>NC_070605.1:98134651-98437681 GCF_027172205.1 Podarcis raffonei | reverse complement strand
GGTGAGGCTTACTGACCTTCCGGTAAAGCAAAAATTCGATCTTCTCCTGTTAGGCAAAGACCACAAGACGACTCGGATTGTCGCCAGATTCTGCGCACAGATCTGTAGGCGCAGACCATCCCCCAATTCAATCTAGTTTGTTAAGAAAATTCCCAAACCCGGATCCACGGGCGACTTTGGGTCATTTCTCTAAGGTAGTCTATTTTAAAGTTTTTATGTGTTTATATGCCTATTGCACTTTTAAACTTAAAATATATTGTTGTATATGTTTGTTTTGCTATTGGGATTTTGGTTCCATTTGTGTTTCTCAAGCTGGTCTCTGACCGTAATAAATTTCATGTTTCATACAGTGCTGTGCAATCTATCCTTGGCTGTGCTAGAAATAATATTGTGAAGGATAAAGATAAGATCTCAACACTGCTGTAGACTGATTGCTATTTAATGACACCAAGGAGAATTTCTGAGCGATTTAGGACATTTTTCAAGGGCACATTTCAAGTGCACCGGACAAGAATTATTATTGGTGGTATTTTATCTCAAACACTGAAATTAGGGATAGCAGAAACTGGCTCTCGTTGGCAGTCAAATTTGGGCAGCTGAATCATGTTGCCTTCAGCCCATGTAGCTAAATCAATTATAGCTAAATCAATTAAACTTTCCAAAGAAGTCCAATTTGTCTGCAACACTACAGAACTAGAAGAAAACTAGAGGAGGGTGTTTAAAAAGAGCCCCTTTAACAAACCCAAAGCACACAGAGTTCACTATTAACAGAACATCCATATTTACCACCTGCAAAAAACAATCCTGTTGTTGCATTATTCTATTCCGCTGAATGGGAGTAATTTTAAATCTTACAAGTACAGTACGTTCTCAACTATGTCAACAAAAAGAAAGCCATCATCGCTGAGCTTTTGCTTCGTTACACCAGAGTCCATTTTGGAGGAATAAAAGGCTTTTCTTATCTAACTGGGATAATATTGACTTTACAACAATCAAGTTTAACTTAACACTTCAGAAAAACGGGACACAGCATGTGATTCAATATGCCAGCTTAGAAGGTCCATATGGCTGGTGTTCTCGTGGAAATTCACTGTTATCATGTTAAATTAGCTTGAAAAACACTTAGCACAAGTACTTTGATAATCAATCAAGGGATGTTCAAAGTATTTTTTTCAATTCAAGTCAGGGAAAAGGGACATGAGGATATCTGGAAAGCAATGTCCCGCTTTTACCCAGGTGGGTTATCCCTGTGATACTTACAGCAGAAGCGACAACTTGCTACTGGCCAGAGGGTTATTTATACAAGAACTTTAATCCTGCCCTTCTATCATGCAAATATTACTCAGGGAACCTTACAATAGTTAAGATCACAATTTCAAAGCAAAACAGCAACAATAAGTAGAGAGAAACATAACATAAAAACAGTGGTAAAAGGTAGTTTATAAAACTATCCCCCCAAAAGCTTTCTCTAACAGGTGCTAGAGCCACAAGTAGGACCACCCCCACTCTAATAATAATAATAATAATAATAATAATAATAATAAAGGTAAAGGGACCCCTGACCATTAGGCCCAGTTGTGACCGACTCTGGGGTTGCGGCGCTCATCTCGCTTTATTGGCCAAGGGAGCCGGTGTACAGCTTCCGGGTCATGTGGCCAGCATGGCTAAGCCGCTTCTGGCAAACCAGAGCAGTGCACGGAAACACCGTTCATCTTCCCACCAGAGCGGTACCTATTTATCTACTTGCACTTTGACGTGCTTTCGAACTGCTAGGTTGGCAGAAGCAGGGACCGAGCAATGGGAGCTCACCCCGTCGCGGGGATTCGAACCGCTGACCTTCTGATCAGCAAGTTCTAGGCTCTGTGGTTTAACCCACAGCGCCACCCGCGTCACATAATAAAATAATAATAATAATAATAATAATAATAACCTCATCCTAATAATACTACTGATAATAATAACGGGAAGACAACACAAGTTTTCATCTGTTTTAGTGCCTCTTAGGTAAATCTATGATTAAAATGTGTGGGTTGCTGGTTGCTTTTTTTGAAGAAAGTTACTGTTTTATAGCACCTGATTCTTCCTTTCTTTTCACCAACCCCCCCTGTCATTATTTTGCTGCGGCCTCCCTCTTCTCTCGCACCTTGAGCAGTCAAAAGGGACAGTGACTGTGCCAAAGAAGGATAGAACTTTCTTTATGTATGCTACAACAGCAGCAAGAATACTCATCGCAAAGTATTGGAAGACGCAAGATTTACCCACTCTGGAAGAATGGCAGATGAAACTGATTGACTGTATGGGATTGGCAGAAATGACTGGCAGAATCCGTGACCAGGGAGAAGAGTCGGCAGAAGAAGATTGGAAAAAATTTAAGGACTACTTACAGAAATATTGTAAAATTAAGGAATGTTGAATGATGCTGGATTGAAATTGAGTGGTTTCTAGCTGTAATGGTATAAAGGAACATGAAAAAATGGTTGGATAGAAAATAAGGTGTTTTTATAAGCTGTAATGCTTTGAGTTAAGGATTTGCTGAACAAATAATTTGAAATAGAATACAAGAAGGTGAGGTATGAGGAGGTCAGAGAAATATGTTATTGAAAACTACGTATTATGAACTATATGTCTTTTTAATTTTTTTGTTTGTTTTTTGTTTGCATAAAAAATTTGAAAACTTTAATAAATATCTTTTTTAAAAAAAAGGGACAGTGACTGGTCTGTAGAGCAGGGGCCCCAATGTGACCTTCCAGACCTGCTTGGACCAGAACTCCCATCAGAGCCAGCCATCATGGCTAATGACCAGAGGGGATGAGAACTGTAGCCCACCAACATCCACGCAGCCTCCACTCGGCTCACACAAGGCAGTCATCAGCTTTGGCAGGTTGCACTTGTGCGGAAAATGCAGTTGTCTGCATCCAGCAAAACACCCAACACCCTGCTGGGAGCTGAGCATAGTGGGGGAGAAGGATAGTAATGGCGGACAAGTCCTTGTTCAAGGAAGTCGGTCTGTCCTCACTGGTCTTCTCCTCAAGGTCGCCTTGGACAGAGCTTAGCTTGCAAATACAGTGGTACCTTGGGTCTCAAACACCTTTGTTCTCAAACACCGAAAACCCGGAAGTAAGTGTTCCGGTTTCCAAACGTTTTTCAGAAGCCGAACGTCCTATGCGGCTGTTGTTTATTGTTTCAGAGGCACCTGCACCAATCAGAATCTGCGCCTTGGTTTTCGAATATTTCGGAAGTCAGACGGACTTCCGGAACAGATTTAAGTTTGCCGCTTATGTTTTTGCTATTTATTTTGCGTATTTGTTTTTGAGGCTTTTTTTGGTTCATTTGTTTTTGTGACTGTGTGGAACCCAGTTCAGCTACTGATTGATTGATGGTGTGACTGCGGAAATGGATAAAAGCCCCCCCCCCCATCCAAACAATGACTATCATCAGTGCAGGTAAGAAAAAAATAATAATTTTAATTTCTATCATCTACAAAACTGTCTTATTTATTTTACAGTACAGCACATTGATTATTGCTTTCATTTTATGGATCAATGTCTCGTTAGATAGTAAAATTCATGTTAAATTGCTGTTTTAGGAGTTCTTTTTAAAAGTCTGGAATGGATTAATCCATTTCACATTACTTTCTATGGGAAAGTGCTCCTTGGTTTTGGAATGGACTTCTGGAACGGATTAAGTTTGAGAACCAAGGTACCACTGTAATGGCTTATGGCAAAGGCCCACTGCCCTACGACTCAAGTTATCCTTGTAGTGCAGCTTTGCTCATGCAAGTGAAGTCATTGCCCAAGACTGACTTCCCAGGATGCACCTCTTCTCTCTGATTCCAACCACCTTCCTCTCCAACTATGAGTCATGCCAAGGCCCCTTACGGGATGCATCTATCAAAGACTTGGATCTCCAACAATATCATTTGAACTAGGAACTTGCCTGGAAACAGACAGACTCTGAGCTGGTAAGTGGTCATCCAAGTTTTTAGTACAAATATTCAAGCATAGAAAACAACTCAACCCTTTCAACCCAGCTGACTGTTGATATGTCTGGCAGGATGTGGGTGGCGCTGTGGGTTAAACCACAGAGCCTAGGGCTTGCCGTTCAGGAGGTCAGCGGTTTGAATCCCCTTGACGGGGTGAGCTCCCATTGCTCGGTCCCTGCTCCTGCCAACCTAGCAGTTCGAAAGCACACCAGTGCAAGTAGATAAATAGGTACGGTAAACAGCGTTTCCATGTGCTGTTCTGGTTTCGCCAGAAGCGGCTTAGTCATGCTGGCCACATGACCTGGAAGCTGTCTGCGGACAAACGCCAACTCCCTCGGCATATAGAGCAAGAAGGTGAGTGCATAACTCCAGAGTAGTCCGCGACTGGACTTAACTGTCAGGGGTACCTTTAAGCTTGCTGATACCACTTTCATGGGCTTAGATGGTACTGTTTTTGGCTACAAAAAGATCCACACTCAGAGTTTGCTATTTTTATATAGAATTCCAGGATTACTATTTTTTTTTAATGCATGCATATCAGGCAAATACGGTGTTCTTTAAAATCGTATGACGTTAGCAGCCAGCTATCTTTCTTTGTAGTATTAAGTAGGTTATGCTGACTCACCGACGCAAGGTGCCTAAAATATATGCAAAGGTGCAGTCGTCCAGGAGGAAGATGAAAAACTAGATAGAAGAAGCTACTGCACAGTTTCACAACTAAGATTCCTTGGGTTGTTTCTTTTCATATACTCCTGGGGAAACAGAGGCCTAGTGCTGAGGGCACTTTTGAACTCAGAACTTTCTAGACAGGCTACTTGCAAGACTGGCTGGTTATGTCCAGAATCTGTAACATGTGATTGGTACTAAAAAAAGTTAGTTCGCAAAAATGAACTGCTTCCTTTCTGAGCGAGTCCCCAATTTTTCAGAGCCAATCTGTTGTTTTTTCCCCCCCTCAATTTATTTGTTTCATTTGGACAAACTATCCTATGTTTGATACACATTCTGTACATTCAGATCCACAAAGACTGAAAATTAAAATCATCATCTTTGATAAACAATGCCCTACACACATATTGACAAACATCAGCAAACCTAAGGAAGGCGCTTCTGCAATTCACATTCAATTAAGATATATTGCTAAATCTGCTTACCATATACTTTCAGCTTTAGACTCTTACAGAAAATATAAGCCGGGAACCAGAAAAATATGGATTAGCTACTGCAGGCCCCATGGCCAAATCTGATTACCTGCTGGCTCCTCTGTTGCAATTTCAGAAACAAGAGGGGCGTGTGGAAGTAATGGTATCCCTGATAAATGGAGCTTGCTAGCAGTCTACTTTGGATGGCCAGAGCCCAAACACATTTCTCTCCCTCAGTGCAGATCAGGAACGAAAGAAAAATAATCTTTAGAAAATTGTTCTTTAATATTTAAGTTTTAGATTATAGCTTGCCATTTGAATTTTTCTTATGCTTTTTATGGTAGCATCCTACAATGGCTTGTATTAGAACTTGTCCCAATTTTTATTCCAGCTTCCTCCTACAGTATTCCAAGAATCATCTTATAGGAAAATTGTACAAAATGGCTACCCAGTAGCCATTTCCCTCCCATGATGTCCAAAATAAGTAAAATTTTCATTACAAGGAATAATAAAAACATAAATTTCATTCTTTGTTGAGAAAGAGCATGTCTTTGCAATAATTTTCAACATAAAAACTTTTGGTTACATCATGCCCACACGCTGTAAATTCAGGTTTTCTAAACCTAGTTTTTCCACCAAAAAAACTAGGCTACAACTGCTTTTATAAAAAAAAAATTAGGCATCTATAAGATCTTTTGAGTGCTGGTGTATTTTTTTCTGAAATCATCATCATTTTATTGAGCTCTGTGTAAAATTTCAAAGAGTTCTGATCATTGGTTATGGAGGAAAAAATAAAATGTACACAAGTGAATCTTGTACCGAGGGTCTCAAGAGGGACAGACAACGCAGATTTAACGAAACTTTGAAGTGCTATAAAATTAAAACCGTTTGAGATAGAGGGGGGACATTTAAGGGGGGTTCTTTCAACCATAAGGGAAGAGTGTACACCAAATTTCATCAACATCCAAGATGGAGGGTGACCAGACCTCGTTGAAATGACGTGGAATGACCCACTAAATACTTAATGCACAACTCTTCTGAGAATTAACTGCCCCTGTTTCCACCCTGAGCCACAGTGCCATACACAGGCGATCCGTCAGCCTCTTCATAGCCCACTGCAGAAAATGAGGACGCTGCAACCCTAAATGAGGAAAATGCAACTCTACCCAAATATTTTTGTTTGAAAAGACAAGGAGATACCCTGGGTCAGAACTATCTATTTTGTCCCCTTAATGCTGATTTTTCAGAAGGAAGAGGATTACTAGTACAACTACCAAAACAAAATCATATTTAATGTTCACCCTTAAAGAAAGAAAAAGTGAACTACACTGGTAGCTCTGGATGCGAATGGGATCCGTTCCAGAGTCCCATTCGCATCCAGAAGCGAACACAACCTGCGTCCGCGTGTCACGATTCGCCGCTTCTGCGCATGACGTCATTTTGACCGTCTGCGCATGCGCAAGCGGCAAAACCCGGAAGTAACATGCTCCGTTACTTCCGGGTCGCCGCAGCGCACAACCAGAAAATACTTATCCCGAAGCTACTTCAACCCAAGTTATGACTGTACAAGATCGCACGTCTCTTTATTGTGAAGTCTTACAGAAAAAAATTAACTTGCTCTCTTTACAATCCTCTTCAGTCAGAAAAATAAAAAATAGAAATTACAGTTTTGTGAGTGCTTTTTAATGTGTGGTTAAAAGGAGTAACTCTTTACACTTACAAATTATAACCTCTATAAGGAAAGCTGTTCTGAAGCCATAAATTAAACCAAGCATTGCCAAGCTAAAATTACGCTCACTTTGAAGTTTCCCACTTGCTAATATAAAGACTTTTCAGGCCCCACGAATAGACTCGTGGAAACTGCAGCGCTGAAATTTATTAGGGAACGACCCTCAGCTTTGCTATCACATATAATCCAAAACAGTCCAGTTGCTTGAGAAATCTCAAAAACAGGGCAATTATTCTTCTCTACTGTGCAAAATGTAACCCAAAATTGTTAAGGCACCCTCCATAACATCCAGAACGCCTCAATCTGAGTGTATGTACAATTTAGGAACACACAGAGGAGGGGAATCTGGCCCTCCAGATGTTCTTGGACTACAATTCCCATCATCCTTCATGCTGCCTGGGACTGATGGGAATTGGAGTCCAATGACTACTGGCTACATCTTCCCCATCCCTGAACTACTGCGGGGATCCACATTTTTGGGATGCCCTTTGCGCTGAGACAAAATCTATGGTTACCATCAGCCAGCCCTGTCTCAGCTCTCAGGCCTGGCATCATGCAGAGCTTTCAAATCACTCAGAAGCAGCAACATTTCTTGCTGTTTTCCAAATAATCTCAGACTCTGGTGAGCGGAGAGATAACTACCTTCACCGGCGTCTTTCAAGGCTCAAGACGTGCATTTGAGGACCCTTTGGTGCCAAAATGAGACATGGGCCGAGAGCAGAGTGGATAAAAATCAATGATTTATTTTTTAAAAATGGATTTCTTTGATTTAAATTGGATTTTTAAAATAAGATGATTTTGGAGGGGAAATCCTTCTAAAGGTAGTTTTCTATTTAAGTCACATTATAAGTCATCAGGAAAGAAGGATTTGTTTTAAGTTTTTCATGTGTGCTAAAACTCTAAGTTTTTTTTTTTAAAAAATTGTTTAACCACATCAGTTAACAAACATGGATACATATGCTATGTTATTGTTTTAGTTAAAAAAATTGTTTAAATGATTATTTTTCTCCTTCCAGTAAACTACAGCAGAAAAGTGGTCCAAATATAAACAGATAACTTAGTAAACCTCACAATAATTTCATAATTATCGATCTATGCATTTCTAGTAGTATAACCAAATCAGTAATTTTTGATAGAACCGTAAAAGCTACTCTGAAAATTTATTATTCCAAAAACGAAACTTTCATCTGGTTGTAAATATTAAGATTATAGCAGCAAGAATGAGTCTTTTGGTAAAAAAAAGATTTAAACCAAGTCATACCGGCTAGTGATTTAAACCAAGTCTTACTGACTAGTGATTTAAATCATGATTTTAAACGATTTGATTTAAATCAAATCCACCCTGGCCGGGAACGAGGCATTTCTGCACCTACCCATCAAAATGTGGGCTGCAAAAAATCACTTCACAATAAAGTAGCGTTCCAGCACAGAGCGACACTCGTGGACTCAAATATTGAGAACCAGGAAGTCCATTGCTACTTTGGGCTTTGATTTGGAAGTGACGCTTCCAGTAGCTACCCGGAACTATATCCAGAAAAGCAAAGTTCATCTGCTTTTACACACACACACACACACACACACACACACACACACACACACACAATGTCTGTATTGCTAGTTAATTCTGAACAACTACCGAAAGTTGTTGCTCCCATTCCTCCAATGACATGCCTGAAACAAGAGGTCAAAACTCGTACCCAGTACATCCTAATAAAGAAGCATTCAGAACACAGTTCCCTCCCAGGCTCCTGGCAGAGTTCCAGGAAACTGATGTGATGCGCAGTCTGGCAGATCTCAGTCCTACACAAAGCCTTTCTGCCATCAAGCTGATTTATTCCAGCAGAACCTTGCAGAAGTCTCTTAGCCTCCATCACAAGTGCTCAGGCTGAAGTTTTCTAAATGTGCTTTTGACTCTCAGGTCATGCAGCAGGGAAACACAAGTTGTTCATAATGTTTTGTTCTTTCGGAACATGCTGCATTTTTTGTCATTTAGGGGTAGCTACGTGGGGAAATGAGCTGGAACACAGCAAAGCCTAGGGCACATCTATATAGCACTTTGTTCCTTTAACATATCAGGCAATTTCTATGCATATATTTCTGAAAACGTTTTCAGAAATCTCCTAACGTCCTGGAATATTTAGCTGCCTTTTCTGAAAATTTGTTTCACAATGGCACTTTGGGTCAATGTTTTTACAAGTTGCTACGTTAAATGTTGGAAACCTCCCTTAATTTTAAGGCAGCCAGGGCAGTGTTAGAAACTGCAATAGAAAAGCTATTTGCCACAAGGCTCCTGGGTTGTGAGTGCCAAAACAAAGTGTATAGTTGCACACATATATTCAGCAACACTTTATACTTTTTGAAAAGCATGAACTAAAATGCGCTACTCTGCAGATCAGCTGATTTGTGCAGCAGAGCAGCACCAAAAGACATGCAAATCAGCTGATTCATGAGGCAGCGCAGCAGAAAAAAAATACACATGGCAACCACTGGCAACCATAATGTATATTTTGGCCACAGGAAGACACTATATAATGCCTGAAAATAGAAGGGGCAGTTTTAAAGTAATAGCTTCTGCAGCCAAACATTTATCATCACTTTTATGAACGTGCACACACACACATACACATCTTCTCTTACTACACCAGTACACCATTCTACTAAGAACTGTTTTGGTGACTGATCACAAACTATGCACTAAGATCTCCCAGGTTAACTTACTATTTAAAAAGCCAACTTTTGACAGACCTGCCCGTAGCTACAATGAGTTACCTATTTATAGTCCAGTCCTGCATCTTAATGGGTCAGGCAGGTGGCATGAATGTTTGCTTGACACAAAACGTCCTTCACAGGAGAAATGTGCAGATGTGATGCTGCATGCTGGGCGAGTTAATATTCTGCACAAGGACATTTAATTCAGACTTCCTGGAAGTCACAATGAAGAAAGAGGAGCTTCGGCTTAAGTAGTTCTGTGATGGAATAAATCCAAATGAATGAGCTAACTCACAGCAAATCCTCAGTCACAGTGATCTCTTTAAACCATTTCTGGTGAAGCTGAACCTGTAGAATGCACTTGCTTTAGCACAAGCTTGAGACTCACTTCCCAGATCCGTGAAACAGAGACCCCATGAATGAAAAGTGCAGACTTCTAGATAAACCTATCCATTGTGCATCTATATGGCTAAAGCGAGAAGCTCTGTAAGAGGCGTATATCACTTCAAAACTAACGTGGGGCTTGGTCCTCAGCTTTCCATCCCATAGTTTAGCACAGTGATGAAGACTGTGTTACCTGTGCTCTCTTGAGCGTTCCACGCAGGAGTGGTCAACTAGCTGTGCAGCAAGACTTTTCAAACAAGTTGGCTCTCAACCCTTGTGAAGCAAAACAAAGCACCCAGCCATTCTTAGAAAACCATTTTTTTAAAAAAATAATAATATCCTGCTTCCTTTGCATTATTTCCCTTTGAGCTTTGTCTGAAGTGGGTTGTTTTGGCATTTCAACTATTTAGCTGAGTAAGGGTAATTGTGGGTCACAGTGAATCAGAACCAGAAAAAAGTTTGAAATTCATCCCATTTTGATTACATTGTGCCTCAGACAACTCAGCTTATTATAACAGCAGATATCTTAGAATCTGAGCCCTTTAACTTGCTTAAAGGTGTTAAACTTGGGATAGATTTGTGCTCCAAGATATTCTGCAGAAAACTTAACTGAAATAGAGCATCTATACCAAGAGAACTTACCATTTCATTCCATGTTTCTGTCCCTGCCTGCCCTAAATAGAACAGATTGCAGGCAGCTGCGATTGCAAAACTGCTGCAGGCCACATGAACTGAGAGGCATTAATAAAAGCTTGTAAAGATCTCCAGAACTTTATAGAGCCAACCAAGTTTTCTAGGCAACAGATGTGACCTCAAAAGCAACCCCGGTAAAAGTCACCAGAGCCAAGCTTTTAGTGGCTACTGAGTATCTGATACCCCAGACCCACACTTTTTTCAAGAAGCTCAGAGTATCTTACACCTGGTTCCCAGATAATCTCGTATATACGGTGAGGCCAGAGCAAGCCAAGACCAGGTGCTCAGCTTCAGCCTTCAGGGTATTCCAGATAAGGTGCAACTGGTGTTTTATTACGGCACAGAAGCAATCTGGACAGATTGCACATTGCTGGGATAGCACATATTGGCAAGCAGCAGCACTATGAGCCATCAACACAAATGTTGCTGTTCTTTGTCGTTGTCCTGTAACTGCAAGTGCCAAGCCAAGAAACTGCCCATCTGGTTGCACCTTGAAGCAACCGCCATAGCTGAAGATTTGGGCATGATGGGGTTTTTTCCATTAAAAATGAGGAAAATGCATGTCCAAGATACAAGGTCATAGAGAGAGCCCCGGAAGATCGAACCATCTACAGTAGACCCACATCCTGTTGTCACAATGGATGCCTGTGATAAACAGGGGAGACCTCATGGTCTCCAAACCATGGACCTATCTCCTCCATTGCATCTGAATGCATTTGTCTTAAGAATTAGCATACTCCTGCATAGCAAACACAACTTGGTATCTCACATCTCCTGTGTGTGTTTCCTTCCTCCTCTCCAGTCACCTGAAGCAGCGGTTACGGAGGTTTCATTACTCAAAAGGAACATCTGAGCTAGATTTGGGTCCTGATTTCAAAGATACTAATTCTCCCTATCTATGCATAGTTGTTTTTTTAAAAAATCCCCTAGCTGGAGTTGTCTAAAGCTAATGTAATGAGAGAGTGGTGGGATGTAACATGGGGAGATCTCTAGGGAAAGGTAACTGAAAATACCCAACACTATTTGGGTAGCAGAAGGAATGAACCAAGATTAAGCACAGCAAGGCCAAAATGTGTCCTATTGGAATAGAACGATTTGGAAGGGAAGATTTAGTGGCAAAGATGGATACTCCTGCTATTAGCATTTAAGTGACAGTTTCCCAGCATAAGTACTGAGGCTCTTACATATACATTTATTCCCAGGGCTGGGGATTTTCTTCTAAGTAAACATGCATTGTGCAATACTCAGAAAATCAAATCATATTATTTCCCCCTTACAGCTGCTGCTGCTACTGCTGCACCAGAATTTGTTTTTTATTTAGGTGCAATGAAAGCACAGGTGTGTTTTGAATTCAGATGGCATATTTTTAGGGTTTAATTAGAAACACATCAGGACCTGCATATAGTTTACTGCTCCACCCGCTACTGCCCTATTTTGACTCTTGGCTCAGAGAACAGCCTGGTTAGAGTCTCCTTCATGAATGCAGTCACTTGTGGGACTCAGTCTGTATAGGAGACAGAACTCAAGGGAAGTACAGGCTGCCGTTCTCACACTACTTTTTCCACAGTTCCACTGCCATCCCCAGCACCACACTCATGTAAGTGAAATATGTCACCTGGCTATACATTAACAGGAATATACACCTCTGCAAATCTGGAAACCTATCACGATTCACTAGAAAGTTACTTTCCCTTCTGCATATACGGTACTTCACATGGCAGAGCAGGCTCTGCAAAGAACCACATTGAAAACAACACAACTGTCCTGGAATATTAGCTAGGTGCCCACAGCTTCAGAAAGGTGTGCAGACCCAGCTGTCTATCACAGCCTTTGAGCATTACATTTGCAGCCCAATTCTAAGCAAGTTTCCTCTTAAGCTCAAGTGAGTTCAGTGATGCTTTCTCTCAAGCTACCGGGCACCTTGATGTAGCCTTCATATCATTTTCACCAGAAGGAGACTAGACGAATGCACACTCTCTCATTCTGTGAATTCATTCCACTTTGGGGTAACCCGGGTGTTTTCCCCCCATGTCTGGTGCAAGAACCCTTGGAGCTGGGTTACAGACCTTTGAGTTACAGACCTTTGCGGCGGCCCTAGCCTGGCCGGGGGCCACGCAGGACCATTGCAAGGATACAAATGCGGTTTGTTTGCACACTCGGACTGGCAACACCCCGCGCGTGGCCTTCCTTCGGGGGAGGGCGGAGGAGGAGGAGGAAGAGGCGCGCGCGACATTGCAGAGGCGGGCCGAGGGAGCCGCTGCGCCGCATGGCGCGGGCCGCTTCTTCATCCCTTGCGCGCCCGCGGCCAAAGCGCGGAAGCGGCGCTGCCCGTGGCTCGACCCCAGCCCTCCCTCCCCCCGCCCCTGGACTTGCCTGGCTGGGGTCGGTGGCCTTGAAGACGTGGCAAGCCATCGGGGACTCGGGGTCGTCGGGCTGCGCTTTGATCAGGTAGGCGAAGTAGGTGAGGTCGTGGCTGTTGTGGATGAAGCGCGCGATGTGCTGCGCCTTGTGCTCGAAGATGAAGACGGCCGGGTTGGCGGCGCTGCTGGCCGACGGGATGCAGCGCAGGTTGGGCGAGCCCAGCAGCAGCAGCACCTCGCGGGCGGGCACCGCGCTGGGCTCCTGCTTCTGGCTGCGCCGACGGATCTCGGCCACCAGCCAAGGCAGCATGGGCAGCGTGGTGCGCCGGTCCAGGCACGACCAGCCCACGTACCACAGCCTGAAGCGCTTCTCCCCCGACGGCGCCTTGCCGACGCCTTGCAGCGGGTCGGCGGGGGGCTCCAGGGGGTGAGAGAACGCCCCGTCCGAGCTCGCCTTCTCCATGAGGCCAGCAGGAGCGCCCGCCAAAGGCGTCCTCGGTTTCCTTTGCGGCGGCGTCCGAAGAAAGAGCGCAGCCTTGTGCGGCCCTCGGAAAGCAGGTCACCTGCAGCTCAGCGCGGCTCCCGGGCGAGGAAACGTGCCGCAAGGGGACATCTCATGCCCTGCCGCAAGCAGCGAGGCAGCACGTCGGGGCGGCGGACTCTTCGCGCATGGATCCCGGTGCCGCGATCCCTCGGAGGTGCTGCAGGGCTCCGGGGCGCGACCCTCTCCCAGCACCCGCCGCGCTCCTGCGGGTCTCGCCTGGAGCTGCGCGACGGCCGTCCGCGCCCGCCTCCTGCGCCCGCCCACCCCGCCGGGCAGCGCCAGTGAGGCGGCCGCGAGGGATGCCTCCTCCCGCCTCCTCGGAGCGAGGGGTGGCGCACGGAAAGGCGACGCGCCTGGGAGGCGGGCTGGACGGCTTGGCCCGCCCTCCCCTGCAGTTGGCCCGCAAAGGAGACTCCCCGCGTCGTTTCCCGACGGCCGAAGCAAAACGAGACGCGCCTCCCTCCCTCCCGGAGGCTCCCCGTCCCCGCCTCGACGCGGCTGCAGAAGCCGATCCGCGCTCCAGCCAGCCTAGGCGAAGCGACAGTCCTCTCGCCGTCTGCGCATCCTCCGCGCCCGGCGCGCATGTGTGCGCGTGGGGCCGCACATGCCCAGCAGCAGAAGGGGAGGAAGGAGCGGCGTCGGCGGCTTCATGCACGCACCCTGCGCGGTCCGCTGGCTGCCGCAGGGCGGATCTAGCGGCAAGATCCAGCAGCGGAAAGGGTCGCAAGCGCGATCCTGAGCGGGTTAACTTGGAAGTTGAAGCGCGGGCTTCAGTGGCGTCTTTTGCCCGGATTGCGCGCCTGCCTTCTTGCTTGGTAGTCGCCGCCGTCGAACCAGCGCAACTTACGCGTCAAGGCTCTAACTTACTCTTACTTAGGCGGGCGGGGGGGCCGAGAGGGAGAAGAAGCAAGGGGGGAGGGGCTGGTGGACTGAGGGATTTATTGTGACATAAGCCACAATAACGCCACAAGGGGCATAATTCCCAGCCCTGTCGTAATGCAATGAGCATTGCTGGATATTACTCCCTGAGGGGCTTTGAGGTGAAAGAAAAACACCCAAGATTCAATATTAAAAATAAATGAAGCTATGATCTGTAGGTGAGGGTAGCCGATGGGTCTCAAACCCTTGAGTTAGGAACTTTCCCTGCATGTGAAGACAGGCTCTAGTGGATTGAGCAGATGAGACCATTAGCGGGTCCAAAGGTGGAAAAGGTGGTTTCTACACGTGCTGTAGAGGGAAGTGGGGCAGATGGGGCTTGTCAACCTGGGAGAAGGAAAGCCCTGACCCTAAACCTCTGCTGCCTTGCCAAATTTTTCCACAGAGATTAAAGAGTAAACCTTACACCCATCCCTGAGATGGTTGTGTGGGGGTCTTGTATGCTGCCTTCTGGCAACTCCTGCTCTGCTTTCCTCTGGATGGGTGTCCAGGACCTCCAGAAACACTGCCCAGGCTTGGGCCCTGTGGAGGTGCTGCTAAGAAAGAAGGATGACCTGGTATTCTGAAGTCAGGGGGACTTACGTATGAAACAAGCCCACTTAGGAGGATCTTGCAGCAAGTCAAGTTCAGGGCGTAAGAAGCCCCATCGAGCTCTGCCTGGTGTGTCATGCTTGCACCGTGAATCATCTGAGGGTGCAGTGGTGGCTGGTGCCCATTGGAACCAGTGGGGCACAAGGCAGGGAGACCACCCATAAACAGAGCCACTGCCAATTATTTCTCGTTTTGGCCTCCGTGCTGAGTTGTCTGAGGACAACACTGAGGCTTGAGGAAAACTGAAAGCAGGCAGGTGGGGACTGGCTGGCCGGCCGCTGATTGAGGCTGGTGCCCAATTTGCCCTAAAGGACCATCCTGCTCTGTAGGGGTGTTGTTTTAATCATTCATACCTAGGAGGAGATCGGTCTCTGTCCATCTCAAACCCCCACCTCCAAAGTTCACATTTTAAGGTTTTATAGCCTATATGGTACTCTTCCTCCAAAATACTATAGATTTCCAAGAGGTAGTGTTGTATTTGATTTGTAGGTTGGGGGCTGGCGCCTTAAAGACTATGGTTGCACATCTTATACACTAGACCAGTGGTTCCCAAACCCTCGCCTTCCCCTTTTAAAACAATTAAAGGCTGCTACTGAAGCCTGTTTACTTGAAAGCAAGAACTACTGAAACCAGCAGCCTTTTTTTGAGGGTAAATACAAAACGGCACTCCCTCTCTCCTGTCTCACGATCCGGGGATCCATTCACATCAACCCATCCAATAATCCCCCCTCATCTCCTGACAGGCTTATCCACTTATTTCATCATTTGGCTTCTTATCCCTTAATCCGCCTACCATTTGTTATCCTCAAAGCCCTGCAGTACTTGGGAGAAAGTGTTTCAATGGCATTTTGCTCATGGAAGTCAGTGTTTAGGGTTCATATTTGGGTATGCTAGGTTGCGATCATGACTGTTAAAACAAGCGCGCGCGCGCACGCGCACACACACACACACACACACACACACACACACAGGTCAGCTGTGCATCTCTGCAGCTAGTTTAGTAATCCTCAAACTATCCTCAGATCCAGTTCCCTAGGGAGGCTGCTGGCGCAGCATCTAGAATCTGCCCTCAAATGCAGAAAGGGCCAGTTGCAGCACTAGAATAGCACCCATCGTCCTAGGAGACTGCAGGTAGGAACTTCTGCATCAGAGCTTGTGCTGGCTCTTTGCTGAGTGTGAGGATTACTTATTTTTACTAATTACTAAGGATTACTTATTAGTCATTATTGTCACAACAGCTTGAGATACAGATCATCCTCCTACTCCATGGGTAGGCAAACGAAGGTCTGGGGGCTGGATCTGACCCAATCGCCTTCTAAATCTGGCCTGCGGACAATCCGGGAATCAGCGTGTTTTTACATGAGTAGAATGTGCTCATTTATTTAAAATGCATCTCTGGATTATTTGTGGAGCATAGGAATTCGTTCATTTTTTTTTTTTCAAAATATAGCCCGGCCCCTCACAAGGTATATGGGACAGTGGACTGGCCCCCTGCTGAAAAAGTTTGCTGACTCCTGTGACCTATGGAGAGGCTGGCTTAGATAAACGGAAGATGGGACTTAAGCACTTTAAATTCTATTTCATTATGCAGTTTGCAACTACTACAGTATCTTATTCTTTTTGCTGGTGCTACAGCGTTTTACACTGTGCTCCATTTTTCCCCACCTTTTCTACCTGGTTGCTGTATGTTCATCTATAAAAGCAGCAAGAGATGAGAGAGAGAATATAGCCAAAGGTGACTTCAACTTAAGCCTCTTCTCCAGTGAGCCACTGGCCTTATTATTTCAATTCTACAAAATTCCAGAGGATTCTATACTGCCCTAAAATATTCACTGCCCCTGTTGATACAATAAGCTGTTTGGAGGTCATTTAGTAGCAGTTAAAAGGCCTCTTAGTAATTTCTACAGGTTTGCGACAAGGCAAGAAACTTGTCGAAATAAAGAGTGGATGAACTGTTGACTCTTACCCAGACCCTCCATTGAAGAGACCATAACTGTGGAAGGACAGTAGCAGACAGGGACCGAGGGCTTATGCATCAAATTATAACTTCCTAAACTTAACTGCTGGGTCAGCATTCACTGCTTGCTTCAGGGCTAGTTTGGGAGGAAAGGACATGGGTTATACATCAGGAAAGAAGAGAGCAATCACTTTAAGCAAGTACTCTGCAATAGAACCAAAGCTGTATTTAATAGCCCATAATGGGCTAGCTGTTGTCCTTGTCCATGGAGTTTTCTTGGCAGGGATACTGGAGTGGCTTGCCGGTTCCTGCTCCAGGTGGATCACGCTTGGTCAAAACTCTCCACTATGACCTGTCCATCTTGGGTGGCCCTGCACGGCATAGCTCATAGCTTCTCTGAGTTATTCAAGCTCCTTCGCCACGGCAAGGCAGTGAGTGATCCATGAAGCTATGGTTTTCCCAATAGTGATGTATGGAAGTGAGAGCTGGACCATAAAGAAGGCTGATTGCCAAAGAATTGATGCTTTTGAATTATGGTGCTGGAGGAGACTCTTGAGAGTCCCATGGACTGCAAGAAGATCAAACTCTCCATTCTGAAGGAAATCAGCCCTGAGTGCTCACTGGAAGGACAGATTGTGAAGCTGAGGCTCCAGTACTTTGGCCACTTCATGAGAAGAGAAGACTCCCTGGAAAAGACTCTGATGTTGGGAAAGATTGAGGGCACAAGGAGAAGGGGACGACAGAGGACGAGATGGCTGGACAGTGTTCTCAAAGCTACCAGCATGAGTTTGACCAAACTGCGGGAGGCAGTGGAAGACAGGAGTGCCTGGCGTGCTCTGGTCCATGGGGCAACGAGAGTTGGACACGACTAAACGACTAAACAACAACAACAATGGGCTAGCTAAGGGACGTGGGTGGCGCTGTGGTCTAAACCACTGAGCCTTGGGCTTGCCAATCAAAAGGTCAGCAGTTTGAATCCCAGTGATGGGGTGAGCTCCCGTCGCTTGGTCCCAGCTCCTGCCAACCTAGCAGTTTGAGAGCATGCCAAAAAATGCAAGTAGATAAATAGGTCCCGCTCCGGTGGGAAGGTAAACGGAGTTTCCGTGCGGTGCTCTGGTGTTGGTGTTCCGTTGCGCCAGAAGCGGCTTGGTCATGCTGGTCACATGACCCGAAAAACTGTCTGTGGAGTGGACAAATATAAAGCCTGTAAAGCGAGATGAGTGCCGCAACCCCAGAGTCGTTTGCGACTGGACTTATCTGTCAGGGGTCCCTTTACCTTTAATGGGCTAGCTGGCATCTAAAAAAAAGGGAACATGCATGCATACAGGTGACAGCCAGACAGTTTTGCTTATCAGATGCAGCCTCCTCGGACCACTCCTGATTTTCAGAAGGCCCAAGGTTCTGCAGTCTGGGGCATGCATGGAAAACTACAAATCCCAGCCTAAAATTACTGTGTTTAAAACGTCTAGCAGCAGACAAGTACATTCACACACAGTCTTAAGGTTCATAAGCAAAAGGCAACAGACAATCAGGGAAATAAAGGTGCAACGATTTTCCCCATCATTAGATTTAATAGAAAACATCAGCATTTTGGGTTCCCAAAATATGTGGCATGCCACTTTTCATGGGTAACAGGCTAATCAATATGCCTGAGCTAAAAATTAACAGAAACCACAAGCTTTATAATTGTGGTCTAACAGCACTCAGGCAACATCTCCTGCACAGTATCACTTTTCTGGGTTCTTCTGTATGGTGAAAATCCTATGCCCACTACATTTGCTCTTAAGCAGCACGTCCTTCTACATATGTGTAGCATTTCAGTATATAAGAAGGCATTTTACAGGCCTTTGAACATGAAGAGTCCAGCAGATGGGCAAAGTCGCGTAGGAAATTGAAATGACACCTTCTCTTAGCAAAAACAACA
Organism: Podarcis raffonei; assembly: GCF_027172205.1. Lineage (NCBI taxonomy): Eukaryota > Metazoa > Chordata > Lepidosauria > Squamata > Lacertidae > Podarcis > Podarcis raffonei. The sequence goes on along the minus strand of NC_070605.1, from coordinate 98,418,733 downwards.
ATGTTTTAAGGCAAACAAGAACAGCTCATTTGGTTCAAAACAAGCTGCACAGCAGATGCTCAAACTGTCTCAAGGACGGCTGCCATTTCCTTGAACTGATTGTAGAAGTTCTAAAATGGAAAGAAAAGGAAAGGATATACGATTATTTGGATACACAGTCCGTGAGATGTAGCAGCCTACTTCAAACTGGTGCCCCCCAAATGTTTAGGACTAGAACTACCAAAATCTCTAACCACTGCTCGTGCTGGCAGAGGTTGATCAACGTTACAGTCCAAAACATTGGGATGACACAAGTTGCAGGAAGTTGACCTACAGTGTTTGGCTTGTATCTCCAAGTTCAAATCCCCAGTCAGGGCCTTTTCACACTTCTGCACTTCTTCAACGTCCCTTCTCTCCTCTAATGTCCAAATTCTCTCTCTTTTTCATTCTCGGTCCTGTATACCTGAAGGAGCGTCTCCACCCCCATCATTCAGCCCAGACACTGAGATCCAGCACCGAGGGCCTTCTGGCGGTTCCCTCATTGCGAGAAGTGAGGTTACAGGGAACCAGACAGAGGGCCTTCTTGGTAGTGGTGTGAAGGAAATAAGCAGCTATCTTCTCTTTAAAAGACATCTGAAGGCAGCCCTGTTTAGGGAAGTTTTCAATATTTAATGCTGTATTGTTTTTAACACTTGATTGGAAGCCACCCAGAGTGGCTGGGGAAACTCAGCCAGATGGGCGGAGTATAAATTATTACCATTATTATTATTATTATTATTATTATTATTATTATTATTATTCTAGAGCCAATCATAGTACACCGTTACACAAAACATATTTCAGAAAGTCAACGCATTTCCCCAGTTTTCGAGTCTTAACTTAACAGGAACACAGAAAACCAATGGTGTTTCCATTGCAACCCAGTTGATTTGTAACCACCTTAGAACAAGTGCCAGCCTTTAGAAGGGGTTATGTTATTATACAAACCTGAAATTGTGGGACCGTCATTTCAAATGTTTTGCTTGTGATGTGGCCTGAAGCATCTGCCACTTTTACTGCCATCGTAACATAAGGAGACTTCAGAGATTTGCAGCTGTCGGAGCTCACTGCCATCCCCAGCTTCCACTGAAAATCAATAAGCTGGAAATAAATAAAGAGAGAGAATCAGACACTGTGGCCAATATGAGGTCTTCAAGGCTGGCAGAATGCGCAAGTAGTGTGTTCAAATGCAGCACCAAACCATGCTTTGGCATTCCATTAAACAGACTTGGGCACATGCGCAGTTTCTTCCCCACGCTTGCTCCTGTTCCCTCCTCGATATTCTGGTTCACAGCAAACCAGAGTGTGCTAATTCAGATGTGAACCAAGTTGTCGTCGATGTCAACAGAGCTGCGGCAAACCTTGGACGCCACATTAAAACACAGCTTAGAAACCAATGGTCATTTAATTAATAATGATGTTTTTTGGTCTGAACCCAGGCTCGTGGTTTGCTTCCCCAAACAAACCACGAGCCCCATTTTGCACAAAACAACATACCGTATTTTTTGCACCATAACACTCACTTTTTTCCTCCTAGAAAGTAAGGGGAAATGTCTGTGCGTGTTATGGAGGGAATGCCTACGGATGGCGGGGGGGATCTGCTGCAGTCGTGAGCAGAGGATCCATGGTTCCCCTTCCTTCCCTCCTCCATGGCTCACTTTGAAACAGCAAAGCGGGAGAAGAGCCGCTGAGTGGGGAGGAGAGAGGGACAGAGAGCCTGCTTCTTTAAAGGAGCAAAGCGGGAGAGGAGAGGAGCCGCTTACACAAGTGTAAGCGGCTCCTGTCCGGTTGGTTCCTTTAAAGCAAGCAGGCTCTCTGTCCCTCTCTCCTCCCCACTCAGCTCGCTAAATAGCAGCAAAGTTTTTCATCTTGCTAAGCCGGGGATGAGCGGGGAGGAGGGAGAAAAGCAGAGCCTGCTTGCTTTAAAGGAGCAAAGCGGGAGAGGAGAGGAGCCTTCTCCCCTTATACCCCTCTTTTTCATTATTAGCAGCATCCTTCTGCACCCACCCCACGCGTGCCTTGAGTTCTTTTCCTTCCCTCCCCACTTAAAACGTGGTTACAAAGCACGGATCCACATGAATCCTCAGGATTTTTGCACTGGGTCACCCCAAATTCACCATCAGATCACATAGCATGTCCATGGCTACATCTTGCACCAAAACAAACCCACGCACCCACTGTTGCCTGGGGCCGCAGTGGTGCAAAAACGTGGTTACAAAGCATGGATCCACATGGATCCTCAGGATTTTTGCATTGGGCTACTCCAAACTCACTGTCAGATCACATGTCTGTAGCCACAGCATGAACCACAAAAATCATACATCCACAGTTTCGTTTAGAATATTTTTTTTTCTTGTTTTCCTCCTCTAAAAACTACGTGCGTGTTATGGTCGGGTGCGTGTTATAGAGCGAAAAATACGGTACCTACATCTTCAGCTCAGAGATAGCAGCCAGAGCCCTGGAAACTTTTGCACAGCATGCAACACTGTGCTGCTCGTTCATGTTAAACCATAGTAGGGGTTTTTTCTAAATAACTATGGTTTAATGTGGTATGCAAACCAGGATACTGTGTCATGGGACAACAATAATATACAACTAGAATTTTACGCCATGCTCTGCAGAAGGAGGCTACCCCAGTGCAAACCTCCTTTGAAACAAATTGTTTTACCCGTCCAACAACTGCTACATTTTTGGCATCTTCCGACACCGCGATCGAGCTGCCTTGTTCGTTCCAGACGTGACGAAGAACCTGGACAGCTTGTTTCGGCAGAGTACCAGCTGCACCTCCTAGCCTGGTAGACAGGTCTTCTGGCGAGAGTTTATCTTTTGCTGCTGTGCTAAACAAAACAAAAAAAGGAAAGGAGGGGAAAGGAAGACTTCACTGCTAGATTTTAAATAGAAAAGAGCTGATTTTAAATTTTGCTTGTCCCCTGGAAGACTGTTTTACACCTATTTTAGCAGGGTTTTTGTAAAAAACACACAAATAAAATAAAATACAATTAAACAAAATTAGATCATTTATCATACTTGTGGCTTGCTCTTCCTCCAGTGAATTCTGGAATTATCTCACAAAGGAAACTGTCAAGGAGGTTAAGCAGAGCATCATGGTTTGCCTTGGGCCAATGGTGTACCAAAGAATATGTATGAGGAATCCCTGTATATCGTAGATGATTATAGGGCAGGCTAACAAACCAGGCTATAAGGGTAAATCAGTATTTTTAATTCACAGAAGCACTGCTCATAATTACAGATACTAAATTTCTTCCTTGCAGTAAACAGTAGCGATGTAGTTAAAGAGATCCGAGGACCATGTTTGCTTACCTGAATACAAAGGAAATGGCATTAACAACCTTTTCCAGGTCACTAGTGACTATTTCAATCCCAGCTGCCTGAAATCTCTAGGAGAGAAAAGCAGTTCATAGGGTTGTAGCAGAGGACAAATTAATAACGGGTGTTGTTAATATGCATGCAATATTGTTTTAGCGATTCAGTTTACCTGACATAGTTCCACTGTGTTCACAGCTGGGATCTGACACTGAAGATTCTGAATGATTTGCTGACACTGCAAAGAAAGAAGATTGTAAATGGTTCTTAGATGACAACTACTTGCTAATTGCAAATGCAATTTGTGGGAATTAAAAGGATCCCCCCCCCAAACCCCGGAACGAAACAGCATTCATTTGCTTTCAATGGCAATAGAGTGATAAAATGGGGGTAGAAGAATCCCTGGTTTTAAGATCATTCAAAAACATGGCAACTGTCAATCAGCTAGCGACTTATCAACCTTATGGTAGGGAAGGCCTTGCCTGGACAATTTTCATAATCTACCCATGGCTACAAGCTTTAACCAGAAGTTTTAGCTGACTGATTAATGCATACACGTTTAAATAACCGAGACTGAGAGTTAAAGGGAAGACTTATCTTTAGGCTTCCTTGGCTATAGTGAGCTACTGTACTAAAGGACGGCCAATAATTTAATGCTGTATTTTTAACACTCGATTGGGAGCCGCCCAGAGTGGCTGGGGAAACTATAAACTATATATAATAAAAAAGATTAAATAAAAGGGCATTAAGGATGTCCTTTGCTTCTATTGTAAATTCTCTCGGATATCCATATTTCCAAGAATGGGCCTTGCTAATATGAAACTTACCTTTAAACGGTAAACAATCAACTAAAGCTAAAGATTCATCGTGCATCTTGTTTCAACCTTTAAACGTCTGCTGAAACTTTCCTACGCCACCTGGCTTAGGCCAGCAATTAAGATTACGTCTTTCCATAATGGAAATTGATAGTCTCAGATTTTACATTTTTATGTGTTTTTCTTACGCTTAGGTACTACTGTAAGCCACTTAGATTTTTAAAAAAATGATATAGCAGTATATACTTCTGTAAATTAAATTTACATTTCTGTTCAATTATTTTTTAAATTTTGAGTTGGAAAGGACTCACCTAGTCCAGCCCCCTTGGACAGTTGAACCACGGAGGCTGTCCTTGGGTCTGTACATAATAGTCTTTACTTGGCCAAGCACTCTACATTTGCCAATAAGGCGATAAGGGCCTGGTTTGAACGTAACACTAAGCCAAACTATGGCTTGCATCAACTGGCTAAAGTGCCTGCTGTCTCCTCTCCAGGAACCATCATTTTCACATTAAACTATGGTTTCTTAGAGTTATGTGCAAATGCGGCCATAATATTAACAGGCTGGAACCTAAAACGGTTTCAACTCTAATGATTTGTTGGAGAGTATCATATTGCCCGAATATAAGCAACACTTTTTCCCCCAAATTCCGACCGTGAAAAGTTACCTAAGTGCGGCTTAAATTCGTGACCTTACAAAAATTGGCTTTTACAATATCGCTACTGAAACGGACATACAGTAAAAAAAAGTTTTATTGCCGATTTGCGAGCTTGAGACTGTTGGGCAATTAATTCTAATGTCATTCGTCGCTTTCCTCGTATTTTACAGTGCAGTATTGATTTTTTATTTGCATTTACGGTGCTACGAACAGCTGTTTAACCCACTTGTGGGTCCTCTCTAGTACCCATAGGATTTTCTTCTACATTTGCCATTTACGGGTGTGAGTGCCTGCAGAATTTTAAGGGAACAGCTTATATTTGGGTATTCTCTCTCCCCCCCCCACCAAATTTTAAAGGCTTATTTGTGGGTGTGGCTTATATTCGGGCCAATACAGTGGTACCTTGGGTTAAGTACTTAATTTGTTCTGGAGGTCCGTACTTAACCTGAAACTGTTCTTAACCTGAAGCACCACTTTAGCTAATGGGACCTCCTGCTGCCGCCGCGCCACCAGAGCACAATTTCTGTTCTCATCCTCAAGCAAAGTTCTTAACTTGAAGCACTATTTCTGGGTTAGCGGAGTCTGTAACCTGAAGCGTATGTAACCTAAAGCGTATGTAACCCGAGGTACCACTGTATGGTATTTCTTTAAAATTGTATTATTAAGTTAAATAATACAAACAAATGTGAGGTTTATCCTGGAGACAAATAAATAAGCTTTCCTTAAATATAAAGTGGTAGAGGGTAGATTTGTTTATGAGCTGTGTCACCTATGCATGTTTACTCGGAAGTAAGCGCCACTGTTTTCAGTGGAGTGCATCTCAAGTCTTAAAATATATTCCAGTCCCATGTGAGGAGACAGCATGGCTCCATCCCACCATCCTCTGAAGCAAAACTGTTTTTCATTCATGAAACTGCGCATCAGAAATACTAGGAAGGGAAATAAAAAACCACAAGACACACAATGGAGCAAAATCGCTATATAATGATCCATGATTAAAAGGGGGAAAGGAGTTACTTACTAGCTCTGCAAACAGATCCTGTGGTATTGTTCTGATGATGTCCGCGGTGCTGCCAAAATCTGCAAAACAGAGAGAAGATTTTGAGCTTCACATTTAAATCACTGTGCAACTCTAACCAATGCACCATCTATGTAAAATGGCCACCAGTGGGTATTTCGCTGGCAGTAGCCTGAGGAAAATCCCCAAAATTGTGCACTTTGCTGGCAGGTTTAAACCCCTTAGCTGCACCTGTTTGCCTTGGCACAGCAAAAAATAGAGAATCCCTTTCCCCCCAAAACCTTACACTCTGGCTCATATGAACAGCAGGGCTTCACAAATTTAACTGCTCCACAAATGGTTTTCAAAAGGTCTTTTACTAGAATTCGGGCAGCTGTAGTCACATACATCCATAGAGTAGTTTTATTCTTGGGGATTTCTATTGTTAATATTTCCAGAAGGAATTTTCGTAGCACAAAAGTGGAGAACAGATGCAGGACCATCAAGAGAAGAACAGCACCTTAAAATATATAGAACGTTCTAGCATGACAAATAGATATAAGAAATATAGACGATAAGAATTTAAAAAGAGGACTGGACGTTATATATAGAATATATGGAAAATATAAGAAGAAAATAAGTGTAACAGACTGGAAAAAAATACTCAGCAGTAGATGTGACAAAGCGGAATAGTGTAAAGTAATGAAAATAATTTAGTAGAATCAGAAAACGCAGTCAAAAGACAACAGATAGGAAACAAGAGAAAGAGTGGAAGAGGAGTTAAAATTAAAGCTCATAAGAGTCAATTAAACTGGAGGAATATGTTACTATTATTATTTACAGATATATGTCTTATATTTATTTATTTTTCTCTTTCTCTCTTACTACCACAGGCTTGAGTGTAACATACTATGCACTGATATGATAAAACAGAAAAGCAAATATTTTTTTAAAAAAAACAAAAAAGGTATTTTGCTATTAGATAAAAGTATAAACATTGTATTATTTAACCCAACTAATGAATGAATAAGGAGAAGTTGTTTTCTGCTCAACAGTGGCTGCAAAAATGATGAATATTGGAAAGTGAATCAAGCATCTCCTAGACATCCGTAGTCCACACAAGTATGGAATGTAGTTTTTTTTGAGGGGCAAAGCATACGCAGGAAGATGTCAGGAAAAATTAGGTGTTCACTGGGCGGGGTGTGGCAGGAAACACTTAAGCAGGCATAGGCAAACTCGGCCCTCCAGATGTTTTGAGACTACAACTCCCATCATCCCTGACCACTGGTCCTGTTAGCTAGGGATGATGGGAGTTGTAGTCCCAAAACATCTAGAGGGCCAAGTTTGCCCTGCACCTAAGGGTCTGGAAACAAAACCTTATTTGGAACTGTTGCGAGATTTGGATAAGTTTAGCCTGCAAAAGAGTAGACAGAGGAGACAAGATATTCAAATATCTCAAGGGCTGTTACATGGAAAATGGAGCAAGCTTCTTTTCTCCTGCTCAGAAGGTAGGATTCAAACCAATGGCTTCAAGTTCCAAAAAGGGAGATTGTGGCTAAACATCAGCAAGAACTTTCTGGCAGTAAGAGCTGTTTTGACAGCGGAACAGATTCCCTTGGGAGATTGTGGACTCTCCTTCCTTGCAGGTTTTTAAGCAGAGATTGGATGGCCATCTGTCAGGGATGATCTAGTTGTGATTCCTGCACTTCAGAGGGTTGGACTGGATGACCTTCAGGGGCCCTTCCAAATCTATACTTCTATGATTCTAGGATAAAGAAACTGTAGGGCGATTATTCTGAGGACAACCTGAAGCAGCAATGGAGGATCAGTGACTCTCTTGATGTTGTTGCACTTTGATTCCTATCAGTCCCAGGCAACACAGCCAGGGGTCAAGGATGAGCTGTAGCCCTCTCACAAAATCTAAAGGTCCACTGACCACCCTGAGATCTACAGGGGAAAGGCGATATGCAAATTTAATAAACAGCAAATAATAGCAAGGCATAGCTTCTAGGTATGGCTAAAAGTGAAACAGAGGGCTTACTTGAGAGCAAGCACGTTGAGAAGGCGGCTTGCAAAAGACGCACAGGATAAACACCACCTATGCACTTGAAATAAAAAATTTTAAAAAAATCCAGGAGTACCTTAGAGACAATATTTTTTTATTATTTATTTCGACTGCGTCAGACCAACACAGCTACCTACCTGAATCTAGAACCACCTATGTAGGAAGTGGGAAGGCGCTGTTTAGGGAAGCTTTTAATATTTGATGATTATTGTATTTTAATATTTTGCTCGAAGCGGAAGATGGGTGGGGTATAAATAATAAACTATTATTAATATAATTATTATTAAGCAGAGTTAGGAGGCAATGTAGACCAGGAAGCACTTGAGGCGATGGGCCGGTTCCCCAGAACCCTCCTCATTTACACCCTTAGCCATAATAATAATAATAATAATAATATTCCACGCCTTTTTCCAGGAAAAAACCCCCACTATGTTCAACAAGGCTTACTCCCGGGTAAAAATATATGGGCTTTTAGCCCTCCCCGCCTTTTTTTTAAAATAGCCTCCACGTCATGCTTCCTCGTTCAGTCCCCAAAGCGACCAACCTCTCCCCAAACTCACCCCACGCTCCGAGCGGCTTTCCGAGCCCCATCGCGGCGACTCCCGCAGCCATGGACATCAAAGGACGCGCCTCCCACTTTGGAACGCCTTGGAACGTCGACGAACAACGAGCGGCTCCCTGATTGGTCACTTCGCGGCAACAAAGAATTTTTCTCCTTCGGAGACTTCCCTCCTAGCCAATCAGAAGCCAGGGTTTCCCTCCGTTGTTTCCGATGGCGGAGCTTCTTCCGCTCTTGGTCGCTTTGGCAGGTTTACGAGCATGCATTTTTGCCCGGGGGAATCAGTTGACTCTCGCTGGAATAAGTCGTGGCCACTTCCCCATGAAAACGCTCCATTCTTCCCTTCCCCTCCAACTTAATTTTATTTCTTCTGGACTACAACTCCCATAATTCCTGGCCGTTCGTCATGCTAGCAGGGGCTGATGGGAGTTGGAGTCCAACATTCACCCGGCGGTCTGTAGGAATCTTGGGCTGGGCTATCATTTAAGGCGGGGCTTGTTTGGGAGCCGAGTTTTGCTGCAGCAGCTTTTTCGTCTTTCTGTTTTGGATCCTATGATTTATGTGGAAATTGTTCAATTTATTGGGGTACTTCCCCCCCAGCAAATATTTTTAATGGGATATATGTATGTGTAATATAACGCAATATAATGTAATATAATATAATATAGCATAACAAAACAATCCTTAAAATATTGCTTTGTTTTGAATGCATCTTAAGATTCCCAAACTGGAAACTCATGGTCCAGTCATCACAGACAGAATAAAAAATGCTTATTACTGTATGCCCAATCCTTTGTATCTTTACTCAGAAGCAAGCCCCACTCTCTTCAGCTGTGGTCCCTTTCAGCTAAGTGTGCATATGATTGCATCCTAAACCCCAAAGTTCCATATCTTCTGGACTGCAGCCCTTCAGATGCTGTTGTTTGACTATGGCATGCTTGTACCATGCATACGATACCACTTTAAACAACTGTGGCTTCTCCTGAAGAACTCTGGGAGCTGTAGTTAAGGGTGCTAAGCAATATTAGGAGGCCTTTGTTCCCCTCACAGACCTACAATTTCCAGAGTGGCTTAACAATCAATCCATTTTAAAAGAGAACTCTGGGAATTAATTGCAATTCTGCAATTCATGGGTAGGCAAACTAAAGCCCGGGGGCCGGTCCAGCCCAATCGCCTTCTAAATCCAGCCTGCGGACGGTCCGGGAATCTGTGTGTTTTTACGTGAGTAGAATGTGTCTTTTTATTTAAAATGCATCTCTGAGTTATTTGTGGGGCATAGGAATTCATTCATTCCCCCCCACAATATAGTCCGGCCCCCCACAAGGTCTGAAGGACAGTGGACCCGCCCCCTGCTGAAAAAGTTTGCTTACCCCTGCCATAATCTCTGCACCATTCGAAAACTACAACTCCCATAATTATCCGGGGGAATCAATAACTGTTCAGCATGGCATCCTAGTGCTTTCAATGTATTGTATGAATGTGGCCTAAAGCTGGCATCTTCATTTATTATTTATTTCATAAAATTTATACACCACTTGATTGTAAAAAATTAATAAATTCAAAGCAGTTTAATCCCACTTAGCTAGGAACAAACCCCGCTGAATTCCAGAGGATTTACTTCTAACAGTGCCAGATTTACGTATAAGCTAAACAAGCTATAGCTTAGGGCCCCACTCTCTTGGGTGTCTCCAAAAAATTTAAGGGGGGGGGGAAACTGGATGTACTTTGATAAAATACATGTTTTGTTATGTGCAAATGGCTTTAGATACCTATTAGGTCCATAAATTGCCATACAGTGGACGCTCTGGTTGCGAACGTGATCCGTGCAGGATGCACATTCGCAACCCACAGCAGCGCGTCTGCGCACGCGCAGGTTGCGATTCGGCGCTTCTGTGCATGTACAAAGCACTATTTAGCGCTTCTGCGCATGTGCGACTGCCGAAACCCAGAAGTAGCTCATTCCGGTACTTCTGGGTTTCGGCGGTCTGTAACCCAAAAAAATGCAACCTGAAGCGTCTGTAACCTGAAGTATGACTGTATAGCACATATTCAACACAAAAACCAGCGACAACATGTTGTTGACAAAGGACAGCTGGACATATAAAGGGTCCCATTACCTTCAAGTAGCTTAGGGCTTCATCAAACCTAAATCCGGTCCTGACTTCTGAGTAGATATGGTTAGGATTGCAATTTAATCAAGATCCTGATTCCTGTTTGCAAGTCATTTAGGTGACAAGATCACAGTGTTGATGAGGGGGCAGATCTCCACATCTCCATGCAAAAAGTCCTAGTGACATGGTGCACTTGCCCTCCAAAACAGCCACCTCTCACGCCATACATAAAGTACTCAATAAAACCGCTTTGGGGCCAGGATTCTTTGGGATGCTGAGAATTTAGGGATGCTTTTTAAAACAAGGACAGTTGTTGTTGTTTTCACACACAACCTGCCGCCGCCCCCCCCCCATGTCAGAAACAGGAAATTGTTGTGGTTACTACAGGGGAACCGTCCATGGCTTCATTTGTACCTGGAAGAGTAATATTCTTCCTCCAGCTCATAGAGGTCTATGGAGATCTCATCACGCAGGGCAATCAGCTTCTTGTCGCATTCCTCCTGAAGGCTGCGCAACTGCTGGTTCCGCTGCTTGATGGCTTCGTTGACGGAAGGGAAGTCATTGAGGATCAGGAACTGTTTTAGGTCAGAGACAAGCTTCATAAGAGACTCGCCAGCCCGAACAATATTTGCAGCTCTGACATGCATCTCATAGTTGTCCTGCTTGCCTTGGGTTGCCCGAGAAACTTGAGTTTCTTCCTCAATCTTTGCCGTTTTGATTATCTCTGTGAAGTTATCCATGACAGACTTGATGTCATCTTTCAGCCTCTTGTTGTAAGACTGAAGGAGGGTTTCCTTGCTCTGGGGGAGCACGTGCTGCTGTGACATTGTGGGGGCAAGAAAGGTCAGAAAGAGTTACAACTTACTCAATACATGTAATCCTCTTGCAGCCAGGCGGCCATTTTTTCTTTTTCTCTTGCGAACCATTCGTCCTTCATTGGCTACGTCCAACCAATGGGGCGGGGAAAACATTTCATTTGGGTACTTTTTGATGTTTTATTCATTGTTTATGACGACTTTTGTTATGTTTTGTAGGTATGTATTTTTTTATATGTTGTCAGCCTCCTTAAACATGGTTTTTGGAAAGGCAGCATACATATAAAATGATTGCTTGATTGTAATAAATTTAAACACAGTCCCACCTGGATTGGAAAAGATTGTTTCGTTCCAGCATTGCAGAGGCCGCTCTTGTCACAAATCCCCTACAGTATTATCAAATTGTTGTAATTTAGCATTTTCATGCTTGATCTTGACGTTCCTGTGTTTGAAAACTGCCATTTTAAGGTCAGTAACATGAGTGTCCTGAAAGCTTGCAGTTTTCTCCCAGGGGTTTCTGAATACAGTGGTACCTCGGGTTAAGAACTTAATTTGTTCTGTAGGTCCGTTCTTAACCTGGAACTGTTCCTACCCTGAAGCACCACTTTAGCTAATGGGGCCTCCCGCTACCGCCGGAGCACGATTTCTCTTCTCATCCTGAAGCAAAGTTCTTAACCCGAGGTACTATTTCTGGGTTAGCGGAGTCTGTAACCTGAAGCGTATGTAACCTGAAGTGTATGTAACCCGAGGTACCACTGTAGTTGCCCCTTCTGATGTCAGGTTTTGTATCCATTTATTGCTACTGACTTTAAAGTGGCTGTTTTTGAACAAAGAATCTTCTAAGGCAGACTCCAGCATTAAGTTACTTAACATGCTATTCATTTATTGAAGTTGCAATAGAATATAACAGAAGAGACAGAACATGCACTACAGGTGACTTGCAACTTATGTACATTTAACTGTTGTGCATTCAAGCTTTAAACGCTTGGCAAATAAAAAAATAAGAGGGCGGAAAGGATTTAGGTGTCTTGAGGGGGAAAAGACTGACAATCCTACCCTCCTTTGAACCCAACGTGTTTTGACCATACATGATTTGGGCCTCACATACTGGAATAAAACCCAATTGAAAGCTGAGAGCCTCCTGTATGTGATGAAACACCCTGGCCATGCTAAGTTGGCTACATCATCGGCAAAAGAAGCTAAACCCCCAAAATGCAGTACAGCAGTGTTTGATGCTTGGGGACTTCAGATGAGAAAGGGAGGGACATCCCCAGACACATCCAATGACCAACAGTGGACACCTGCTGAAAGCTGTGATTGGTTGTGGCTCTGTGATGCATGGAAGGTGTACCCCATCATGTGCATTGCGCATATAAAAATTGTGAATCAGCACTGAGGCATCCACGGAAGCTGATATCAAAAATGTCATAGTCATGTATTAATTAAAAGCTAATCATAAAAACAATCAGACAGCAGGAAGTACTGCTGTCAACAACTATTATCCGGGATGATCAGGTATTCAGGTATTGGAAGATTTTGCTCAGGCTGTGCCTTTGCTGTTAACTGCTAGAAACTGGGGTGAATAACAGGGGGTGAATCATTCATTTAATGGTGTTGTGGCTTCCTAGGCAGTCTTGCTCAATAAAAAATTGCTGGCTGGTCTAATGTGTTGCAACGGCACCTTCAATATTAAAAGAAGAAACTACCATATATTCACATTGTATGGGTAAGTGCGCTGCAAAAAGCAAGTAATAATAATAATAATTTTTATTTATACCCCGCCCTCCCCAGCCAAGGCCGGGCTCAGAGCGGTTTACAAGCAATAATAAAAACAAGTTGAATGATTACAACTTAAAACAAAATTAAAATACAACATTAAAATAATGAAACATTAAAATATTAAAATGTAGCCTCATCACAGGAGGAGAAGGAAAAGAAAAAAGAAAGAGAGGGAGGGAGGGAATCAAATTGGCTCCAAGCCAAAGGCCAGGCGGAACAACTCTGTCTTACAGGCCCTGCGGAAAGAAATCAGATCCTGCAGGGTCCTGGTCTCATGAGATAGAGCGTTCCACCAGGCTGGAGCCAGAGTTGAAAAGGCCCTGGCTCTGGTTGAAGCTAATCTAACTTCCTTAGGGTCCTGTATTTAGACACTGGATACCTAAGTATCTGATCTGGACCTTCAAGCCGTGCAAACTAGAAGCATTTTACTGGCCAATGCTGGATTAGCCAGACTGACCTTATCCTTTACTCCAGCCATACATAGACATTAGCTTCAGAGGGAAGATGTTCTAGTTAGGTTAAACACTGGCATATTAAACACCCTCAGAAATAACTATTTCACATTCAATGCCAGTTAAATATGCGAAAAGAAAACTACATTAGGCAGTCAGCCCCCCAAATCTACCTGTTAAAATAGGAAGGTAGTTTCATTTCAAGCTCTGCCTCACAGTTTCCTGTTGCACTGAGCTAGAGATGCCAGCATGAAATGCTGCTTTTCAATGCAAGGAACTTTTTTAAAAAAAGTTTGATGTTTTATCATGTTTTTAATATTTTTTTGGGAACTGCCAAAAGTGGATGGGGAAACACAGCCAGATGGGCGGGGTAGAAATAATTATTAATATTATTATTACTACTACAATTCTTCTTCTTCTTCTTCTTTTGCTTTTTAATGCTTTATTTAGATTAAAAAGAAGTACAGTAACAAACAAAAGGATTAATCAGAAAAAAGGAAAAGAAAACAGTAATATTTGTTACCTCACACCACAGTACGTTTTTCTTGAGTCTCCAACAACTTCCCTCCACCCCATCATGTATTTACCACTAGCGCACTATTAATTTCCATTTTCTTTTTCTTAATTTTCATCAATATGATGTTCTCTTATAATTATCCATCACACCACAGAAGTCATTCAAGTCCTGCCACTGATGTCATGTTATTACAGTAATCCTTAAGCTATTTTTGTACATGCCCCATTTCTTAATAAATGTTTGATTAGTATTACGTCTCAGTTTTTTCTCTCATTTTTGCCAACTCAACCGAGTACGCTATTATTATTATTATTACAATTCTATTTTTCTCAGTCTAAACCCAAGAAAGCATTCTGGTAACTCTCATGGAGTGCTGCTTCTGTATACTTTTATATACTTCTTTTTCACAAGTACTAAAAGAGCCAGAGGCTTGTTTCCCCCAAGGGATTAAACTTTGTTACCAGGTAAGGGCCGGCCCAAGACATTTGGGTGCCTGAAAGGAACCTCAGGAGGGCAGCGCCTCCTCCTCTCTCCTCCAGTGAAGATGTGCCCCCGCTGCGGATGCTGCGCCGCCCGAGGCATCCGCCTCACCTGGCCTCTCAGGTGGGCCGGCCGAGAGTACAGCAGAACCTCGAGCTGCGCCCTCTAGAGGCAGCAAGCTGCCCCTGCAGCTGCTCCGCCGGGCGTGGGAGAAACCAATTCATCGCAGAGGAGGGGGGGAGAGAAGGAAACCAGGCATATTTACACAACGCTGCGCGGTCCTCATTTTATTCCGTTGCTTTAATACCGGCGGCGAGGGGGTAAAAAAAAGGAGGGTCACATTTATGTGCGTGCGTATTTCCTTTCCCGGGTTTACCCCCCCTGCGTCTTGGGAGGCGTTGGTACGCGCCACGCCTTTCTCCGGCTGGGAGGGGCGCGGGGCGGGCTCGGCGAGCGACGCTATCCGTCGGGGCGGACGGGCCGGGGCTCCGGGCGGAAGCGCGTCGAGGGAGCAGGAGAGCGAGGTCTCGAGAAGCCCGGCCGGCAGCAGGGAGAGAGGAAGAGAGCGAGAGAGCCATGGAGTCCCACCGCTGGCTGCCTCTGGAGGCGAACCCCGAGGTGAGGGAGCCGGGGGCCGGGGAGGAAAGAGGGGGCCACGCACACGTCGAGGTGTATATGCTTTTATATATATATATATATATATATATATATATATATATATATATATATATATACACACACACACACACACATATATATATATATATATATAATATATAAATATATATATATACACATACATACATATATATATATATATATAATATAAATATATATATACACATACATATATATATATATATATAATATAAATATATATATGTGTGTGTGTGTGTATAGAGAGAGAGAGAGCTAGATAGAGAGAGAGAGATAGATATGTAATGCACACATACTTACATGAATATATATACACACATATTTATTTACATCTACCCTGTTTTCCCGAAAATAAGACAGCGTCTTATATTAATTTTTGCTCCCAAAGATGCGCTGGGTCTTATTTTCAGGGGATGTCTTATTTTTTCCATGAAGAAGAATACGGTACACATTTATTGTTGAACAAAAAAAGAAGAAGGAAATTTATTACATGTATACAGTACAATGCCTTATGGTAGCTTCGGGGGCCTTATATTCCGGGGTAGCCTTATTATCGGGGAGGCCTTATATTCGGGGGAGGCCTTATACTACAGCGAGAGGCAAAACTGGAAGTAGGTCTTATTTTGGGGGGATGTCTTACTTTCGGGGAAACGGTATATATGTACTCACGCACACATATACACACATATATGTATCTACGTAACATACAATATATTTATATTAATGCACACACATATATGTGCACACTCACATATTTATTGACATCTGTATATAAGTATATTTGTACTCACGCACACATATACACACATATATGTATCTACGTAACACACAATATATTTATATTAATGCACACACATATATGTGCACACTCACATATTTATTGACATCTGTATATGTATATGCACACATGTGTACATATATATATATGTAATAGATATTTATATTAACGCATACACATGTGCATACTCACATATTTATATACATCTATATATTAGTATATTTATGCACACAAGAATAAACATAGGCATGCATGCACATATATATTTATACACACATATATATGCTTGCACAAACATCTATTAATATACATATATGTATACATGTGCATATATACAATTATATATATACGGTTTATATACATGTATGCACACATGCACTTGCGTGCACACATATATGCATATAGACAAACACCTGCATTTCATATATTTAAGTTTGGGGAAGGAGGGGAAAGTGTTTGGGAGAGAAATGACAAAAAAAGGGGGGAAGTTGTTTGTTTACTTGCTTGCTTATTAAACCTATATACCACCTTCCATCCGGCGATCACAGGGTGGTCTACAGTATAGAAACTCAAGATGTATAACGTAAGGATGACAGCATGAAAGATAATGGGGGGGGACTGGGATGAGGGGTTTATGCATAGGGGAGCACGAGTTGTTGGGGATTTCAGGAAGGTGGGGAATGAGCTAAAGTTTGAGTTTTACTGCTTAGTGACTGACTAGAACTAAACCACATTTTTTTTCTTCCTGGTTTTTTCAGGTCACAAACCAGGTGAGCATGTTTTATTTATTTATTTGTTAAGATAACCATTTGCTTGTTTTATTCTTGGGTTTTGCACCTCTTCTGTTCCCATAACCTTTTGGCTGTGATGTTTACATTCCTCCTTTATTCTGTCTCTGAGTGCATGGATGTGTGTCTGTGTATTGTACACCCACCCACAGGCTCTCTCTCATCCGTCAGCTGAGGATAACACTTGGGCATCTGATGGAGTAAGCTCTGGTCCACGAAAACTTATGCTGCAATAAATCTGTTGGTCTTTCAGGGTGCTGCAATACATGTTTGCATTTGTTGCAAGAAATTGACTCGTTGCCTTCCCTGTTTTAAGGCCAGGGAGTTTCCCATTCTCCTTCAAAGCCCTGCACAGTCACCACGAAAAATTATACCCCGGTTGCCTCCTTGCAGCCTACTCATTTCGTTAGGGAAAGCATCTCCTTGTGGAGAATTTAAGTTTGGGAGAAAATAAACTCATGAACTTAAAAATGTGTTTTATGGTTTTATAAACAGTGTTTGATAACCGTGTTCATCACTGTTTATCTCATGGTCTCATAATGTTTCTAAGTAAAAGTATCCGTATCTTTAATCTTGTTAATCATAATTTGCAGTGCTTAGAAACTTGATTCTCAAACATCACTGTTTCTATTAACACATTGTTTTGGTTCTATAACACTTGGTTTGCCTCACCATAGCTTCGTATCTTTTGCACCTTAACATGTCTTAAGCATTAATGGAACGGGGTATCATCTTCCTTTGCGTATGTTAGCTACCCAGGACAGTTGGCTATGCAGCTTCTGTATTTTGCCATACCTATCATAATTATTGCTCTGTCCTGTATAACTGGTCCTAGGTGACACCACAGGAAGGAAATCCACTTCCTGTATGCATAGGACAGTATCAGTTTTCTAGGAAAGGATAACAATTAAAAGTGATGGAGTTGATGTGGAAGGGTGACCTCCTTTGGAATATGTGTATAAAATACGAGGAGTGACTTTTAAAAGAACAAACATATGTAAGTTACTACTTAACCCCTTGTTTAGAGGATACATAAAGGACCATCAAGGCACTTTCTTGTACAAGATTCAGAATAAAGAATCTTAATTTATGTTGAATCTGAGCTGGATATGTGGAGGAAGAGGTTTGTGGTGTTTGTGAAGGATTGCAATCTGATCTTTCGAATGTGACGCATTAGGCTTTTGCAGATGTTGCTCAACAGCATCCCTGAGAAGACGAGACAGGTTAATTGCTTATTGCTTGGGTGGTAACGAAATCTTTCACAGCAGATGAGTTTTCTGGCTAGTGCATCAGCACATATGGTTCATGAAGGAATTTCCCTTTAGGCCTATGTGACATCTGTACTAGTACAGTAACTCTTGCTTAAGCCATCCCTGTAAAATTCAGTAAATGCAGTTCTTACCTTTACCTCCTCACAATCTTTTTTTTCTGGAGAAGGATTATTCAGCCTTGCAATTACACAGTCGCCTGACCTTATGGCAAGCAAGCAATTCCTCCAAGTAGTGCATATTTTCTCCTGCTTGGTATACTCTGGAGGGGGAGGTACAGCAATATATTATGGCAGCTGCTGTTTCTTCTCCTCTCCATGTCCACAGTGCTAAGATTCAGGCAGGCAGGAGTGTCAAGCGACAGTTGCCATGTCACTGCATTCATTTACCACCTTTAAACTTTGTGGTGGAAGTCCGCGTCGCGTGAGTGTGAGATGAACTGATTCCATAGCACGGTGCTGGGTTTCCCCAGCTGGGAAAAGTCAGTGCTGGGTTTTGGCAGAGTATATGGAAGACTGAAAGAAGATAAACTTGCAGAGTAAGTGGCACAGAGACCCCGCCCTGAAAAGCCAGCATTGTAAATGCATTATCTGCTAGATAAATGCTGTTTGCGTGGGATTGGATTGAGTTCAGCAGGTTCATTAATGTGGCACACAAGTTAAAGGTCTACTGAATTCCAGTGGCCCGGCTTGTACCATTGGTAACTAGATTTTGACAACCAAGTATAAGTCTTCTATATCTGTGTTCATGCACAGGTTCAAGCTCTGCATAATCAGTGGTTTATGCAGAGAAGTGCACTGCTTCAGATTTTTGCAACCCTATTTAAGGCCTTTTCCTGGGTGGCAATTTATGATTAGTGAAGCATTTGAGAATTACATGCTGCAGGTCCCCTAGTCTGCTTTGTGGCAGTAGAAACATTGTGGGTCTGTCTCCATGCCTGAGCCTCTTTCATCAATTGTTCTATGTAGTTTATTTCCTCAGTTCTGGTATAACATAAGTAGGGATCGGAGAAGCAAGTGATGGTCGTGACCAAGTACAGTTAACACATTTTAAAATCCAGGTACAGGTCATGATAAGGATTAAGGGGTTAAGCTAGAGGCTATGTGGAAAATGTGGAGTCACCTATGTGAACAGTTATTCTCTTGTGCATCTGTATTGATTAGTGTAAGAGAACTTGCAGATGAGTTTCTGAAGATAAAATCGGTTATCCTCAACTGTGTTAATTTCTCATTTCTGGAGAGAGCAGTGGGAAATGAAATTAGGAATAGCATAGTTTGAAGGTTGCTTCTTTGCAATACTGGGTGCGTGGAACCCTTGAATTTCTTACTTTGAGCAGAAGATTGCCTTGCCACATCACAAACTGCTTATATAAAAGTCCTCCGAGTTTGAAAAGTTACTTTAAAATGCAGGGATGGGTGGGTGTAGGAATCACAGTTTGAGAATCACAAGCCACAGGCAGCCTTAAATTTGCAAAACTGACTGCGTTGCCCCCTAGATCTCAGCTACACTTAAGTTCCAGAAGCAAAACCATTTTTCCTTGAGCTTTGAAGAATTTGGTTTCTTAATAATATATAACTTAACATTGCTGTTTATTACTACCATCCTCTGTCAGTTGTGCTGTCTACGTTGAACCATACTGAAAGATGCAAAATATGACCTTTCTTTTGGAAAGAATTTGTTTTACAGTACACTGTGTGACGGATATACTTATTGATAAATGCTTAATGTGTATCTCTCTTTTCCTAGTTTCTCAAACAGCTGGGAATACATCCCAGCTGGCAATTTGTGGATGTTTACGGCATGGAACCAGAACTCCTTAGCATGGTGCCAAGACCTGTTTGTGCCATCCTTCTCCTCTTTCCAGTAACAGAAAAGGTAATTCTTATTTATCTTCAACACGGTTATCTTCCCAATGAAGTACTTTAACTTTGGTGTCTTACAAATTACCTAAGGAAAGCAGGCTTTGGTAGGTTCAGATCTTGGTCTGACGAACCATGGTTTATCAGACTAGAACAAAGCTATGTTTCATACACGCTCACTCCCGTTTTTCTCTTCTTCCTTCATGAACCTTGTTTGGGTGAAGAGACTCTAGCTTCTTTTCTTTTTTAAAAAAATATTTTTAATTAAGAATTTCAACATAATAATTTTAACAAAGATACATCAGCCACATTATCCCCCCTTCCCCCCCCAGACAGAAATCCACCCTCCCTCAGCTCCTTTCTCTGGTTTCTCAACACATATTTTTATTTGCATGTTGTAAAATTGTAAAGATCCTCAGTTTGTCTATCTATATATTACCAATAAAGATTTTGTGAATGTTTATTCGAAACTTGCCAAAGAGTTCAGTTCATTTTGTTGTTTCTTCAAATATTTTATAAAAGGTTCCCATTCATCTTTAAAGTCATT
The DNA here is from genome assembly GCF_027172205.1 of Podarcis raffonei. Taxonomy (NCBI): domain Eukaryota; kingdom Metazoa; phylum Chordata; class Lepidosauria; order Squamata; family Lacertidae; genus Podarcis; species Podarcis raffonei. The sequence goes on along the minus strand of NC_070605.1, from coordinate 98,398,245 downwards.
TATCCTTGTCACGTAGTTTGTATGTCAGTTTTGCCAATTCCGCATAGTCCATCAGTTTTTCTTGCCACAGTTCTTTCGTCGGGATTTCTTCATTCTTCCATCCTTGTGCTATTAAGACTCTTGCCGCCGTTGTCGCATACATAAAAATATTTTTAAATTTCTTTGGCAGGTCTTTCCCCACAATCCCTAATAAAAAAGCTTCAGGTTTTTTCACAACTTTTAAATGAAACATTTTCTTTAACTCATTATATATCATTTCCCAGAACATTTTAACTGTACTGCAACCCCACCACATATGATAAAAAGTCCCTTCTTTTTCCTTGCATTTCCAACATAGGTTTGAGCCCGTTTTATACATTTTCCCTAATTGTACTGGTGGTATGTACCATCTATACATCATTTTCATGTAGTTTTCTTTCACTAAAGAACAATCTGTAAATTTTAGGTCAATTTTCCATAACCTTTCCCAGTCTTCCAACATAATATTGTGGCCTATGTCGTGCGCCCATTTAATCATAACTGCTTTCACCTATGTGTCTTTGGTCTCCCATTCTAACAAGATACTGTATGCACCTTTCAACAGTTTTACTTTCCCTTCTACCACTTCTTTTTGAAATCTAGATGTTGTATAACTAAATCCTTTCTTGTTGTCTTCTTTGTATGTTTCATGTAATTGTCGATAATGTAACCAACTTTGAAAATGGTCTTTTATTTCTTCGTAGTGTCTTAATTTCCATTTTCCATCTTGATCCTTTAACAGATCAGACTATGTAATCCACTTTCCTTTCTTTCCAAGTGGTTTGAGCAGCAAAGCTTCGTGTGGTGATCCTTTAATGACAGAAGGAGGATCTGGTCCTCCAGTTCTTCCTGTTTCCCTTGAACCCCTTCCACAATTCCCTTTTTCTCTTAGTTCTCCTACCTTGTCTCTAACTTTTTCCCGTTTGTCCACCTTGGATTCTAATTTATTAACCTTGTCTCCCAACATCCCAAATTGCTCTTTCAAAACTCTGTTTGAGTTTTCAATATCCTTGCGTACTTGTTCAATCAATGTTTGATTGGATTGAGTAAATTCCTTTTCCCCCCAAAAAAATTTGTTATTGGTTTTCACAATATTATAAACAAACAAACAAATAAGACAAACAAACATAAATCATAGCCTGATTGAAATTTACACTTATTAACTTTGTTAAATGACTTCCCTGCTTCCCCTTGGTTGAATTTTATTGCATATCCTTTTAAAGGTTTCCCAAATCATAACTCTTATAAAATTTAACTTAAACATTAGCATCCTTAAATCTTCACTTTATGAAATGAAACATATTAATTCATCACTTAACATAAATAAAATCCAAAGCCGAAGCCAATTAAGTATCTGCAAGCTGTTTTCAGTTAATTTAACTTAACATATTTAACTAAATAATCATTAAATTTAATCCACTCTTCCTGATACTCCTCCTCCTTCTGGTTAGGTCGGCTAGCTCCAAAAAATCCATCATCTTCATCTGCCATTCTTCTATCGTTGGTAATTTTTGGGTTTTCCACTTTTTAGCTAACAAAATACAAGCAGCAGTAGTGGCTCTGCAACTTTCTGAATTCAGGAAAGAAATGGTTCAATCAGTGCAGGAATTTACTTGAACTGCTGCTACTGCCACAACTGGATTGAGTAAATTCCTGCATTGATTGAACCATTTCTCTCCTGAATTCAGAAAGTTGCAGAGCCAGAAGGTCTGCCTGCTCTTTCCCCCCTTTCTCTCCAATCTCTGCTTGTCCACTAGCCCTTCTGCTGGCTGCCGCAGCTGCTCCCCTCCTAGTTGTTACGGTACCTTCCTTGCCCATCAGGTCTTATCAGCTGGTTCCCAGTGTTATTTGAGATGTCCAAGGTCACACCTGCTAGCCCAGTTCCCTCCAACCGTGAGACTTTCCCCCCTGCAAACTTCCTTACAGTTTCACTTTCCCTCTTATCTGCCTCCTCCCTCCAGACAACAACAAAACTTATAATCATATAACAAAAGGAAGGCACAAACCAAAAGGAAAAAAAGAAATAAAAGCTTGAAATATAACAGGGGACATAAAATATACAATTAAAAGGGTATCAAATAAAAAAGACAAAAGAAAGTAAAAAATAATTTAAAAATCCAGAATACAGACGAAAGGAAAAATTAAATCAGTTCAGCTCAAAATTGGTGTCTTTAAGAAACTAAAATGTTATTTAATTTGTACTTATCTGCTTGTAATTGTCTCAAACTGTATTGGCTTACAATAGTTCCAAAGTTTATGTCTCCATATTATTTCCTGTTTGTAATTCCATGGCAAGTTGTCTTATTATTTAATTCACTAAAGTGCTGGAGATTGACTCAACAGGTCCTTCTTGGCAGGCTCTTTCAGTCACTTGGGGGTGTAGAAATTAGTTCAGAAGCTGTTCCAGGCTCTTTCCCACTTCCTGGGGTATCCCCAGATGTGCTAAGAGTTCCCTGCCGGCTTCCTTTATTTCCTTTCTTCCCCCCTTCTTTTTTCAGCTCTGCCAGTTTAAAAGGTCTGCTCCAATTCCTCCAGCTGTCAGTAGATTTTTTACTTTATAATCCAACAGATAACTTGATGCAGTTACTGTATATATTCTTTGATATAGTCAGAGTAAAATGTATTAATTCTCCATTGCTGTAGTCAGTCTCTATATCCCATTCACAAAAACGTTCCTTTGCAGAGTTCACCCACAGAAATCGGAAGCTGACTTCCTGTATTGCTTCCGTTTCGCCAAATCAGTTTTTTAAACCCTAATTTCAATTTTAAATGTTTTATTTGGCCCTTACCTCTAATCGGAAAATCCACTGCTTCTGGTGACGGATCGTAGCTTCGGCAGCAGGCTGCATTGGTGCCGAGCGAACTCAAGCCTCTTCGCTTTCTCTTCTGTGCGCACAGCCACGGCCGGGAGACGTTCGGAGGGGCGAGATTTTTCGCTCAGCTGGAGCCCTCAGGTCCTCACTCTCCAGTGGGGTTTTTTTGGGCGGTGCCCTGAGCTCTAGCGCTGCCCTCAAAGCCTTTCTGCCGGCTCTGTGTCACAGACGACACTTAGCACACCACCATTCTCCTCTGCAGCGGACCGGAAGCGAGACTCTAGCTTCTTAAGCCACAGTTTCTCATGACACTTGAACTTGTTTAAGGCTTTCTCCCAAGTAAGGATTTGATCCTGTACCCTAAATCTCAGTAGACCAAAGTTCTCCTAAAGCAGGGACCTACAGCCTGCATGCCCAATTTGTCTCACCAGGTCATCGTGCCAAATTTGCGCACCTGCCATCATATGTCAGCCCCTGTCAGAGTGACTTGTTGGGAAACGAGGGACCTGGAATATGCCCCGTCAGGTGGGAACGATTCCCTACCTCTGTCTTAAAGCTTATGGCAGGTCTGCAAACAGTGATAATGTGGAGCAGGAGGAAATAGTTAACACCTGCAGTCCTTTACTTTTCCCGATAAACCCTTCCTGGGTATGCAGAATATATCTAGCCACACATTTGCAAATGAATCCAAAAAATTAGTAGCAACTGGCCATGTAATCTAAGGGAACCATTTTTTATTTGATTGCCTGAGCAATAGAGGGTTTTTCATATAGTTGACTTGGTCACCTGGAAGCCATGGATGTTTACAAGCCTGCATTGATCAAGTTCTCACAGTACAGTCAAACCTCGGTTTTCGAACGTCTTGGCTGCCGAATGTTTTGAAAGCTGAACGCCGAAAACCCAGAAGTGAATACTTGCATTTTCAAATGTGCCTCAGAAGTTGAACGGCTTTCTCAATTTCCCCCATTCAACTTGCTGACAGCCCTTTGATCCTCGGTTTTCGAATGTTTCGGAAGTCAAACGGACTTCCGGAACCGATTAAGTTCGAAAACCGAGGTTCCACTGTACTTTATTTTTTATTTTTATTTTTTTATAATAATATTTTATTAAGTTTAACAATAGAGAAGGACATCACCAAACAAAGAACAATAAAAACACAAAAACAAGATTTCACAATACTGTACTTTAAACTTCGTTTTTCTCAACCACAGCCTCTTTGGAAAACATAATTCTTCAGGGGAGAAAAGCCTGGATATTTAATTTTGTTGGCCACCAGTGTAGACACTGTTCATATAGCAAGCAGTTCAGGCCAAAACCTGTACTAACCTGTTGGGCCTCCTATTAGCAACTGCAGTGTTGAGTTGCTTAATTGTTTAAATTTAAAAATGTTCTGATATTCTAAAATGAAGTTCCCTAGTAATTGAGAACAGAATCTTTACTTTTTAAAGTGGCAGGAAGCAGGTATTCTTAGAAGAAAAATAGGCAAATATCTCTTCTAAGGTCATGTTTGTTGCTCAGTGTGTATATTTATTTAACAACAAACTGTGGTTTTCCACAAAACAACTGTGTTTGTTGCTATGAAAACCTAAGCTGCTTTAATTTACTAACATTACAGTTCTAACCTTGGACCAAGCCACATTTAATTCAGCTTTCCTCTGAGGAGACGTGGCTAGGATCACACTTGAAATACTACTTTTTCCTGGTTTTTGTGACCAGGTTAGCCAAAGGTTTGTTTCAGCATGAGCCAGGCCTTTGCAACAGTCCAAGTTGTAGTGTATCTCAGTTGCTGAAATCCGGGAAAGGTTTAAATATGTTTGGAAATGTTAAACACCTGTACAATAGGCTTGTTTGTTTGTTTTAGGATATTCTAATGATTTATATTTCTTGAATTAGCTTGGTTGGGAGCAAAGGTTAAAACATTTGTCAACTGAAGAGATTGCAGGTAGATTTATAACAGAATGTGCTATATAATAGACACAACTAGCTGTCATGTGCTTTGAAGATTATTGATCCAATGAAAGAACTCGGTATAATAGTGTATAGACTTTAAGCATAAGCTAGCAGATGTGAAAACTAGCAAGGTTTAGTTTGCTTCAGTTGACAGTAGTTACCTTTAGCTTGTGATGTGCTCTTTGTAAAAGAAGATGGTGAATTTGCCATGGGAAGATGGTGAACTAGCCATGCTAAGAGCATAAATTGATGCATGTTTACTGAGAGTAAAACAGTCAGTTAGACAATCCGTAATGTTTAGAAAGGTCTCCAGATTACTAGTGGCAGTATCTCAAAACAAGAACAAACTTTATTTTTAGGTTGTATTGCTTCTTTTTGGCCAGGACTGCTTATGTTATAGAATTATTCTTTTAAAAAACAGAATTGGGAAAAAGCAAATTACGACGTGTTTTTTATTCTTGCCTTCTAGTATGAAACATTCCGAACGGAAGAGGAAGCAAAAATAAAAGCTCAGGGACAAGAAGTAAAACCATCAGTGTATTTCATGAAGCAAACAATCAGCAACGCCTGTGGAACTATTGGGCTTATTCACGCTATTGCAAACAACAGGGATAAAATTAACTTTGGTAAATACTTCATTTCTACTGTGGTGCCTCTTAATGGTTTGAAGGGTAGGGGGCGCTCCTGAACTGCTTATTGCTTATACTGAACTGCAGAAAACTTAGAAATAAGCAAAAGTTGGCTGAAATGCTCTTGGAAAACAATTGCCATGATATGAATAGCTGCAGCAGAATAAAATACATAGCAAATTCAGCATGGATTTTTAAGATTAATGTTGTCCTCAGTTCTTAACAGGTACTGTAATTATTTATGTTGTCACTTCATGTGAAATAAATAAGATGTGATAAGTTCAGTAATGCTTTTTTGTCATAGAGTTCAAAGTAACATATTTTAACATATTTTTAAATTCATGTTCTTTTATTTGTTCTAGAAACTGACTCCTCACTAAAGAAGTTCCTAGATGACTCTATGCCCATGAGTCCTGAAGAGAGGGCCAAATATCTAGAAACTTACGAAGTCAGTATCATTCCTTAATATAAATTTGGGAAACGGGAGTATTTTGCTTTTAGGCCCATGTATGTCAAGCCAGATTGCACAGGCTTTGGGTGGGGCAGTCAATGCAGGGTTTTGGGTTCATTTTTACTAAGGAAATCTAAGAACTACATGGGACGCGGGTGGCGCTGTGGGTTAAACCACAGAGTCTAGGGTTTTCTGATCAGAAGGTCGGCGGTTTGAATCCCCACGACGGGGTGAGCTCCCGTTGCTTGGTCCCTGCTCCTGCCAACCTAGCAGTTCAAAAGCACATCAAAGTGCAAGTAGATAAATAGGTACACTGACTCCCTTGGCCAATAAAGCGAGATGAGCGCCGCAACCCCAGAATCGTCCACGTCTGGACCTAATGGTCAGGGGTCCCTTTACCTTTACCTTTACCTAAGAACTACATACATTTGGCTGAATTTTATTATCTCTCTCTCTGTGTGTGTGTGTGTGTGTGTGTGTGTGTATACACACACACACACACACACTGCCCTTTGTTGCTTGAAAGACAGTATCAGTGGAATAAAATGAAAGGCAGCATCATAGAAGCATTCAAATATTTACACTTGGACTGCTCAGCCATATGCCTGAGTTCAGAGAGACAACTTCATTTGCCAAAAGCCTCTCAAGGTGCGCCCCATTCCCACCCAACCTGGCTGACCACAAGGCCCAGGCTGGAAGATGTGGGAAGAGATGCTCCTTCAAACGCTTTGGTTTGATGCTGTTAAGGGCTTTATATATTAATGCATGCCAGCAGCTCGAATTTGGTCCAGTAACAGATAAGGTGCCTGTGCAGCATCAGTGTGATAATAAGATATCCCTGATCCAGTCCCTTGCTGCTTGCAAACACCTGTACAACCTTGTTTGATGAAGATGGTTTGGATAGATGTTGGCGTACTAGTGGCATCACAGCCAGTAGGCACAGTTGTGGGCTCTTAATCTGTGTTTTGTTGGTTTTGCTAGGAAACCAACACCTGTACTCTAGCTGCTGTCTTTCCTGGAGCTCCTCCGTCTCACTATTCTGCAGTAAAGTCAGGGCCACACCAGCCATGCCAACTAGAAAATTCCCCATAGCATTCAAGTATCCCATCAGTTTCATAAGTCTCTCGCGGGCAGACCATCTTAATTTCCCCCCCAACCCTGGGATGGAGAGGGGGCGATGAGGAGCTCCCACCATCAGTCCAGACCTCATCACAACCTCAGTATCCACCTAAAAGGTAAAGGTAAAGGGACCCCTGACCATTAGGTCCAGTCGTGGCCGACTCTGGGGTTGTGGCGCTCATCTCGCTTTATTGGCCGAGGGAGCTGGCATACAGTTTCCAGGTCATGTGGCCAGCATGACTGGCGAACCAGAGCAGCGCACGGAAATGCCGTTTACCTTCCCGCCAGAGCAGTACCTATTTATCTACTTGCATTTTGACGTGCTTTCGAACTGCTAGGTTGGCAGGAGCTGAGACTGAGCAACGGGAGCTCAACCCGTTGCGGGGATTTGAACCACCGACCTTCTGATCAGCAAGTCCTAGGCTCTGTGGTTTAACCCACAGCGTCACCTGCATCCCAGTATCCACCTACACTTCCCCTAAATGCTACTTGGGATCTGAAGGCACATGATTTCATTAAAAAAGCTGCTGGTATTTGGTTAAAGAGTTCAGAATGGTATTTTTATTTAGACAATGGGAGGGAACTGGGTTTGGCACTTGGATTATTATAAATCACTGCATAATGTAAGATCTTGCCTATAAACTAATTGCCTTTTTATTATTTCAGGCTATCCGTGTCACTCATGAATCCAGTGCCCATGAAGGTCAGACTGAGGTATTGAAGTTAGTGTGTTTTCCCCCTGAATAAAATTTTGAGTTTGTATGCAGTTTCTAACCAATTGGTGTGTGGGGGGGGGGTTCTCTCTTTTCTGTAATTTTTTCCCCACTAGGTTGCTAAAAACTGGAAAAAGTGGTATCTATCCTGCAGGGAAGTAGCAAGGGTCCATATGGATGTATGAAATATATAAAGTTACAAATATAAGATGTTTCACTGGTAGCTGTTATATTATACTGGCTCATAGTTGTAAAGAGACAATGCTTAGGTCGATGTCAGTTCATCCATTTATTTTCTGAGTAAAAAGCCACTTCTGCCATCAGTATGGTAAGGATAATACTAGTCATGTTTTATTATATGAATTTTTTTTTTAAATGAGGCCTTACAGCTAAAGAACTTGGGGAAAGTGCTATATGAATATTAATAGGAAGCTTTTTATTTAATATTGTAAATGCATGGACAATCATTTTCTTACCATAGGAACATTGCCTTCTTCCTACCCTTCCTCCTCAGTTCACACCAGCACATACATGATGAGCACATTGTGAGCACATTTAACGCTAAACGACACTCTTCTCTAATCTAATCTAATCTAATCCGATCCCATGCGGTGAGACAGCTGTGGTTATAGGCTGGTGGCTGGGTTGTTTTTTTTTAAAAAAAGACCCATCTTGTACAATCAATGATAAAATTGAAATGCTTCTATTTTTTAGTTGATTTCAGCAGGATTTAGCCTTGTCTTTAATTTTGGATCATGTCCATTAGCCATCGCGAATGGCAAAGTATCAATAGGTGAAGGTTTAGGCAGGATACATACAATAAAACTGGTGTCCCACCTGTTCGTGCCACCTTCTTCTTCCTGGGTTCTTTGGGATAGGGCTGAGGCAAAAGAAATCCTGAGAGCATTGGCGTGTTCATGTGTTCTCTAGTTCACGATGCGCTGCCTTGCAATGGTTAAGCGTTCCTCAACTAGATGTTGGTCTCCCCTGCAGTGGATCCTTTCCAAAACTTTGTGCATCAAAGGCCCACGACAGGCAAAATGGATACTTTAGTATTTTGTATTTAAAGATAACATGTAACATTTAAGTTACAATAATAAATTATTATTATATGTAGCACATTAGGCCGTCCAAAGCATGGCTGCATACTTTGTCTCGTATCATTCATATAGCGTAATAACGGAATGAAATAAATTTCAGCGTATGCAGCCAGGTTTACTAAATGCAGCAGAAATCAATAATTTCTGTGTTGATTTTAATTTAGCATTATTTGCCTATGCATTGTGAAAAGATGCAGTTAAGCACAAGCCCTGCTTACAGATATGTTTGAGCAATGATGGGGAGGGAAAGGTAAAAATTGTATCTGGCAGGCTGTAGGATGGAGAACAACGTAGTGCTGTTTACTAAACACTGAAATGCTTCAGTTGTACGATACGATATATTTATTGTCATTGACCCATGCAGAACAATGAAATTGAAAAACTACATAAAACTACATAAAAACTACATAAAACATTCAAAAACACCTAAAAACTCTGAAACCCCATTTTGAAATACACTATACAATAGAAACCCCTTATGCTGCGTTTAGAACCAGAATTGCATTTGCATAGAAACTGTTTCTCAGGCGGCTAGTCCTGGCCTTTATAACCCTATACCTTCTTCCAGAAGGCAGAAGCTGAAAGAGATCATTTCCAGGGTGCGTACTATCCTGCGCTATCTCTGCCACTTTCTTATGGCACCTGGCAGCATAGGTTTGATCTAAGGTGGGAAGAGTGCACCCAATTATTCTCTCTGCATTCCCCATTTTGGCTTTGCTTGCAACAGGTTAAATGAATCATTACGGTGAAAACCTTGCCAGAGGCATAGCCATGCTGGTTTTTGTAGCAAAAACAATCAAGGAGCGTTGTGGGCACAGTAAAGACTAACAAATATTAACTGGGCTGGAGCGCCCAAAATCTTACGCTGTAATTATTTGTCAGTCCTTAAAGTGTCACAGGACTTCAGTGTTAGCAGCCTGGCTTGTACATCACATGAAACTAAAACTTGGTTTGGGGTGAATGAACAGGCTCCTGAAGATGAGCTCACATCTGCCTTGTTTCTCCCTGGTCCTTTTGGCTGCCGTGCCAAGCTAAGGTGTGGCTTGACTTAATGTTTCATTTGACCCGGGCCTGTGGTTTAGCGCTCTCCAGACTAACCACAAGCTGTGTGAACCAGTCACTAACTAAAATGGGCTGGGTGCCTGACCTTGTGAGTTTTTAAGTTGGGAAAGCCTCGTTTTATTACTGGCTTACACTGTTTGTATTACAAGGGTGTAGAAAGCAAACTTGTGCTGTGTAACCTCTAGGTGGGGATACAGTACTCGGTGCTAAAATATGAAATTCTATTTGCCAGATGCCTTTTTCCATTTGCTAAATGTATACAAGTTGCTTTCTGGAGTGGATGTGCATGACTGTAAAATTCGAAGCATATTTTCATTGGGCTATATATATACAGTGGTACCTTGGGTTACATACGCTTCAGGTTACAGACTCCGCTAACCCAGAAATAGTGCTTCAGGATGAGAACAGAAATCGTGCTCTAGTGGCGCAGCGGCAGCAGGAGGCCCCATTAGCTAAAGTGGTGCTTCAGGTTAAGAACAGTTTCAGGTTAAGAACAGACCTCTGGAACGAATTAAGTACTTAACCTGAGGTACCACTGTATATATATATATATGTGTGTGTGTGTGTGTGTGTGTGTGTCCCCCCTAAATTTAGTTAGGAATCATTACAAAAAATCTTGACTAGAAATTGTGACAGAGAGTTTACTTGTTGCATTGTATTTGAAATAGGTCTGAGGGATTGCTGTAATAGCCGTGCTACAATGCCTATTTGTATGCTGGTACTGAAAAGATGCTATGCTAGCATTAAACAGTGATCCACTGGTATGGATGTCTCGAACACATTTAGTGCTGCTGTTAAAATTGCTTCCTAATTTTAGATGGTAGCAGTGCCAATGGTTTTAACTGTGCTTGTAGTGAGCTGTGTGATCATGTGGTTCCCTCCCCACATCTTCCTGTGTAGCATGGATTCCGCTCAGTTCACATGTAACATTAAGCCGAATCATGAATATATGTGAATTTTAGGCGTGTGGGCACTCACTGTAATAATCACAGCTGCTTTGCTCCACCACCAATTGCTGTGTTGACACCCATGGCTGACTTCCAGTTTTCATAGCTATGGTTTTAAGGGACCGTTTGAACCAGGCCAATGTTTTGATGGAAGCAAAGAATCTTTAAGATGCAAATAAATATTTTGTATATCCCCACTGTGCTCCGTAGGGCTGGGCAATATTTTGGTTTTTAACATTGCGATATATCACCAGCTAAACTTTGTGATATATCGACATATCATGGTGTCTGAAGTAAACATGGAACTGTGTAGAGGCTCAGTCTGGGAACTCTTGAACTGTTATTTCCAAAACACTTCTTCTAACACGCTCAGATGTATGACTATTTTCTGTTGATTTTGCACACTCATCTTTTGAAGTTGGGATTCTAGGAGTGCATGGATGCAAAGTTAATCTTCATGGTTTCCTCGTAAAACAAAAAACCCACAAAAATAGATTGGCATAAGTTCAAAGAACAGCAAGTCCTTTGTTTGTAAGGTGAAATTGCATCCAAAAACTCGTAGTTAGCAGTTTCCTATTTTACAAGGAAAGCTCAGATAATCCATTTCTGCTCTAAATACAGAATTGCACTCTGCATTGTGTATAATGTTCACCTCCTTGCCTGCAGGTTAGACCGCATTACACATCCAGATGGAATATGTGCTTTCCTCAGAGTATTTGATGTGAGGCAAGAACTTCCTAGGTGACCTTTTCCACAGTTTGCTATATTTTTTGCTCTGGGAATCCCCATAGCTCAGTGGCCTAGCAATTTACTTTGCCTCCAGAAGATGCCAGGTTGAAACTGCAGCATCTGGGAAAGCCTGACAGCTGCTGCCGGTCAGTGTAGACAGTTCTGAGCTTGATGGGCAAAATGGTCTGACTGGTTCCTTAGGATTTCTAGGAATAACAATTAGTTCATTACCAGAAATATTAAGCAATCCATCATTATTACTTCTGGTTGCAGAACATACAAAAAATGGGTGCTCACTATGTACAGTGGTACCTCGGGTTACAAACACTTCGGGTTACAAACTCCGCTAACCTGGAAGTAGTACCTCAGGTTACAAACTTTGCCCCAGGATGAGAACGGAAATCATGTGCTGGCGGTGAGGCGGCAGCGGGAGGCCCTATTAGTGAAAGCGCGCCTCAGGTTAAGACCGGACCTCTGGAATGAATTATGTTTGTAACCTGAGATACCACTGTACATGGAATATATCTTAAAGTGAAGAGAACAGATTTCTGTGGCAGCTCCCTACAGATAAATTTAATGAATGTGCGTAACTTAGGGATGGAGCTTGCTGCTATGAACTTGCCCCCTGCAGGTTCATTCATATATAAACGAACATCTCAAGAAGCATACCTAGAGTGTGCAATACACTGATATACTTGGCCCCACTCACATATTCTTCGTGTAATATGCCGTTCACTTCCCCTTTTGCAGGTGGGTCAAAGCTCCCCCCCCCCCAATAAATCCCTCATGCAGTAAGATGTCTGAGAGACAGAATGTTAACGGGGAGCTTTTACCATAATTGTATCCGCATACTAGAAAAGGTTGACCGGTTGAATTTCTGCCTACCACACAGCTGTTAAAGCTACAAGGGCCCCACTGTCCCTTGTGCCTACCCTAAATGTTGCAAGGGACTCAAGTTTTCATACGTTGTAAGCTATTTATGCTATGGTAAATGCTTTCATCAATTGATCTGAGACCGGCAATACCGCATTCTGTGCAGGACGAGGTACAATATCTTACATAGGTGGTGGTGCAAAAGGAGATGAAAAGACACATACGATTTATAGCAAGCAAGGTTCAGATGCCCATGCTTGGATCAATTCAAGATTAAACTGTTACAAAGCATATTATAAAAGCATTGTTGTAGCTCTTATTTCTACCTCATAACAGCATTGCTGTAATTATCAGCGGAGGCCAGATGAACATTCTCTTCCTTTATTTTCACAGAAAGGAATGGAGTCTTTGATGTGAATGCCCATTTTAGTATTCATGCCAGCAGCACAACCCGTGGAAAGGATCCCTCTACATTTCTGCCATGGGTGCAGAAGCATTTAAGAGCCCCCTCTGCCCACGTTGCTGCTGTGATTGACAATCCCACACAGCAGCAGTTCCCTAAAAACAAGTTACTGAGTAATGGCCGTGGGCTATACTGCAGGTTTGTTGTATACAACTTTTGCAGACTACCTGCCCCAGCAATGTTGTATGGCTGTATTGGGCTTCGTTCTAGAACTGATGTCAGCCTTGCTTTCTTAACCACAATACCGTGCTGCAACATGGATGATGTACTATAATGCTAGATTTAATTTTTATTTGCTGGAGCTTATTTATGTTTACAAACTGTGGAGGGAGTGGGGAGAATACCTCTTTTTTTGCGTGAAATTAAGCCTCTGTTAGAAAGAATACGAACTCTGTTGGTACCTTTTGGATTTCAGTGGACATGTCACCATCAAGTCAGCGAAGCTAAAATCATGGATTTTTCTTCGTTATCTTCTCTAGACAGTAGTCACTTCCATAGCAGAGGAGGTAAAAAGAAAATGGCTTTGGAATGACCCACAAAGTCCATTCTCCAAATGTCTGGAAAAAGTCATTCCTGAGGCCATTTTCTGGTCTTCTGTTAGGTTTGTGTACTTTTTCTCTAGTACTTGTCAATCACAGCTCTGACGGCGCTCATTGGAAGGGCAGGAGCAGGTGCATATGTCTGAAAGCAATTGCTTCAAATGGCGGCTGCTTTCTAACATTTATGTTCTGCACAGGCTAGAAACTTCCTTTTAAAAAGAAAAAGAAACATCTTAGAGTGTGGGGCTCCTGGCAGCCATGCAGATGTGTGTAGACCAGCCAGCAACACTTTGTACATATTAACCTTGGATTAGTGGAAATTATATCCAGTGAATTGATGGCTAGGGGTTATCTAATAGTATAATTTATGCAGTTTAACTGAAATTTAACATTGGGAAATACATTCCCATTTTAAAGCCTTAGCTTCCTAATCAGTTTCTGCTACCTTACAAGTATAAAATCATTGTGTTGGATGGATGGCCTTGTCTCCTGTCTTGATGGGACTCTTCATTGCTGATTTCCTGAAACTTGTTATTCAGAGCAAAGTACACATGCTGTAAAGTTATTTCCTGCCAAGTGTTAACCGAGCTAAGTTATTGCCTTGGCAAAGCTTGTTTTTATTGTGTTTCTAGGCAAGCAATTCACCCACCAGGAAAATGAAGCCGAACCTCCCTTCCCAAATAAGGCTGAGGTGTTCTGGAATGCAGAGCTAAATATGTTATCTAGCTTTGGCATTTCAATTATGAGAAAACTTTGGGCAACTCTGGAGTGATAGGTCTGCATTTTGCAACTCACCCATCGGGCTGTCAGTGAAACTTTACTGGTTCCAAAAAGACGAATGTGCAGTGAGCTGCCCATTAGAGCAGACTTTTAATTTTAGGGCTCCCGAAGGACTTTAAGATGACAACAATCGTATTTCCTGCATTCCACCATGGATTGCCCAATCCTCCTTGCTGCTGCTGAATTCACTGTATTCCTCTCCGCTTGGCAGGTCGCAGGAGCAATTATTAACATGGCAGAAGGAGGTGTATAGGGATAAGTCTAGCAGTCACACTCCCTTTAGCAACAGCTGTAGTATATAGTCTTCCAGTACTCAAATTACAGTGTATTTTTTTAAAATTGTGTGATTTCTTGACCAGATGGTACTCTTCTTGTTCTTCAACAGCTGTGTGAAAAAAGTTGTGCTAGTGTCAGTAACTCCTGTCGGAGCTGGAATTGACTAGTGGACTCATCCTTTTGAGAGAGGAGGATAAACTTGAACCCTTCTTCTTGACACGCTTATTTTCTACATGCTTTATGGGGAAAGTATTCAAATATAGAATCCCATTCCCAGGTGACTTAAATTTGTAGAACACAGGGAAAGCTCTACCGCTTGATCCTGCTTGCTATATAAACTGGCCTTTACTAATCTCAATTTTACTTACTTATTTAAATAATCCATATACTGTTTAACTACAGTGTATCCAAGCGGTTTGCAAAGATGCAATACAAAAAATAAAAATCAGTTAAAACTATAAAATTAAACTTCAGTTAAAATACCTGCCGAAATAATAATAACAACAAAATTCTGTAGGTGTCATTAAGTTCAGTAGGGAAGGCACCTGTTTGTCCTCAAGTGGAAGGGACTTCTATAAAACTGGGACCACAGTACTGGACAGCCATGGGGGAACCATTAACAGGGACTGCCCCCCAAAGACCTCCGTGATCAGGCAGCGCTATAAGGGATTAGGTGACCCTCAAGGCATCTTCAGGGTGTTGTAAATTAATACAAGAAACTTCCTTGGAACCTGGCCTGGTAGGGTATGGGCTGCCTGTGCAAACTTTTGAGCACCAGAGGTACGTACTGGTGATCATCTGTCCCTATCAGCAGTCTAGCCACAGCTTTTTTCACCTGCTGTGATCAAGTCTTGAGGTTACCAGTGCATGGTTCCCTGTGGCCAGATTACCCCTGTCCCAAGAACAGGTTTATTGGCTGCAGCTGGTAAAAAGCATTCCTAGCTCCTGAAGCCACCTTGAGCTTCCAGTGACAAAGATGGATCCAGGAGCACCCCCCAAAACTCCCAATCTGTTCTTTCAGAGGGATCGCAGCCCTATCCAGAACAGGTAACTGGTCAGTCTCCAGGACACGAGAACAACCAATTCACAGGGCCTCTGTCTTCCCAGGGTTCAGGCCTGGCTTCCCTGCCCCCATTTGGATCCCATCTTTTGTGATTTTCTCACTTAAAAACAAAAAAGCAACTGATCCTTGAGCTTGTTTTATCAGGGAGACCAACTCACACCAAGTGTGCCCCAGGTAGCAGAGTCTGTTTGAAGGCTGCTAGTCTGCCTTTCCGGCCCTAGAGTGCCCATCTCATGAAGTGATGAACCACACTAGAGCTTTCTTATTTCTCTCCACCACCACCCCATGCCCTACCTACCGCCACATAACAGAATGATGGGAAGATAGCAGACCCACAAGAATTTATCACACGGTGCCTGAAATTGCATTTGCAGGTGGTTTAGAGGAGCCTTGATGTTATGTAAGATTAAGAGCAGCACGAACACATTTGCCATGAAAAAAAAGAACAGCACAGCAAACGTTTAGATCGTAACAGCTCTTAGATAGCATCAGTTAAATTTCTGTCCCTTCGTATGTGTGGGGCAGCTGTGGGGTCAGGTAGCTTCAGCTAATGCAAAATGCTGCAGCTAGACTAGTGCTGGGAGCAAACTACTGTCAACACTTGACACCGGTGTTCAAAAGACCTGCATGGTTTCTCATTTGCTACTGTGCCAGGTTCAGGGTTTCTGTATTGGCGTCCAAAGCCCTGAACAACTTGGACCCAGGGTACCTCAATTAATGTCTTAACCCCTTAGATAATCTGGGGGAGTAGTATTAGTGGTCCCCTACGAACCAGAAGCTTGAGTCACGTCAGTGGGGAGTAATGTCTTCAGTGCTATGGGCCTCACTCTGTGGAACTCTCTCGCATTAGAAATCAGGCAGGCACCGTACCTGCAACATTTCAGGCTCTTTTATTTCAGGAGACCTTTGCACCACGGACGCAAGTTCTGTTTTGTTCTGCGATGTTTTAAGTTGTGTTTCTAAATGTTACTTACGGTGTGTTTTTAATTTTTTGTAAGCTGCTTTGAAACCCAGATGGGGTGAAAAGCGGGATATATTTTTTAAAATAACATGATCAAAAACTGTACAGTGACCTCTAAAGCGGGTAAAGTTGTGTCTTCTTTTCTTTTCTTTTTAATATTTGTGTAGTCACCATCAACCTCACCACAGCCTGAGTTTAGCCACTGCAAAATGAAGGCTTCACCCTTGCGTCGCTCTGCTTCCTTGACCCTGATCAGATGCAATCATGTAGCCTCTGCAAAAGCCACAAGCCCTGTAAAGGCTACCAGTCCACCTGTCTCCCTCCAGCGCTGGCGGCCCACAATACCCCTATCATCTATTGGGCTCCATTCTTTTGTAAGTGTAGTCAATCTTCCATCTCTTCTCTGCGGCAGGCGCCCTTGACATTTAGGCTTCATGGCGGGTCTCTTTGGCTCTGAATTCCCTTAGGGCTTTTTCCAGTAGACGAAGCATACTGTCTTAAATCCTCATCAGCAGACAAATAGCATTAGGAACGTCTACTCCCCCCCCCCCAAAGATTTTTCCTATCTTCCATCTGGTTTCTCTTATCTCATTGGTGCTTCGTTGGGTCTGCTAATTCTTAGTTCTGTGCCAAATCTGCTCCTATCACATCTGATTGAAAGTCTCTCTGCTTTTTTCCAGGGCCCAGTGCTCTGCGCGCTTTGCAATACTCTCCAGCTCTTCCTGATCTAAATCTTTCATCAGAGATGTACAATATGGCTTAAATGTTCTATTGGCATCACTGATTGTTTACATTTGCAGTAAATATATGTATATTCTGGTCAATTGTAAAAATCATCCAATATGATCTTGATCTTGGTTGATCTTGTTCCTTTCTTTTGTAATAACAGGCATTTGAATTTTACCAATGAACAAATATTTTTCTGCAACTTAAACAAGAGGTGCTTATCTTGTTTTCAAATTTCCCTTGTCTTTTTATGACTGTATTAAACTGCATTGTGTGTTCAAATTCTAATCTTTTTTACTTCTAGTTTGGGAGAGGCCTAGCTACCAGGAAGAGAGTCTGAACACTGTCTCTGTGTGGTACTGACAACATGAATAGGTTTTTAAATTTCTATTAAGATGCTAACCTTTGGCTTAAAATAGAGAGCTCATATAAGCATTAAAAATTTTTATAAATAAAGTTGATGGGTGCTTATTGCTATTACTTCCATATTAAAAAGTTAATATACAGACACTGACCTACATAAAACTAAAAATACTCTACTCTGGATAAATGTTATGCTGTAACAGTTGGTTTGATGGAGGATGTAAAATATCTCATAACCAACTCAGTAGCAGACTTTTGAATAAGTTAAAAGAGCAGTGATCTGAACTGATTAAGATGTATTGTAAAGAGTAAACAAATATGGACCACATAGACTCTTCTTTTAAAATCATCAAAGAAGGCAGTTGTCAAGAGATACGCAATACTTTCAGAAATTGAATTAAACCAGACCCAAATTCTCATAACAAGAAGTGGGATAAGGGAGTGCATCAATCTTACTCTTTCTATACAACAGAAACTCCTCTTTGGAACCGTGTGTAGACTACTAAGCGCTAACCAGAAGACAAACTTCTAAAAAATCAATATATCAGTGGCATCTTTCAGCTCAAAGATTAAGCAGGATATACAAGAGCAATAGCACTCCACAGCATCTTGACCAAACGAGATGGGGGCAGGATGGAGAAGGATGTTCATTCATTGTGGAAACTCTTTTCCTTTGGCTGCATTCTAGTACCCATCCATGTAGTTTGTTGAAAGCTTGCTAAATCTGTAAGACACTGAATACTTTAGCACCAGGAACCTTTAACAATGGACAGTGAATGGTCTTCTGTGATCAGCTGGAAGCACAATTATAACTGACGGAGCTGTTTCCCCCACAATCCTGTCTTTGTTACATTTAAAGATGTCCGCAGGAACCTGGGAACTCTGTTCAAACAGGGTTTGCGTTCTTTGCATCTACATGATACAGCCATGGTGTGAATGAATCGATTTATTTCAGTCACTGGCCAGAGTACAGCCATGGTGTCACTCTGAAATGAAAAAGTGATCACCGCTACAGAAGTTTGTCTAGGTGCAATGTCAGTTTGAACACATCCACAACTTTTTTTGCATCTCTGTGCAAACTCATTGCCGTGAGTGAACACTTGCTGGAGGGGAGAACAGGAGAGTCACAGGGAAGGCATGAGAATATAGTGGTTTGGAATTTGTCATTACGATTCTTAGGAATAACTGAGTGGGCAAGTGCCATCAGTTCTAGAGAAAATGGCTGCTACAGAAGCATTCATTGTCAAGTTAGAAACTGCTGTTCTTGGCCACACCGACACTAACTTCTGGAAAAGCTGGTAGATCTGTACGTTTCATCTTCACACAACTTTCAGGCCTGCTTTGTGTTAACGTATTTGTGTACCTTTTTCTGAAAGTGACGTGAATGTGGGACCGAAAATCTGTGACAATGAAAATTTAAGATCTAAAGGAGAACTGGAACTAAGAAATGCTTCTGAATGTCCTCTAAGACTAAAACTGATAGGGGCTAGAAGAAACCTCTGCAAGTTCTCAATGTGATCCTTCATCAAAGGCTCAAAGGTTACATGCCCCTGTGTAAGTAATACAGTGGTACCTCGGGTTACAGATGCTTCAGGTTACAGACTCCGCTAACCCAGAAATAGTACCTCGGGTTAAGAACTTTGCTTCAGGATGAGAACAGAAATCGTGCAGCGGCAGTGCAAGGCCCCATTAGCTAAAGTGGTGCTTCAGGTTAAGAACAGTTTTAGGTTAAGAACGGACCTCTGGAACGAATTTAGTTCTTAACCTGAGGTACCACTGTACAGAATTTGAGTGCTAAGTATACGGCAAACTGCTTTGAGTCTTGAGGCACAACTGACCCCAATATAATATTGACTTGTGGGAAAAACATCTTGAGACAATACTCCTTGACAACATCCCCCTATTTTTCCACAGTTGGAAGTCGCTACAGTCTCAAAATTACAAGTTTGTTATAAGTGGCCATGGGTGAATAGTCAGCCAGCCCATGTTTCATATCCATGCTTTTTCCACTTAACATTCAAAGCAGGCGTGGACATATCAGTCACACAGATACCAATCAGTGAATCATGTGAGTTTTTCTGTGCATTTCCTGCACACTTTGTGCAACTTTGTAAGCTACTATCACATCTCCCCTTTAGTTGTGTCTTCCTCCCCCACAAAAAGAGAGTTGCAAACTATATATTTGCACCTCTTTGCAGAAAAAGGTGTCCCATCCTTTGATTTTTTTATTCTCTTTTAACACTTTCACAACTCTTACACAAATCTTTCATCTCTACAGGGAGCTACTGTTCCAATCTAGAAATGAATGTCTCTAGCCTGGACACTTGTGCTATTATATCTGCAAATGACACTGTCATAACATTACATTAGGTTTGTAGTGTTCTTAACGTGTGCCGTCGGCATGTTGTTGCAAAAGCTATGTACTAACCCAGAGTTTTTGGCACTGAAATGCTTCTTGCATCAATGAGAACACTTGGAATACCTTTTGGCAGAAATGTGAGACTTCTAAAAAATGGAGTTAATTTTAACCAGCTTCTGGAGCTGTTGCCACAAAGAACAGTGTATTTTGGATGTCTGTTAGACCAATACTTCGTGCATAGGTGGAATTAAATTACCGTGATACATTTGCTTCAGTTGACTTTCTAAATTACACAGCCATTCTGCGTTTCTAATTCTTAAGCTGTCATACTGGCTATTTTGTTAAAATCAGATTATCATTATTCTATACCACCCTTCATCCAAAGATCTCAGGGCAGTTTACAATATAAAAACTTCATTTTAGCTTTTGTTTTGCACGGGGGCTGCAGTATAATGATCAATAGTATTTTGTAAACTGTGGCTGCAAAATGCCCAATAAATAGCAATGGTCAATTTCATTATTTGTTTAGAAATATTTGCACCCCACTAATGCACCAAAGGGCTCACAAAAGTGCCTTACTAAAAATCTCACAATAAAAATAGCATTTTAAGTCTAGTATTGGGATCAGAAACTACATGGTTCCCTATGATGCCAGGATTATTCAAGTACCGTTTCGTATCACCATCCTCTGTTTCTCCTGGTATTGTCCTGTGGCCATTGCCTGATAACCAGCCCAGCAAAACGGAAGCTGTGTTTTTGTTAGGAAAGGACCATTTCAGTATGAAATTATGTATACAGACTCAAAACAAGAGTTTACAGTGCAATCTTACGCCTTAGCTGTAGACCTCATTGTGTTCAGTGGGACTTGCATCTGTCAGGTGTGTATGAAAAGGAGAGGGCATACTTTTGTCTAGTGTGAAAATGTATATATTAGCCCAAATTTCAAGTGTGTGTATGTGTTAAAGTACATTTTTTGTAGGTACAGTAGTGGCCAAAGTACCATCTTCATCCTCCATTCCTTTGAGACAGGTCTCTTCTCTCTCCAGTGCCAAAGTTCTCAAATGAGAGGTGCCAGAGGTCAAGCCTGGACAAAACCAAAACCAACCCTAGAAGCTGGTTCAGTCTTGAGGAAGAGTGTGCTTTTCTTTATTTAGAAGCCTATGTCCTTTATACTTCACATGTATTGTTCAAACCGGGTTCATAGGTTGAGCCCTGGCTCGGGTTAAGTTCTTCCCAAATGGGTAGAGCAAGAGTTTCAGCTCCTACTAATGACTTGCATGCATGTTGTATTCTCTCGCAGGCACCCAGTATAGATGAAAAAGTAGATCTTCACTTCATCGCATTAGTAAACATTGATGGCAGTCTCTACGAGTTGGGTAAGAGCAATCCTTCTCTTTCAAAACGGATCATATTATCATCTAAGGTAAAGGTAAAGGTACCCCTGCCTGTACGGGCCAGTCTTGACAGACTCTAGGGTTGTGCACTCATCTCACTCTAGAGGCCGGGAGCCAGCGCTGTCCGCAGACACTTCCAGGTCACATGGCCAGTGTGACATCCTTAATGCCTTAATGCTTAATTTTTGATATTTTTACCTCGGGTGTATAGCCTGCCTGCCAAGAATGGATAGTGATTATAAGATCGTCCAGTAAAGAATTCTCGGTCAAGTAATTATGTTCTGCCTTTCGAGAACCACAGTTAAGAGGAATTGAAGAATATTGGAACAGCTACTTTTGAAAGGGGAAAGCTGTTAACCTGATGAGCAGGCCTCCGTTTTAGTTCATAACTTGTTTCTGATTTTTTAATGTATGAGTTGATAATGGGTTTCCCCCCTACCTTGAATGTGCCATGGATTTAGAGTGACTTTTTGAAGATGTATGTTGTCTTCCGTGAGCCTGTATAAAGTGAAGTCATAGGAAACTTGCAATTGCAAACCTTGCATGTGAAAAAGGCTGTGGATTCAGTCCCCAGAATATCTGATCAAACAATCTCTAGTAACAGGGTTAAGAGAGGCAGTTGCCTAAGACCTCAGAACTTCTAATACTCATTAGTACTGTGTCATTAGTATAACTTCTTTGATTTGAATCCATAGCACCAAAACTGTACACACAAAGTTTCCTAAGATCTCCTCTTATTGTACTGTCCTTTTGTGCCTTATTTAGTCTGTTCAGATTGTTTGCTTTTTGAATCCTGGAAGACCACCTAAACACAAAACACTTACGCTTTGCCACAGAAAATATGCTCTTTATATTTATAGATAACAATTTACCAGAATAGACTAGGGAACAGGATAAAAAAAAACTTAGCTTGCAAACTGTGTGTGGTCAGCTCTAGGTCTGTGGAACGCAACCAAGAATGTGCATTGCGGAACTGCCTCTTGGAGTGCTGCGTATATAGAAGTCAACCATTGCAGTAAACACATCGAAAATGTCTAAAGCGCATACCTCATATGAAAATAATTTAGGGATTTGTCTGTGATGGAATAAAAATAGCTACCAAACTAAATGAATTTACACAAGAAACTGAAAACTGGGAATGGAAGACGAAGTCTTTCCCGGCATATTTAATGGAAGCTGAGAAGTTGGCTTCATGAATTTGGCTATCTATGTTGGATAGCTTTAAAAAGTAATTGCCATAGAGGATCAGCCTGCTACTATTAATCAGGTAGTTAAATTGTGCCTCCATACTTAAGGGCAGGGAATGTCTGAATTTCTAAAACCAAGCATAGAAGGGCCTTTGCCTTTGGGTCCTGTTTGAACTTGGAGGCATGTGTCTGGGCCCTAATGGTGGCAATGGGAAGCTAGTCTGCAGGGGATCTTAATTCATTTTATAGTAAGTTAGCATGAAAAACCCAGTAGCTTTCCATTTGCTTTGATCTGTAAGACAGAGTTGTTCCGCCTGGCCTTTGGCTTGGAGCCAGTTTGATTCCCTCCCTCTCTTTCTTTTTTCTTTTCCTTCTCCTCCTGCGAGGAGGCTACATTTTAATATTTTAATGTTGTATTTTAATGTTGTTTTTAAGTTGTAATCATTCAACTTGTTTTTATTATAGCTTGTAAGCCGCTCTGAGCCTGGCCTTGGCTGGGGAGGGCGGGGTATAAATAAAAATTATTATTATTATTATTATTATTATTATTATTATTATTATTATTATTATCTGTGTACATGTTTATAAAGGAAGAACTAGAGCAATGCCCAACTCTCAAGACCAACTCTGTCAGTGGAATTGGTATATGCTGTTAATACATAGTCATTCACATTTTTGTTCCAACAAGCTTTTGCAGCTGGATGAATAGGTCTCTGCTATAGTTCATAGAATCATGGAATTCTAGAGCTGGAAGAGACCCTGAAGATAATCTAGTCCAGTGTTTCCCAACCTTGGGCCTCCAGCTGTTTTTGGACTACAACTCCCATCATCCCTAGCTAGCAAGACCAGTGGTCAGGGATGATGGGAATTGTAGTTCAAAAACAGATGGCGGCCCAAGGTTGGGAAACACTGATCTAGTCCAACCCCCTGCAATGCAGGAATTTGTAGCTATCCCAGATGTCCATTTTCTGTTGTTTCTAAACTTCCTGTTTTGTTTAGGGGTTTTTTTGTACAGTTTTGTAACTTTTTTTAGTAGGGCTTATTGCATGTCATACCTTGTCTTGGGACATATGTTGTGGAAGGTGATTAAATAATGATGATGATGATGATTTTAAACCTTGGCTACTCGTACAAATTTAACTATAGTACAATTTTGTTGTACGTATAGTGGGGAAAATATCAAAGGATTAAATGACCTTAAAACTTATTTTATGGGATCACATGAGGTGTAGTATTTGCCCCATGAGGAAGATTGCCATGTCAAATTTACTACTTAATGCTTTCTACATAAATTCTTAAGAATTTTCTTTCTGTGTTTTCCAACAGATGGACGGAAGCCTTTCCCAATAAACCATGGGCAATCTAGTGACGACACTTTTTTAGAGGTAGGAATGTTGTTTCATATCAGCAGACTTTGACACTTCTTATAGCAGAGCTATTGTGGGTGGTATGAAGTATTTACTATGTTATTTTGTGAAACTGCTGTTGTAGAATATAGTACAAACTTAGATGAGCTTCAAATTGCCAGTACTGCTAGAAGCTGGGCATACTGAATATTGTTTTCTGCTTCATATTATCTTTATGATCAGTCTTCTGATCAGTCAAAATTCCTGGTAAACAAATGCAGAACTGTTCTCACCATTCCTAATGTTAGTTAGGCAATGATTGATCAATTTCAGTTGTGTTTGTTTTGCAAAATAGATGACGCATCCTTATCCTTTCTTTCCTCTTAACTAGGATGCGGTAGAAGTATGCAAGAAATTCATGGAACGTGATCCAGATGAATTAAGGTTCAATGCAATTGCTCTAGCAGCTGCCTAAATTATTCTTGCACAAGGACAGAAACTGCCTAATGTATTGTAACAGAATAATGCTTTTGCCATAAATCAATGATTGAGTTTTTGATACCATGCAAATAACATGTTGATGTGGATTAAACTTCAAATTTGTCCTTTATCTCGTGTAGCCTGTTTCTTCTAGAGTATTTTGAATGATTGCATGAATGCATTCCAGGAGAGCAGCTGTGTTAGTAGCACAACATAATGAAAAGCGCCATGGACCTAGTTCACAGGTTTTGTGGTTTTTTTACTGGGCGCAAGCAATCCTGATTATCCTCGTACATAGCACAGCAAAATTCATCTGATGCTGTCTAATTTGGCTACCTTGGATGTGGCCCATAGCAGTTTCTCTGATTGCAGCAGTCAGAGAAAGCTTCACCACTATAAAGGAAATTGCTGCAGGCACAATGCAGTTCTCAACATGAATGTGCAACAAAAGAAAGGTCAAGACAACTCCTGTTTGCAGAGCAACTGATCTGGTCTTACGGGTTATTGCATGGACTTTTGGTAAGCAGTTGCCAACTTCGTGGGATGTTGTTAAGGGAGCAGTCCTGTACACAAGAAGCTCATATATGTTAATCCAGTGTAAAGTTACACCAGATCCAAACCCCATTCAGAAGCAAGGCTACTTGCTCTCAGCTGAGCTGGCCCAAATCTGTCAAGAGGGGAAAACAAGCGTTTGAAAGTGTTTGACTTTCCCCACACTTTCTGCATTCTGGGGTTGCTCTTAACCACAGTAGGCCTTAGAACTGACTCTGTGTAAACAGACCGTATTAATAAGACATGGCATACATCTCTGAAATGAGCACAGGTTTTTATGGCAAATGACACTAATAACATGGGCTAGAGCAGGCTTCCTTAACCACGGCCCTCCAGATGTTTTGGGACTACAATTCCCATCATCCCTGACCACTGGTCCTGCTAGCTAGGGATCGTGGGAGTTGTAGGCCAAAAACATCTGGAGGGCTGGGGCTGAGGAAGCCTGGGCTAGAGCTATCCCTGCCAATGAGGAATATTAATATCTCTGACCAATTCATTAATTAATATTACTACTCTTTGTATACCTCTTCCCCCCCCCCCACCCAATTGACTTTTCATCTTAATCCTGATGCATCAAGATGAATAAGAGGATACAGCCTTTCTGAAATTTTTATCTGCTATGATGACACTGTATTAAATAGCTAGCTACTGGACTGAAGAAGAAGAACATCATTATTGTCTTGTGTCTTAATAAAGTCACTGACTTTCTTTTATATGCTTGCGATTAGCTCTTACTTGCTTTTGTAACATTTGTTACAGAAGTCAAGCTACTCTGTTCATAATTCCCCTGAGTTTTCCACTGAAGATAACGAACCACGTTCTTAAGAGATGGCTGAAAGCCTTGGGGGAAAAAATCATTCACAGCCATGCTAACTAATGGTTCCCATATTCTTTTCCAACTAAGATTCAGGATCATTGAAGATGTCATCAGCCCCCTGGTTTTGAATTCATTCAGATGGTCCAACTATTCAACAGACTTCATCACTAGCCTGACCTGTGGCCTTGCCCATCCTTACTCTTGTCAGTGTTGCTAAATGTCTCATTAAAAGGGTTTTATTTTCCTTGCAGAGACTTGAAGCAAAGCAGGCACTGAGCGGTTAATTGAGCTATGGACTGTGCATATGTCTGTGAGCACGTGTGTGTTTCTAGCACGCTTGTGAAAACCTCTAATGGTTAGCCTCATTTTTCTGTTTGTTTGAGTTAGCACTGCTGAGCTTTTGGTTCAGGATGACTTGATCACTTGAATGCCGACAAGGAAAAATGAGAATAAAGTTTTTGAAGGTTCCCCTGTAGAATACTGTAATTGGAAACACCTGCCTGTTTCTAACATCTGCTTATTTGTGCTAGCTGTATTTGTGCCTGTAATGTAAGTTCTCCATGAGCCCTGCTCTTGGAGTGACGAGTGCCTGCAAAAATCCTGTATGAATGTATTGGATAGAAAAGAGACAGACAGACAATCAGAGAGACAGACAGAGAAGCAGCTATTGTGAGATCTGCTCAGGTGTTTCATTTTTAAATTCAGGAAAATAGCTTTGGCTTTTAGAGCTGCGGTGCTTACAATTTACTTGTGCCCTAAAACAAGTAGAAATGGCAAGAAAAAGCACTTGACTTTCACTTCCACGTCAGCAGTAAGCCCATTCCAAAGTCGTATTGTGCTTGTTTACAACTTAACATTCCTCCACCAACGCTCATTTTTATTCAGCCTCAATCCACTTCCTGTATGAGGTACCCCTTTCTTGAACTCCAGGAGCCTGTAACATAATATATATTTTTTAAGTTCGCTAAACACTACAAGGAGTATGTCACTCTGTCACTGGGAAGAGGATATGGGTATCTTGCCATGGAGCAATTGCAATCCCGTATTGCGTATGTTGTTAACAGTAAAACACGGAGCAAGGATAATACAGGATAATGACAGCAGTCATGAAATTAAAAGATTCCTGCTTCTTGGGAGAAAAGCAATGACAAACCTAGACAGCATCTTAAAAAGCAGAGACATCACCTTGCCAACAAAGGTCCGTATAGTGAAAGCTATGGTTTTCCTAGTAGTGATGTATGGAAGTGAGAGCTGGACCATAAAGAAGGCTGATCACCGAAGAATTGATGCTTTTGAATTATGATGCTGGAGGAGACTCTTGAGAGTCCCATGGACTGCAAGAAGATCAAACATATCCATTCTTAAGGAAATCAGCCCTGAGTGCTCACTGGAAGGACAGATTTGAAGCTGCGGCTCCAATACTTTGGCCACCTCATGAGAAGAGAAGACTCCCTGGAAAAGACCCTGATGTTGGGAAAGATGGAGGGCACAAGGAGAAGGGGACGACAGAGGACGAGATGGTTGGACAGTGTTCTCGAAGCTACCAGCATGAGTTTGACCAAACTGCGGGAGGCAGTGGAAGACAGGAGTGCCTGGCGTGCTCTGGTCCATGGGGTCACAAAGAGTTGGACACGACAAAACAACAACAACAACAAAGGATAATACGTTCTAAGGTTTTAAGATAGTGTGGCTGAAATGTACTAACTTGAGAACGTGCACATGCCTTGTGAAATAAGTCATTGCTGCACACAGAACAAATGATGGAAACCAAAGGATGTTTGAGAAAACTGTTCCTGCACTGTGCAACAGGTAAAGAGGAGGAGGGCCTTCCTAGAAGCAAACAGGTTAATCTAGTCCATCTTATGATGCCTGCCTTCCATAGGTTAATACAGGTTGCAGCTGCTTGGCTTGGCCTTCCCTACAACTATTGCTGCCTCTTCTAGGTTATGCCACCTGTATCTGAAGTCTACTCTCATCATTTTTTTATGGGCTCTGGGAACAGCATCACAGTGAGAAGTAGGAGGAAAGTAACAAGTAGAATTAAAGCCATCATAGTGGTTGTGTCTCAAAGGTAGGGAGCAAGGCTTGCTACCAAGCCATTGTGGAATACAGCTCATGGCTGTACTACAGGTCTGAGCTTCTAGATTACCCACCAACTTTAAATATGTAGAGGATTGCACTGTTGTTGTTTTTTTAAAAAACAAACTCTCGGAAGTTGGGCTGTTAACTAATATTTGTATCTAAGGGGAAGGGAACTGTTAAGAGGTGACAGAGTAGTAACTTTTTTCCCTTTTTTTTTTTTTTTGCACAGAAACAAACCCAACAGAGGAATTTACAAGGGCTCAATTTCAAAATACAAAAAAGCCTCCCTTTTATAAATGCTTCTGTGTCCTGGTCCTCTTGGTACTGGAGAGTTCTGTATGGAATAACAACTGTCTGGAATGTAGGATGCTTTGGCTAAGATGGGCTATCAAGTTGGAAGAGTAGATAGCTGAGATTGTCAGTCTCCCATTATATTCTCTCCCCCTTGCCCTGCCCCTGTAACCTCCAGCTGACCTAGTGACTAGAGGAAAATGAAAGTTTGAATGTCCCTTCCAAATGAGCATATATGGCATTCAGAACGATTTTGGAATGGAGGCGTTTGGGTTTTTTTGTTTTGTTTTTTAAATAGTAACTAATAAAATGACTTGTTTCAATTTGCTACAGAACAAATGTCCCCTGTGATAAACAGCACTTGCTGGTGATTAAGTAAATTCTCCAAAAGGAGAACTTACTGGATCACAGCAGTCTTTCCACAACACATTTGGTCTATGGAAGGCCAATTAAAATAATTCTTGTAATACCCGACTTCAGACAAAACAGGGATGTCCCTTCAACATACTTTGCTAAACACGAGCTGTAAAAGAATGAAAATTTATGGTAACTGCAACTACCTTGTATTATCTGATAGCAATTGAGATAGAATGTTGGAGTGCCTAAAATGACATTTTACATCAGTATGAAGTATCTAGGCATTTAGACTTTTATGTTGCAATTGCATCCAGGAGGAATTCAATTTTTAAAAAATGGGGAGAGGGGAGATCATATTTTATTTGTTCTTACTGGGTTCAGGTAGTAGGGATTGAAGCTTTACAATTGATTTTTCTAGGTATTTTCAAAAGTGGATATGCATCGCCTTGGAATGTCAGTGGAATTAATTTATTCCTGTTTATGCATTGTTTACCTCTAAGCTTAAATATGTGAAAGATACATATGGTTGGAGAAATATAGAGGACATATACATTGACTCAGTAACAATTGAAACATTGGAGTCTACATCTTTGAATGGGCTGAGCACCTGGGGGTCATCACAAGATGCTGTGAATCTCTCCTCTGACATCTGCCCTTGTTGGACTTTCCAAGGCAACAAAAGCTATGATTGATACAGACACAGTAAACAGAATGCTTTCCGTTCCCCGACGTGACTGCCACAAAGGCCTGCATTCTTACATGCAGGGACAAAAACCTCAATCCCTTGGTTTATATTGGTGTTGGAATAAAAGTAAGCCCTGCTATGTCTCACGGAAGTATGATAAGGATGATGATATACTGTGTTCAGTTCCAATAAGGAAGCTGCGTTTATGGGTGCAGTGCTGGTCCAAAGTTTACAACAACACAATTATAGCTTCCCTGCCCACTACCATCCCTAAACTTCCTTCTAGAACTATTACTATTCTTTATTGAATTTGTATACCACCTTTCATCCGAAGAGCACAGGGTTTTTCACAACGGAAACATACCAAATGAAAACACCAAAACACACAATAACATGTGCGAAACAAGCCAATAACCCCTCTCTCACCACAGACACATTTAAAAGGCAATGGAATGTTAATCAGCCAAAGGTCTAGCTGACAAGGAACATTTTCGTCTGGCATCTAAAATATATATAATGAAGGTGCTAAGGTGAACCTCTCTGGATGGGGAGCCAATGCAAAAAAAAGAAAGAAAGGAAAAAAGGGACTGTTCTCATGTTGCCACTCTTCAGACCTCTCCTGGAAGGAGACACCCAAAGAAGGGCCTCAGAATATGATCTTAGGATCTGTGAAGGTTTATAATGGCAGAGGCAGTCCTTGACATATTGTGGTCCTGAGCTGTTTTAAGGCTTTATAGTCAAAACCAGCACTTGGAATTGTGCCTGGCAGCTAATTTTTAAAAAAGTTTTGGAAAATATATTGAATTTGCCATAAGCTCACCATTGCCATCTAGTGTCACATTTATGTAAAATAAATAAAAAAAGTAAAAGGTAAAGGACCCCAGTCAAAGGCGACTATGGGGTTGCGGTGCTCATCTCGCTTTCAGGCTGAGGGAGCCGGTGTTTGTCCACAGACAGCTTTCCGGGTCATGTGGCCAGCAGGACTAAACTGCTTCTGGCGCAATGGAACACCGTGACGGAAACCAGAACGCATGAAAATGCCATTTAACTTCCCGCTGCAACAGTACCTATTTATCTACTCACACTGCTGTGCTTTCAAACTGCTAGGTTGGCAGGAGCTGGGAAAGAGCAATGGGAGCTCACTCCGTCATGGGGATTTGAACCGCCAACCTTTGGATCAGCAAGCTCAAGAGGCTCAGTGGTTTAGACCACACTGTCACCCGCGTCCCTGTCACAATTGTATGATGCACTTAAAACACACTTAAAATGTATTTGCAGCTGTATAGCTGAGTCCCAGGTGGCTCAAGCTGTCTTGTCCCAGTGAGGAACCTGGCCTCTGAAAGGACTTCAGAGGCAGCCATGCTTCCTTCTGCCAGCCAGGATGGTTTGCATGAGGAAGATCTGCTTATCTTTGGGTTGAGGGTCATCCTGCAGCCAACGGTGACCACCCCAAGGCCAACAGTGCTTTCCATGGGCTTTTCAAATGGACCAAGCACCTGATCGCTGCGGGCTTGCTGGATTAGGTCTAGGCCGCTGATGCAGCAGCAATTTCCCCACAAGTAAAAAGGGACGCGGGAGGCGCTGTGAGTTAAACCACAGAGCCTAGAACTTGCCAATCAGAAGGTTGGCGGTTCGAATCCCCGCGACGGGGCGAGCTCCCGTTGCTCGGTCCCTGCTCCTGCCAACCTAGCAGTTCGAAAGCACACCAGTGCAAGCAGATAAATAGGTACCACTCTGGCGGGAAGGTAAACGGCGTTTCTGTGAGCTGCTCTGGTTCGCCAGAAGCGGCTTAGTCCTGCTGGAGACATGACCAGGAAGCTGTCTGCGGACAAACACCGGCTCCCTCGGCCAGTAAAGAGAGATGAGCGCCGCAACCCCAGAGTCGGCCACGGTCAGGGGTCCCTTTACCTTTAAAAATTTCAAAAACCCTGCAATGAGAGCCGTGCCGCTTTTTCGCAGGGAGGGGGCGCCGCCGCCCAGCGCGCCGCGCTTCCCTTCCTTAAGGAGAGACCCAGAAGGTCCTCGGAGCGCGGCTGCCGTTGCCTTACCTGCCGCCAGGTGGGAGTCGCGCCTCCGTCCCCCGGGGAAGTTGGCCAAAGTTTGCCCGCGGCTGCTGGCTGGAGCGCCGGCCGGAGGTACGTGGTAGTGGTGGAGAAGGAGGAGTGGGGCGGGCGCGCCTTTCCTAGCGGGACGCCGCGGAGAGAGCGAGCGAGCGAGCGGGGAAAGGGGCTGCAGTGGCGGCGGCGGCGGCGAAACTGCGCCTGAGGACCCTCCGGTTGCGAGGCGCCGCAGCGCTCCAGCGCAAGAACCGGGCGTCTGTGGAGAGGGAAAGGGCGCGTCGCGGCGGGGCAAGAGGGGGCTGAGGCGCGAGAGCGGCGGCGACTGAGCCCCTCGCTTCTGGCTGAGGTAACGGTGAGGAGGTGGAGGGGGTGACGACACCCCTCCCCAAACTTTGCCCCCTTTTTTTCTTCCTGGGGGGGGGGAAGGCTGTGAGGGCGGCGACTTGGCGACGCCTCCTGAGCGGCGTCCGTCCCCCCGTTTCCCTCGACGGCGGGGCGCTTCTGACAAGCCTTCTCCCCCTGCTTCTTCTTCCTCAGCTCGGGAGTCCCGCCGCGCCTTCCTCTCTCTTGCCGGCCATGGAGAGCAGAGAGGATGCCGAGGGCGCCGGCGGCGGCGGCGGTGGCGAGGGCGCCTTTGCCGAAGCTCGCCGCTGGGTGGAGGTAAGAGAGCCGCGCGCGCGGGGTCCCTGCTGCGCCCCGCAGGTAGAAAAGCGGGGCAATGGGAAGGGGGGGCGGGGGGGGCTTGTTTTTTGTCGCCAGCATTTATAGATATTGCCCTTGAAAAGCAACAAGGCCCCAGCACATGAAGAAGGCTGCTTCCCCCTCTCTTTCTCCCCGTCCTCCTCTGCCCTGGCATTGCCCACACTTCTTCACCAGACAGGCGGTATTTTCAAATGGGGAGGTGGGTGGAAACGAGAAAATGGTCTGTAGCAAAATACAGAGTAAATCACCCTCCAGATTTACCTTTTGGGTCCATGAAACAAAAGTTATTGGTTCAACTTTAACAAAAATAATAAGTTTTTTGGGGTGGGTGTGTTACAAACAGGTACTCCTCTCTCATTTCCATTCAGAAGTCTCAGAAAGTTTTACAGCCTGGAAAAAGCCAGAGTGATTCTTCCGAAACAAAATTAGCCTGTACTGCTTACCCCTGAGTTACCCCCAGGGGAAAAAAGCACTTCTCCTTGCAGGGGTTTGGCCGTAGCATTAAACTTGCAAAAAGTGGAGTGGCTGGCCGGCCGGTTGGTCATGCAACCTTGCAAGCGCCTAGCGCCAATTCCAGATGTGCCTGGTGGGGATTTGAGGAGGTAAAGGTATCTTTGCTTGCATACTCCCTGTCCTTTCATGCCTTGTTAAATAACAGGGTGGGGATGGCCCCTTTAACTACTGTCTTGCTTGGAAAACACACTCTAGGTAGGGTGTGGTATGATATGGGTAAAATTGAAGGGAGATGGGGTGTGGGCCTTACGGCTATCAGGAAGGGCCACCCAACTTTTTCTCCTCTAATATGAGCACTAGTTTCAGAGGTGCACCTAGGTGTTGGTTATGCTGGCCTCCCAAGGGTGCAGGCCCAGTTTCCAAAATTGCACCTTCTCCACTTTGGCTTGGAGTGAGCCCATCCGCCCATCCGTGCTCTCCCTGGGGTGCTCCTTTGCTGCCCTGGGCAACCGGGTGAGGCACACAGGCTCACCTGGGCACCTTGGCAGAGAGTGCAAGGGGCAGAGGTGTGCCGATACAGCTCCTTGTCAAAGGAGCCTGGTTATGGCTCTGACTAGTGTGTGTTTTTTTTGTCATTTGAGAGTTCAGCCACAGGTTCTTGGGTGGAGCGTTTGCTCAAATTAAGCATAGATTTTGTGGAAATTTTGATGGGGTTGATGTTAGCTCACTTGGAAATAAGGCCCACTGGATTTTGTAGGAATAACTTCAGAGTATGTGTACTAAGTTGGAGTTGCTTCTGTGTTGCAATTGCTGGATCCCCTGTTATTTAGGCATATCCTTTTAATGTATAGGAAAGTTTCTTGTTACAGGATATTTAGGTTCAAGAGAATAGGCTTTTGAACCTGTAGCACCTCCCCCAGCTGTTGTCGGACCACAGCTTCCATTATCCCTATCGGCTACACCGGCTGTGGCTGATGGGAGTTGTAGTCCGTCAGCAACAACTAGAGGGGCATGGCTTTCTTGCTCTAGAACGGTGTTTCCCATACGGGTCTCCAGCTGTTTTTGGACTACAATACCCATCATCCCCTGACCACTGGTCCTGCTAACTAGGGATTGTGGGAGTTGTATTCTAAAAAACAGCTGGAGACCCAAATAATAATAATAATAATAATAATAATAATAATAATAATAAATTTATTATTTATACCCCGCCCATCTGGCTGAGTTTCCCCAGCCACTCTGGGCGGCTCCCAATCAGTGTTAAAAACAGTACAGCGTTACATATTAAAAACTTCTCTGAACAGGGCTGCCTTAAGATGTCTTCTGAATGTCAAGTAATTATTTATCTCTTTGACATCTGATGGGAGGGCATTCCACAGGGCGGGCGCCACTACCGAGAAGGCCCTCTGTCTGGTTCCCTGTAGCCTCACTTCTCGCAATGAGGGAACCGCCAGAAGGCCCTCGGCGCTGGATCTCAGTGTCCGGGCTGAACGAAGGGGGTGGAGACGCTCCTTCAGGTATACAGGACCGAGGCCGTTTAGGGCTTTAAAGGTCAGCACCAACACTTTGAATCGTGCTCGGAAACGTACTGGGAGCCAATGCAGATCTCTCAGAACCGGTGTTATGTGGTCCCGGCGGCCACTCCCAGTCACCAGTCTAGCTGCCGCATTCTGGATTAATTGCAGTTTCCGGGTCACCTTCAAAGGTAGCCCCACGTAGAGCGCGTTGCAGCCCCACGTAGAGCACGTAGTCCAAGCGTGAGGTAACTAGTGGGAAACACTGCTCTAGAACAAACAACTCCCCAAGAGATCCTGCAGTCCATGGAAGCCAGATTCCCACAACAAATTTCTTAGCCTTTAAGGTACTAGAAGATGACTTGTTGGAACATACAGTGGGTCTCATGCATGTCCTTTTACACTTTGGTGAATTGCATTCGGTATTCATTATTTTCCACATGGCAACTTCAGGAAAACAGTGCCTTCAGTGAAAGCTTGGTTTAGAAACTCAGGCATTTCTTGGCCTTGATAAGCAGACTGCTGTTATTGGGAGTTGCTCATTGAGAATGCAGGGAATGAAGAATCCTGCTCCGGTGCAGATGGTTAAGTTAGATGGCCTTCAGATCTGGTTTAACTTTCCCCTTAAATGTTCTCGAATGAACAACGGGATTTGGGAGGGTGCATTCCATTCCACTTAGCAAAGCATATATTAAATTTTGTGGCAGGGACTGGATCTGTGTGCTGTTCTTAAGGGGGCAATTCAGTTGTCAACCTGAACTAATGTAGTCTTGCCAAGGACAATGGAATTGCACTTGTGGGAGAAGTTTGACAGCCGATTCCGGAAAAGAGCCTAACTTATGCTTGGAACTCAAGTAGTTGAAAGAGGTGATACTCTATAAAGTTAACAAGGTGTCTTGGTGGCTCAGTTCAGCAGAAGCCAACTGCTAAACACTTTTGAGCATCCCCAATAGTTGCAGGCACCTGTGCACTTTCAGAAAGCGACACTTAAGTTCTGCTGTAAAACTATTCACAGTTCTGCAAGAAAATTATTTGCAACTCCAGGAATTTCTGTATACACTTTACTAGGTTTCTAAAAGGGAGGGGAAAGGGAAACACTTCCCCCCTTGCCCCCCTCTTCTGTTTCAGGAAATGAATAAACTGGAATTTTAAGTGTATTCCCATGGCCTGTCCTGTTTCGGGTAGTAGAATTTCTCAGCAAGTAGACTCTGAGCCTACAGGTTTATGGCACCTATGTGGGAAATGTGAAGACTGGGCTTACATGCACAGCAGGTGTGCAAAGAGTAATTGTAGTGTTAATTACAATTGACTTTATAACAAGTGAGAGTGGAGCTACAAGTTAGAAAGTAAATATGGGGCTCATGATCCCCTGTTTGCCCCATAGCACTAAAATGGAATTGAGATGGGCACCATCAGGGAGAATCATACTGCTGCTCTGAATTGCTTTCACACTCTTGAAACAGATTTTTAAACTTTCTTATTTGCAACCATAGTGTTTGAAAAAGGAATATTGCTCCACAAAGGTGAAGTTAATGGGTCGATAAGATAATTGAATTTTTCTTTACCCTCAAGGAGTTTGTGTACTATTTTAGGATATGGGAGGATTTTTCCTTTGATGGATATCTATTAATAACTGGGACTTTTCCCTTTTACCCTAGAACTAATTAAAAAAAAAACCCAGCAATTTAGGCTGCAATCTGAACCTCACTTACCAACGAGTAAGCTCAATTGAATTCAATAGGACTTTCTTCTGAGTAGGCTGGTTAGGATTACAGCCTTATTTGTTGACATTTGTAGAAGAATAGACACCTGTTTGTTGCAGCTAGTCTGTTTTTGCTTTCTTCGTGATGCACATTAAAATTTAGTATAATCACAGAGTCTGGTCTTCTCTTGCGTATGCTCTATGATTTAAGTTAGGAGGTGAATTTAGCCACGGATAGTTTTTAATCTTCGGGAGAGTACCTGGATAACTTGGGCTCTGGCATTGTATTTGGGCCATGATGTCAAGTGCAATGAATTTCCTTAATTTGATTATGGAGGCAGCACAGAAGCTACAGCCAACCAGAGTGAAGAATCTATTAGCGCCCCGCCCCCCCCCCCCATTTTATGGAGAAATGGGACCTTGCAATTCTTGATGGGAAGCATAACAAGAAAGAAGTAGTGATTGACTCTTGCAATTAACTTCTGCTGCTTCCACTTGCCAAGTAAAGACATTTGCAAAGAGGCTTTGCCCCATTTCTTACCTTTGCAGACTGTTTCCTTTTTAATCAGTAAATGAGATTCCACCTTAGAGGTATCCTCAGTACAGCTGCTAAATGAATTTCTTGTACTTATTTTTTATTATTATATCATTAAATTTGTATACCGCCCTTCATCTGTAAATCTCGGGGCGGTTCACAACGTAAAAATACAAGATAAAAAACGCAAAATGCATAATAAAAACAAGAACAAAAACGAAGCAAACCAATAACCCCCTTCTCACAGACACATTTAAAAGGGTGGAGGGTGTTCTAATTGAGTGACTCAAATAATTTTCAGTTACTAGATGCAAGAATTCGGGGTCAGTCCAAGAGTCCATCAAGCAAGACATCTTGTTTCTGACAGTAGCCAGTCAAA
Organism: Podarcis raffonei; assembly: GCF_027172205.1. Lineage (NCBI taxonomy): Eukaryota > Metazoa > Chordata > Lepidosauria > Squamata > Lacertidae > Podarcis > Podarcis raffonei. The sequence goes on along the minus strand of NC_070605.1, from coordinate 98,361,775 downwards.
TGTCTCAATTCTTTAAATGGGCCAACTGAAATTTCAAATGTGGCAAAGCAGTAGATTTTATATACTGTATAGGAATTGTGATGCTAGCCATTCTGTTTTGGAACGAAAAATCTTTTATTTTTATACATCCCCACCAAATGTCTGCTTTGCATTGCCCACACCTCTAGTATTTATCTTGATACCCGTTTTCAACTCAAAGGCGTATGTGCAAGATGATATCCTTGACACTGATAAAAATGCACTTTAAGAATATAAATGCAACCACAAGTTGTATTGCTTGTTAACATATGGTAGCAATAGCACTCTCAGTAGTCCCTCTTTGTTGCCAGTAACACGCAGGTGGGAACAGCAATAAAATTCTAAAAGTGAAATGGTGAAATACAAATTTGTGTGTGTGTTTTCGAACTAAGTATAGGGAGAGCTTCCACAGTGAAGAGTAGTAAGCTTGCTTAATTCAAACATTACAATAGTTAAAATGCAATGATGATACGATTTCAGATAGGGGATGTACACTGCAGACTATCCCCTAGGACCCGAAGTATTTTTCTTAGAACAGATGTAGCTAATATGTTAAAGAGATATGGGTTTTCTTTCATTTAAGTTGTGGCTTTTGCGAAGACAAAAAGGGTCTGATTCTGATGAGGGGTACCGTATGTTCTACACAATTCATACAGGCTGTTTGGATGAGTGAGCTTTTTCCCTTAAGGAACAGGTAGCACAACGTGTACATCCCTTTGTCTGAAGCACACACGCTTGGAAGAGTCCAGTGGGTTCCCTGGTACGCTTGCTTCTAAGCAGACAGTCGCTGGAGAAAGAAAAGGAAAAGCATTTGCCTTTGTGTCTTGCTTTTGAGCTTCAAAGCATCTTGCTGGCTGTTGTCAGACTAGATAGCTCTTGACCTGATCCAGCCAGCCAATTCTTGTATTGTTAATGGTATGTTGTTCATAAAGCATCATAAAAACCATGTGTTAGAAATTGCAGCCCTTATGAAGCCCTGACGTAAGTTAGGAAATGCATCCTAAAGGTATATTAGATCACTGTGATTAGGAAGCAAGGACGATAGTTGTGGATGTGTCTCTGCATATTTAGAAATGCCATCCAGGAAACCTTCCTTATTTGTCAATTTGCATCCTATTTCTTTTGCATTCCACTTCTTTGTGTGAGATGGGGCCTCTGGCAGGATATGTTTGGAAGGCAATGTCAGGTTACCAGAGAGGCGGGCAGGTCATCAGACAGTGAAGACAAAACAGAGACCTAGTCTGCAGCTGTCTAAAGATTTGCTGTCAAGACCTGGGTCCCAAAGGATTGCTGATAAGAAGCAAGTTCTTGGGTGTCACTGTTTGGAGGAGGCAGGTAAATGCACCAAAACTGGAAAGCGGTTTCCTTGGTAATACGGGGTGGGAATGCTGCAGACCCAAAATACAGAGAAGTTGAAACAGGCTGTAGAAATACAGTGGGCTTTCGCACTGAAGTTGGCTGCTGTTTGATAGGCAGATGTGTGATGATCAGGTTGTAGAATGGCAGGAACCTCCAAGGGCCAAAGCAGGTGTCATGTGGGGGACTGATGAACAGAATGTCTTCCAGGTTGTTAAAAAATGAACAAAAAACTTCAAAGCACTGTGATGGGGTACAATTCAGGTAAGGGTCATAGTGCTGTATGCTATTAATCCTTTGCATTACAGCGGTACCTCGGGTTACATACGCTTCAGGTTACATACACTTCAGGTTACAGACTCCGCTAACCCAGAAATAGTGCTTCAGGTTAAGAACTTTGCTTCAGGATGAGAACAGAAATCGGGTTCTGGCGGCACGGCAGCAGCAGGAGGCCCCATTAGCTAAAGTGGTGCTTCAGGTTAAGAACAGTTTCAGGTTAAGTACGGACCTCCGGAACAAATTAAGTACTTAACCCGAGGTACCACTGTACTATCTTGCTGATATAAATCCCACAATCTTCCCAGTGGAAGGAAATCTACAGTTTACTTTGTTTTTCCCTGTGGGGCAAATAGCAGTTTCCGAAGGCAATGCTTTCAGGTGGGAAAGAAGGTTAATTTCACCACCTCACTCTCCCACTTCTGATGTGCACTGGGTTCCTTCTGTGGCTTTAAAAAGGTGGGAGGAATGTTGAATAGCTTGTTCATGGGCCTCCTGAATGTACCTAGTTTGTCCCCAAGGAGTTTGATACACAACTTCAATGCGAATGAAAAAAGCCTACAGTGGTCGACATACATGTTCAGTTCGGAATGGATGTCCTGTTTCCTGTCCCACAGTAACAACATTCCAACATGCTAAAAATAGTTCAGCAGGGACTCAATGGCATTTCCCCCCCATGTTGTGTATGAAGACTCCTTAAGTCTGGACGCATGTGCACCTGGATTCAAGTCCATCAGCTGTGATTTGTTAAGGCGTTATACACTTTTTGAAATCAACTCTGGTTTGGAGAGCAGGGAAAGGCATCCGTTTTCGCCTGCTTTGGCTGCTGACATGTTTTGGGAGTTGTGTTATAAGTGATGGAAAGGAAATATTCCATCTCTGACACTAAGATCGCAAAATAATTGGCTAACCTAATATAAAAATCATTTAAAAACAATGATATTTGTTCCTGAGAAGATTGCAAAGAACACCCACTGGATACTGATCTGAGTCTCAAGAACGCTGCACACTTAGGGGTCATAAACAATTCCATTTGTCCCTCTGCTTTTCCTCTGGGAAAAGCCTCTCTTTACTCCTGAATTGGAGCCAACCTCAGTTGGGTTTTCCGCATTGATGTTTGCTCCGATTCTGCAGTAAAGAGGTTTTTCCAGGGAAAGTGGAGGGGCAAACAGAAAGTCAAGTGGAAAAGCTTTCTGACCTGTGTTTTCTAGGCGGAAGTGTGGGCGAGCCCCCCAAACTGAAAACACTTCAGCTTTTTCTAGTGGTTTTTAGCTATGCACATACTTCCTTGTAGCCTCAGCACAGCACAAAAGTTTGAGAGCAAGATGGAGTGGAAACAGGCCTAACTTTAAACCAGTACAACAAGCTGCGCCAAAGTAACTTCTGGTTATTTGAGTTTCCACTGCCGTATCAAGTGAAGAAAGTAAAGGCAAGCTTTGGTTTTGTTTAGGGATTGCAATTGTTTTAATAAAGAAAATCCAGATAGCATGTACTGGAACCTTAAGGTGAGCCAGGAGGCTTAGATGTTTTGTGTAGCTAATCCAGTTTGCCATAAAGATTCTTCTAGATGAGTTGGGTAGTGCAAGTCTTGGATGTAAGCCACGAGATGGGTAGCATCACCATTGCCTTCTTAAACAGCACTGATTGATCCTTTACCAAGGTATTTGAGAGGTGTGGAGAAAACCTCCTACATGGTGATCTTAACAAAAAATATTTGAAGAAAAAAACGGGGGGGGGGGAATCATTCCTCATATGTTTATTTAGATGTTTAGAGTGACAAAATGTGAGGTATAAATCAGTGGTCTGTTTTCAAAGTGTCTTATTTTATTTCATAAAATTTATATACCTCTTGTTTGTAAAAACAACCCTCAAAACCAGGAGTCAGCAAACTTTTCCAGCAGGGAGCCAGTTCACTGTCCCTCAGACCTTGTGGGGGGCCGGACTATATTTGGGGGGGGGAATGAATGAATTCCTATGCCCCACAAATAACCCAGAGATGCATTTCAAATAAAAGCACACATTCTACTCATGTAAAAACATGCTGATTCCCGGACCGTCCGAGGGCCAGATTTAGAGGCGATTGGGCCGGATCCGGATCCAGGCCCTGGGCCTTAGTTTGCCTACCCATGCTGAAATCGATTTACAAACCACTGTGACTAGTTAATTATCCATGTTCATAATGAAAAGAAGAGGCACTACATATGTTGCAAATAGTTACCAATGAGCCAGACAACCACGTGAAAAGATTTACTGGCAGTTTTAATTATTTTTTAAAAAATAATTTTTACAAAACGGGCTTATGGACATGGTTGATGAGAGATTCAGTGGAAAGAAAAAACAACTCAAAAAGCTAAGTACAATTTATTCTATTAGCAAATGACATTTTGGGCTCAATATGGTTCTTCAAAAATATAATTTGGTGTGCAGCAGTTTTGTGGGGAGGGGGGCCGGCGAAATTAATTGATGCTTCCTTAGCCATTGTGGTCAAGAGCTCTTGTTTGGGGGCACTTTCACTTTCACTTTCACTGAGCATCAGGTGCTTCAGATTTGTCCTTCCATTAACAGCAAGGATGCGGGTGGCACTGTGGTCTAAACCACTGAGCCTAGGGCTTGCCAACCAGAAGGTCGGTGGTTTGAATCCCCGTGACGGGGTGAGCTCCCATTGCTCGGTCCCTGCTCCTGCCAACCTAGCAGTTTGAAAGCACGCCAGTTCAAGTAGACCAGGGGTCTGCAACCTTTAAGACAAAAAGAGCCACTTGGACCCGTTTCCAAAGAAAAAAAACTGGGAGCCGCAAAACCATTGCGACATTTAAAACAAATATAACACTGCATATATTGTTTCTTACCTTAATGCTATATATACAGGATTGTAACGCACGCACCGCCCCCATGCGACGTCACAGCCAGTACAGTGCCCGCCACAGTGGGGAGTGTCGGGGCGCACAATGCGCCTCTTCCCCTCGCTAGTATCCGCCCCGGAGCCGCGGCAAAGGTGTAAAAGAGCCACATGTGGCTCTGGAGCCGCGGGTTGCAGACCCCTGAAGTAGATAAATAGGTACCGCTCCAGAGGGAAGGTAAACAGCGTTTCTGTGTGCTGCTCTGGTTCGCCAGAAGTGGCTTAGTCATGCTGGTCACATGACCCGGAAGCTGTACGCCGGCTCCCTCAGCCAGTAAAGCGAGATGAGCGCCGCAACCCCAGAGTCATCCACGACTGGGCCTAATGGTCAGGGGAGCCTTTACCTTTAAGTTTTTATTATCCAGGATAAAGAGATGCTTCACTTTAGTTAAACTAGGATTCCTCTGAATCCTGCCTCTAAGGACCAGGACCAAATTTTCTCCCGCAGCTGTAGATTAGGGAATATATAGCTGCTGGAAGTATTCGAACCTCAAATTTGCTTTCTTGCTTTTTTTGGGGGGGGAGGGTAATTTTTCTGGCCATGTCCAGACCGCTGGATGTTGCTCTTTCTTTTATTTTTTTATTTTTTAGTCTGCATAGAGTAGTGTTGGTGCTGCAGTGAGTGTGGCTGGTGGTAACCTCTGGCAAGTTTCAATGCACATGGTTGGGGTGCTTCATGTGACTTGATGGGTCTTCATTTGTGCAGGACTGTCCCAGATGGACTATGGCTTCCTATTTGGCACAGCAAAAATACTTTCATCTTCTGGAGTTCATGTGAAGCATTGGCTAAATTCTTCAACTTAAAGAAGAGCCAAGATATTGGAACAAAGTTGTCCCCTGGGAGCAATTGCAGCTGCGTTAATAGCCCGGGTTAGAAGCTCATTCCCAAGGCAAATAAGAGCCCATTGTAAAGTAGTAAATATTGATGAGCAACTGCTCGAAATTCTTAGCATTGCTTCAGAGTGCGTTCCAAGCATTATGGAGCTGGAAAAGGAGCAAACAACCTGGACTGTCCCAGTCTGGCGAAAATGCATGTTGAGCAAACAGCATGCCCAGCTTATTCATTAGGAAAATGCCCTTGTGACCTGCTTTTTAAAAATCAACTGAGGTCTGAATAGTCAAATGATCTGAAAAACCACAGACGACATTTGATGGATGCTTGGTCACCAGGAATGTTGGACTTCCATGTGATATTCAAGGCTGGCTGTCCTTCATGATTTGCATTTTGGATGTTTCTTTCCCTGAATTTGTGGCTGGCTAAGATTCATATAAATGTATGCTTCCCCTGCGGAGGCATTTACTTCGAAATGTGGTGCTTAGCTTCCCGAAGCTCTAAAATAATAATACTGCCTTTAATTTTGCATGCTAGTAGACATACGTCACATTTGCATTGTGTGAAGGTGGGTGACAGAGGCATGGGCCATTTCCCCCACCGACAGCTTAGATTATGTCTGTGGCTGATCCTGATGTCTTGCAGTTTAGAAGAAGAAGAAAAGATTCATTTCCACAGGTTCTTATTTTAGAGAAGATAATTTTGCCGCTGTTGCTAGGAAACGAACCCAAAGCAATCTGGGGTGCAGGAAAGAAACAAAGCCTTGTAAATTGTCGTCGCTGAAGGAGCAATCCTATAGCAAGCTCTGCTGGCAAGAGCAGAGTTTGGATCCATCTGAGGCCCCTGGCACAGCTGGACTGCACCAGCTTAACTCTTTTATCCTCAGCTCAGCTGACGATATGCCAATGTTTCTCTGCTGAGCCAGGAACCAGATGGCTGAACCTCTCTTAATAGGTGTAAGCCTTGAAAAGGGGGTATGGTGGTGGGGGCAGGTCCATAGGGGGCGCTTAGGATGCGGTCTAAGCCTGGCTAGTTTGGTTACATGACTGGGCAACTCAATGAAAGTTGAGCTGGCAAATAGAGTGGTGAACCTCAAAGACTTATCAGTAAACCCACTCATGAATGGAGTTTGGATCTGGTTACTTATGGTGGCTTAATTTAGGCTGGGCTTGCTTCATACAAGCTTCTTGTGTATAGGATGGCTGCTCTAAAAGTAGAGATCTCAGCAGGACAATACAAGTTTTGAAGACCGGGTCTTTTACTTTCTTCAAGGGAACAAAGTACCATTTTTCCTGACGTAGGTGTACTAGGTCCTACAGTAGGTGTAGAAATCTCTAAGGCCAAAAATTGTCTTTAGGGAACCCTTTTTCTTTTACATTGACCTGTTTTCTGGAGAACCCTCAGCATGCCAGCTGCTACAGAACCATTGTGTCCTGTTCAAAGAACAAAAAAAAACTTCCAGGAGCTGCAGGGCTTCCTGGAGCACAGTGGAGAGAAAAACTATTCCTTATTAAGTTGGCTTGGCTAGGGCATAATCTTGGAGACACAACTGACCCTCTTCTGGGGCTGAGATAAATTGAGTAGACACCATTAGGTAATGTTTAGAGGATATCTGGGCTGTGGAGGGCGGGTGGGGACTCCGCAAAACCTTTTCTTGAGAAGCAGCTCCAGGAGGATTAGTTGAAAGGACAGAATTTATTCTCTAAGAGGTAGACGTTTGCTTTAAATAAATCTGCCTCTAGCTTGAAAGCACAATATATGGAGTCTAAGGAAATGGTTTGTCCAACATGTGGCCACCACATGTCTCTATTTCTGGAACTTGTTTTAAAGCTCGTCTGTCTACTGTATGTTTTTATGGTTTGCTTTTCTGCCAGGGCAGGAAAGATGTCTGCCTGGGTTAGATTTCCTGAATTTGCATAAAGAGCCTTCCCCCCCCCAAAAAAAACTCCTTCTCAAAGCATGGGTCTAATCACTGGGGTATGGTTTTATACAGAAGGGACAAACGGGGGGGGGGGGGGACAGGGATAATGAGCTTTCAGACTCATCTTGTGCAGCCTAAAGGAGTAGAATTAACTCTAATATTTATAGGCAAGTAGTCTCTCTCTCCCCCCCAAAAAAAGCATCTCAACAGTATGGCAAGGACTGGGTAGAGAACTATGATCATATATTTAAAATAACATCTGAAAGACAAAGCCCATAACTCAATCAAGTGATTCATTCATATTGTAAAACCTGGGTGGGCCTTTTCTGGAGTGCTTTTTATAGCTGTGTTGCTATGGTCTTGGCTTAGCTTTTAAACATCTGCATAAGGGATATATTTAAGTCTTAGGTGAGTATTGCTCTTTCACTGTGTGTGAAGGTGGGGGAGAGGAGTGTTTCAAGGGGCCCTCAATCATAGTTTGAAATGTGGCCAGTCGATGTATAAACATTTGTTGCCTGGGTAATGAACTGGCAGAAAAATTAAGAGAAACTGCAGGCATTGTAATCTACAACTTGCATTAATCTTGGGAAATCTGGATTTGATGCCTGCATCAGGCAAATGCTCATCTGCTGATTTTTGGCAGATAGTATCCATTTCAGTTCTCTGTCTCTAAAATAGAAGTCATTGTTATCTACCTCTTGATTAGTTATGTGGACCGAAAAGAAACTCTGCAGCATGTCAGAATAATGGTGTGTGCTGTGAGAGACCCCTTCAGATCTTGCTAAGCAGTTGTGCAAGTCACTTGCCATTCCTATAATCCACTGTACATCCTAGTTCAAAGGGTGATTTAAGAGTTGACGATACATGTAAACATTCAAACTGCAGTATTAAAAGCTGGATTACTATTTAATGCCAACGATGCATAAATGTTTACACCTTTTAAAGAGAGAGTTTCTTTCTTCAGAGAATACTTTTCATTTTTATTTGCAAGAACATTTGTGCATAAGATTCCAGAGGATGCTCTTAGACTGCGTGCACATTCAGTTCCTATGGTGCATCAGCTGGGCCTGTGGAATCTCTCAGTCATCCGCATCAGGGGCACCAACTCGACCTCAGGATTGTGGGTGCCCACACGTTTTGGGAGGGGGGGTCCTCCAGGAGCGCAACATGGCTCCCCCACTAGAATGATATTTGATGTGTTGTTCTAAAACGTCACAGGGCATACTTGTTAATTAAAATGTTTTTTACCTTGGGTTTTTTGTTTCTTTTTCAAATGTAAGTAATACCCGGCCATACCAATTTCCAAAATGCTGTCTCTTTCCTTGCTGCTAGTCACTGGTTGCTCTGCTCTGCCCTCTGGTGCCACATTTTAATTCCTCCTCCCTCCATCTGTGTCCTTTGTTATCAGAACTGAACACCTCCCCTCGAATACCATAGCAGGGGGAGGCCCTCGGAGTTTGAATGCAGTAAAAAACACATGCTATATAGGGACATATGAGCAGTGTTTCACCGATATAGCAGCATAAAACAATTAAAAATTAAGCAATCAAAAAGACATGGTAATAACGCATTATAACTACAACTAATCCAGAATGCGGCAGCTAGACTGGTGACTGGGAGCGGCCGCCGAGACCATATAACACCGGTCTTGAAAGCCCTACATTGGCTCCCAGTACGTTTCCGAGCACAATTCAAAGTGTTGGTGCTGACCTTTAAAGCCCTAAACGGCCTCGGTCCAGTATACCTGAAGGAGCGTCTCCACCCCCATCGTTCTGCCCGGACACTGAGGTCCAGCTCCGAGGGCCTTCTGGCGGTTCCCTCACTGCGAGAGGCCAAGTTACAGGGAACCAGGCAGAGGGCCTTCTCAGTAGCGGCGCCCTCCCTGTGGAACGCCCTCCCATCAGATGTCAAAGCGATAAACATCTACCTGACATTCAGAAGACATCTGAAGGCAGCCCTGTTCAGGGAAGTTTTTAATATGTGACATTTTAGTGTATTTTTCATCTTTGTTGGAAGCCGCCCAGAGTGGCTGGGGAAACCCAGCCAGATGGGCGGGTACAAATAATAAATTATTATTATTATTATTATTATTATTATTATTATGAATGTAAAAAGTAGGACGTCATGTGTCAATCTACGTTATCAAAACCATTCTTTAACCCACCCTTAATGTTAAAAATCACGAGCGTATATCTGCCCTGTGTTTTAGAGGTGGACATTTTTCTCGCTACTCCCCAGTTTGGGGCAGGGGGTGGGGAGGACCATAGGAGCCCTAAAATAATGAGAAAAGGAGTGCTCGCATCAAATCCCTAATCCAGGGGAACAGTATTGCATTAAACACTATCCAACACATATTGAAGTGTCCTTAAAACCATTGAAATCAGTGACCTGGAGCATTGGATTGTGGCCAAGCTCCTGACTTCTCTCTGTTCCCTCAAACTGTGAATACCTTTGAGAGAGATGTTAACCTTGACTACCAAATATCCCTAATGTCTGACTCCGTGCAAGAACTTTAATTCATGTCAGCCATCAAGTACTGAAATAGGTCATTTAATCCATACTAATCCTTCATGCAGGAATTCCTGAAATGCTCAGGAAGATGTATATTTTTAGCAAGAGAGTAATGATGGCGATTGTTTAGCTGAAAATAGATCATTGTGTTAGTGTTTTCTTGTAAGCTTTATTTAGAAATTAAGCAGTCCACCTTTTCTTAATGTATTTAAATGCATTCCACACCCATATTCTTTGGTGAAATGCCCCCTTTTATGAGTGATAGCTATATATAAAGAAAACTTCATCTCTGGATCAGAGAAAAATATAACTTGACAAGTATGGCATTTTCAGGAAGGATCACACTGAGATTCGCTGGGCCAAGAGCAGGAATACTTCTGAATGCATTGGGTATGCATAAAAAAGAAAAGTGTGTGTTAGAGTTGAATTTATAGATGATTGAGTGTTCTGTGTGCTTGCGTGCCTTTTGATCTTCTGAGTTATGTCTTGCCATGGTTGCAAGCTATAATTTGTTTCAGAACCATTACTACTCTCTTGCTTCTGTCTCCTTGAACTATGACCTAAAGCTTTCATGAGTTTTGTAAGGTACTGATGTTTTCCTCCATAGTTCAAGAGTGAACAGATGTCAGATAATGTTTTCCATACTTGATAGTATTGTCAGCACTTCATAATGAACCTCGCTGCCTCCTGTAACACGGTTTCTCTGTCAAAACTTTCACTGTTCTTTCTGCTGCCACAGCCTCGCCTTCTAGTACTGCCTCTTTAAATCTTTTAACAAACACATTTGAGTTCAGCATTCCTGGCTAAGGCAGAGAGAAGGAAAACCCATACTTAAATTTGCTTTAAAAATGGCTTGCGTACCTGCACAGATGGTTTAGAACAGAGGAGTGCTTATCTCCTTAAGGACATTAGTAAAAAGCAGAACTGCTTGTATCATGCAATGTTGTTTGAAGTTCTGTAAAATATTCAATGAAGTTGAAAAGTGTGCTGGAAGAGAAAATAATAATCTGTAACTTGCATTGTGTGTATATATAAATTGATGGCTCGTTCTCTGGACCTTACAGCTTCCCTACATAATATAGTGGTACCTCGGGTTACATACGCTTCAGGTTACATATGCTTCAGGTTACAGACTCCGCTAACCCAGAAATATTACCTCTGGTTAAGAACTTTGCTTCAGGACGAGGACAGAAATCGTGCAGTGGCGGCGCGGCAGCAGCAGGAGGCCCCATTAGCCAAAGTGGTGCTTCAGGTTAAGAACAGTTTCAGGTTAAGTACAGACCTCCGGAACGAATTAAGTACTTAACCCGAGGTACCACTGTATGTACGAAAGCACTATAAATAAATCTAAAAGAAGAAAATCATAAAATAGTCATATGGGTAGAATATCAAATGTGCCAATGAAAACATGTGCTATTGCAGGCACAGGAGAAACACCCTGCTGATGTTCTTTGGTTCTCTGATTATCAACGGTTCTGTGTGATTTGAGCTTTATTTAACACACTGGTGTTAATATTTTGGTTAGCTAGATTTGCACCTTGCCATGCTTGCAGAACTTTAGAGCAGAAGTAGGAATTCCAAGAAAGAAGTTTCCTGCCCAAAATAGCAATCCCACGATGTCATTATGGCAGTAGTAGCCATCATGAAGAGCAGGGACAAGGGAGCATTCAGAATAATGACTTTGGGACACAAACACATTGCTGAAGGTGTGTGCGAACTGGGACATAAATTAAGGACATCTTTATTTCAGGTCCACAATGAGAGAGGGAATGGAAATGTTCAAAAACATGGTTAATGACTCAAAATTGATAAAATGGGGTATGTAATATGTTGGCATCTGTGCAAAATACTTAGCAGTGGGAAGGTTACACTCTGCCAGGAAAATGTTAGTACCTTCTCTGAGATCAAGGAGAAACAGCACAGAGTTCTTCACATTTTAATCCATATTAACTCTGGTGCCCATTTCTAGTTTCCATTTCTTCACCTAACAATTAAAAAGCCTACAGATTTGTGTATATTTTACTCCTTTTGCCATATCGCTCCTAATTCTGCTTCCCAGTGAATTTAACTAGTTTAAATGGCTTAACAGTTTGTATATCCTCAGCATAATCCTATGCATGTCTGTTTGAAAGTAGATCCCATTGTGTTCAACTGGGCTCACTCCCGGGTAAGTGTCATGGTAGCAGCATCATGGTAATCTAAAGGTAAAGGTACCCCTGCCCGTACGGGCCAGTCTTGACAGACTCTAGGGTTGTGCGCCCATCTCATTCAAGAGGCCGGGGGCCAGCGCTGTCCGCAGACACTTCCGGGTCACGTGGCCAGCGTGACATCGCTGCTCTGGCGAGCCAGAGCTGCACACGGAAACGCCGTTTACCTTCCCGCTAGTAAGCGGTCCCTATTTATCTACTTGCACCCGGGGGTGCTTTCGAACTGCTAGGTTGGCAGGCGCTGGGACCGAACAACGGGAGCGCACCCCGCCGCGGGGATTCGAACCACCGACCTTTCGATCGGCAAGCCCTAGGCGCTGAGGCTTTTACCCACAACGCCACCCGTGTCCCTCATCATGGTAATCTACATACAAGTATTTGTGTGCTGCCTTTAATCAGTTATTTCACTGCAGATTATGAAAACCAGAACAAGTGAAACAATAATAACTAACAAGTATATTTCATGCTGCAGTTCCCCTGGTACAGTGGACTCCATGGGTTCAGTTGAACTTCCTCTCCTGTTTTCTTGAGTCCCCATAAACTCTTGAAATCAGCTCTAGAAGATTGGGGGACTTTCTGGAGCAGGTTTTGGGAATGCACGGGAGGGAGGAAAGGAAACTGAAGTCCTGTTTCAGAACCATGGGCATGGAACATTGGATACAGCCCAAATCAAACTTACAATAATAGCACAATTCAGAAGTGGATGGATATTAGCATATCAGTATACCTGAAGGAGCATTTCCACCCACATTGTTCAGCCCGGACACTGAGGTCCAGCCCCGAGGGCCTTCTGGCGGTTCCCTCCTTGTGAGAACTGAGGTTATAGGGAACCAGGTAGAGGGCCTTCTCGGTAGTGGCGCCCGCCCTGTGGAACACCCTCCCATCAGATGTCAAGGAAATAAGCAACTACCTGACTTTTAGAAGACATCTGAAGGCAGCCCTGTTTAGGGAAGTTTTTAATATTTGATGTTTTATTGTGTTCTTAATATCCTGTTGGGAGCTGCCCAGAGTGGCTGGAGAGGCCCGGCCAGATGGGCGGTGTATAAGTAATAAATTGTTGTTGTTGTTGTTGTTGTTATTGCAATAGCAGAAATTTTGAGTAGCACCCAAGACAACATGTTAAAGACTGCTGTCCAGTGCAAAGATATTAGGGACTAGTAGACTTTAAATTGTCTCTTAGTTACATGAAGCCTCACACAACATGAACTTCATTTATTGAGTTTTGAATTCTTACAATGTTGTCATGTATATTGCAAAAGAAGACACTCACACTTACAGTGGTTTTCAAGCTTTAACATCTACAGCGTAACCAATTTTTTAAAAAAAGGTTTAGTTTACATTCTGAATGTTGGAACTCCTATTTTAAGTAATCCATGAATCTGAGAATGGGGTGGGTTATAGTGTAAAGGTAATGCTCTGTCTTTGCATAAATCCCAGGGCTTTGAGGTTTTCTCTTGAGAAAATGGCAGCATTCTTTTAAAGTAAGCGTAACTCTGCCTCTGGCTAGCTGACAGTCATTTCTGTTATGTTTACTACACTTTAAAAAAACATGATTCACTACAGTCAGAGGTTGCTTGATCTTTCATAGTGTCTCGGCAGCGGTAATCAAAATTTTATATTTGAGACCTAGCCAAATTACCTCCCCCAACCCAAATTATTTTCAGAACCCAAATAACCAATGCACGTCTGTTTTTCAGGATGTTTGAAACCTACCACCCCCCAATATGCTATTGTTGTCCTTTGAATATAGGAAACAACTTGACCTTAAGATATGGGAAGTTTTTCTGTTTGGCTTCCACAGGCTTCTGCCCATCCTTCTGTATAGCAGACTGGGTTCTCATATTTTACACCCATAGGGTGAAAGGCTTTAACACTATAACACTTTTCAGACTCTTGCACCTATTCAATGTGCATACTTCAAGGTGGTGCGGAATTGTGGCAGTGAGCCCTACACTTTGCTGTCTGTGTTGCATGTGGCAGTTGTTGAAAGTTGCTGGGATGCAACCATGGGTGTAGCCAGGGTTTTTGTTGAGGGGGCCAGGCCTTTTGTTTGGGGAGGGGCAGAACCTCAGCTATGTATTTTTATTGATTTGGGGGGGGCAGCTGCCCTTCCCTGCCCCCCTTGGTTACGCCCATGGATGCAACTCTGTTTTGACCTGGAGGCTGATGTGTCTGCGTGGGAAAAAGCTGATAGAGAGAGAAACTGCCCTTTAAGCCTGCAATGACCAGTCTTTGGACTAGAATGGTACCCTTAGGGTTGATCATTTCATTTCCTATTTCCTTCCTCTTTGTCCTAAACTTGGGAGAGCAGGCATCTTCTCATTCTCTCCTGCTGAGGTGCAAGAGGACCACAACAGTGCCTGAGAAAAGAGGTGGACACAAGAGAAACAGCTTACCTAGTTAGAACTTGGATCTCTCCCATCAAGTGTGTATTTCCTGCAACAAACATGGCTTTCTTATTTTTCTAAATTCAGGATCTCAGTGTGATTGTATCTGGAGTAAAGTGTGCTTCTCCAGCAGAGATTCAGTGTTGAATTCAACTTCTGCTGATCCATTTAAACTCCAAATTCCACTAGCATTTGGATACTGTGCTTCCCCTCCCCCCTTTAGTTACAGTTCTAAATAATTTTTATTGACATTTCCTGAATTTTTTTTCCATTAATACAATAATACAAGCACATTAAAAATCATTTCCATCCCCATTTTCCCCCCTCCCCCGCTGGACTTCCCTCAACTCCCATTTCTGGTTTATTTCATATCACCCCAGTTCCTGCTATTTCCCTATCCTATCCTAATTTTGACTTTATAATCTTTTAATTACAATTAATGCTGCTATTTGTGTTTACTCGAAACCTACTAATGAGTCCAATTCCTTATATTGTTTTTGTAAATAAGCAGCAAATGGTTCCCAGTCTTCCTTAAAGGATTTTTTGTCCTTATTTCTTAATCTGTCCGTTAATTTTACCATTTCGGCGAATTCTGTAAGTTTTCTTTGCCATTCTTCTTTAGTTGGTACTTTATCACTTTTCCGTCCTTGCGCCCATTAATACCCTGGCTGCCGTAGTCGCGTACGTAAAAAGTCTATGTTTCTTTTTTGGCAAATCTTTACCTGTGCTTTTCTCAACCCCTCTTCCCCACCCAATGCCACTGGACAACCCCCTCCCCACTTCAGCGTATCCTACACTGAGGGATTGGGCACAGAAGCACTGGGGATAATTAAGGTGGCGTTAGCGGCCAGCCCAGCACTTCTGTTTCCAGTGCCAGGCTAAGGCAATACATACTGCTTCTGACCACAGAGGTCAGGAGTAGGCAGAAAGTCGCAGGTTCAGTCCTCAGCAACTCTACATAGGGATGCAAGAGACCCACGTCTGAAATCCTGGAGGTGCAACATTTTCACCTTTAGGACTGGTCTGGTTTAGTACAGAAAGCAAAACAAAACTCATTGGTCAAACCGCATAAGTTGGATAGCTGGACATCAATGTGAATCTAGCTAGTTGAGTCCATATGTACCCCATTCCTTTTTGACTTGTTTACCTGGTGCTGAAACATATGGGGCATTAATAAAAAGTGCATTACTTTCCAGCAGCTTCAGATTGCTTCTCCTTTCTTTTTTTGTTTACATATACTGCATGCAAGCAGAATATATTGGAATCAGAGGCTCGTGCAGCATTGAGCGAAACTGATCCTGCATCAGATTTCCAACAAGAGTTTGGGCCGCTTGAGTCTTTCCAGGCTGCTTTCCAATCTGGCTCAGCTCCAGTTTAGGAACTCCCATCTCTCCGTCTGCCCCACATTCAAACAGCTTGTGTTCTGTCTCACGCACCCACTGGCAGGTCACTGGTGTCAAGCGCAGCCCTGATGGTAAGTGCCCATTCAGGAAAACCTGTCTGGTCAGCTCTCACTGAGGGAGAACACCAGCCAATCAGTTTAAGGAAAGATGGTTACTCAGCAGCCATAACACTATTTTTATGTGGTGTTTATGGACTCAAGACTGAGGTTTTCTGCCAAGAGGTTCTGTTTTTAATCTTGGATTGCGCTGTCGTGAATTTCCACCCACTCTAAACTACTCTTGGGGAGGCCTTCAGAAGCGAGAATAAAGTTCCCTAGTTGCTTCCTGACTAGCATTTGCCAGAACGCTTTAAAAAATGCAATCCCACAAAGCCTTGAACCATAGTTGACTGGAGACTTATGGTTAAGAGCATTCAAGGATCACTTAAAATGCACTTGAGAATGATTCAGTTTTACAGAAAATAGAACTGATGATTTATAAAAACATGTCATCTTGTGCAATTTCTTTATAGTGAGCTTTTGGCAGGAATGGCTTCTCAAGGAAGCACAGGAAGCAAGTGTTAAATATTGCAGTGATTATTTATAAATAACTTTTTTTCTTGGACATTGCATTCTTTTAAGGAAAAATCCACAAGGCACAGCAAGCTAGTCATATGGTTTGCGTTAAATCCAATTCTGTTTATGCAGGTGGTTTCCCCATTTTTAGAAAAGCTTTTCTCTGCTTATCACATCCTCAGTGAATGTGGCTATTGGGCATTTTAACAATCAGGAGTTGCTTAGGCTGACATTTCTTCTTACTGACTCAATATAGCTGTGCACTAGAAATATGTATTTGTATCTGCATGGCAATGTGATAAATTCCACTTTGTGCATTTATAATATGTCACTGTTTACTATTTTTTAAATCAAGGTTTTTCAGTGTCGGACTTGACTGGCATTTCCACACTACTATAATTTTCTGTGCAAAGAGAACCATATATTTTAGAAAACTCCAGCTTTTAAATTAACACTGACTTCTTCCTTCCAAGCACGCAAATCAACCAGCTTCCTTTTAATTTCCTGTTGAATAAAATTCTGCACATATTAAACGCTGTTGTGTCAGATGAATTCTGCAGAAAACTAGTTTGTGCAGTGGATACACTGGGAAGATGGAGGTTCAAAACTTCCATCTGTCAAATGCTGTTCATTGTTAGCTATGTGTAAAGTGATGCAATGTGTAAAGTGAAACAACGATACCTTCACATATACACTGATGGGAAATGAGTTGACAGTGTGAGATCGTGAATGACAACACAGTGAAAATGTCAAGCTCGTTTTTAGTGGTTGTGAAGAAGGCAAAACCCATGCTTAGAGGATCATTAAGAAAGGGATTGAAAACAAAATTACCAGTGCAGAACACCTTTATACAAATCAGTAGTGAGACCACACTTTGAATACTATGTACAGTTCTGATAGCCACATCACAAAGAGGAACAGCTGGGAAAGCGTGCAACCATGGGTAACAATTTTTTGGGGGGAGGCAACTAAGGGAGGGTAGTGATAGAGGGTTATATCATTATATCGTTCTACCTGAGGTCCAGTGCCGAGGGCCTTCTGGTGGTTCCCTCACTGCGAGAAGCCAAGTTACAGGGAACCAGGCAGAGGGCCTTCTCGGTAGTGGCACCCGCCCTGTGGAACGCCCTCCCGCCAGATGTCAAAGAGAACAACAACTACCAGGCTTTTAGAAGACATCTGAAGGCAGCTCTGTTTAGGGAAGCTTTTAATATTTAATAGACTATTGTATTTTAATATTTTGTTGGAAGCCGCCCAGAGTGGCTGGGGAAGCTGAGCCAGATGGGTGGGGCATAAATAATAAATTATTATTATTATTATTATGCATGGTGTGCAAAAAATTGGCAGACATTTCTCCCTTTCCTGTAAGCTGGCATCAGTAAAGCCAAAGGGTGCACATCCACGACAGGCTACATAGTTACACTGTGGAATTTGCTACCTCAAGATATGGTCATGACTGCCAACTTGAATTACCGTATTTTTCGCACCATAGGACGCACTTTTTCCCTCCTAAAAAGCAAGGGAAAATGTGTGTGCGTCCTATGGAGCGAATGCAGGCTTTCGCTGAAGCCTGGAAAGTGAGAGGGGTCGGTGCGCACCGACCCCTCTCGCTCTCCAGGCTTCAGGAAGCTATCCGCTAGCCGTGGGAGACCCAGCTCTCCCACGGCTAGCGGAGCGCTGCATTAATCCCGAAGCTTGGGGCGTGCGGAGCTCAGCGCGCCCCAAGCTTCTGGGTGCCGGCAAGGTCTCCGCTAGCCGTCTAGACCTTGCCGGCACCCAGAAGCTTGGGGCGCGCTGAGCTCCGCAGCCCCAAGCTTCGGGATTAGCGCTCCGCTAGCCGTGTCTAGGCTGCGGATAGCAGCCTGCTTCCCGGAGCGTCGGGCGCCCTGAAAGCAGAGCGCCCGGCGCTTCGGGAACACATCCGCAGCCTAGGCAACCCTGCGGGAGATCCCGCAGGGATGTCTAGGCTGCGGATAGCAGCCTGCTTCCCGGAGCGTCGGGCGCCCTGAAAGCAGAGCGCCCGGCGCTTTGGGAACACATCCGCAGCCTAGGCAACCCTGCGGGAGGTCCCGCAGGGATGTCTAGGCTGCGGATAGCAGCCTGCTTCCCGGAGCGTCGGGCGCCCTGAAAGCAGAGCGCCCGGCGCTTCGGGAACACATCCGCAGCCTAGGCAACCCTGCGGGAGATCCCGCAGGGATGTCTAGGCTGCGGATAGCAGCCTGCTTCCCGGAGCGTCGGGAGCCCTGAAAGCAGAGCGCCCAGCGCTTCGGGAACACATCCGCAGCGTGGGGAGCCTTGCAGGAGTTCCCCGCAGGGCTCCCCACGCTGCGGATAGCAGCCTGCCGCCCGGCGCGAGGGGCGCCCTGAAGCAGAGCGCCCCTCGCGCCAGGCAGAGATCCGCAGGGTGGGGAGCCCTGCAGGAGTTCCCCGCAGGGCTCCCCATGATGCGGATAGCAGCCTGCCGCCCGGCGGGCGGGGCGCCCTGAAGCAGAGCGCCCCTCACGCCGGGCATACATCCGCAGCGTGGGGAGCCCTGCAGGAGTTCCCCGCAAGGCTCCCCAAGCTGCGGATAGCAGCCTGCCGCCCGGCGGGCGGGGCGCCCTGAAGCAGAGTGCCCCGCGCGCCAGGCAGACATCAGCCAGCCCCACAAGCTCGGGGGACAGCAGGGAGGCGCAGTGCCACTATCCCGCTGTTCCTCGACCTGGTTCGGTTTCCCTGACCTGCTTTTGGGGGGGAAATAAAGGGAAATTTTTTTTTCTTTATTTCCCCCCAAAAAAACTAGGTGCGCCCTATGGTCCGGTGCGTCCAATCGTGCGAAAAATACGGTACTTTAGAAGGCAATTGGATGCATGGAAGATAAGACTATCAATGCCTACTAGTCATGGTGGTTGTATGGTACTGTATGGGATTGGGGACAGTATTCCCCGGGGAGTAACCGCAGAATTGCCCTCATATCCTGTGGCATTTCATAGGCATCTGGTTAACCACTTGGGAAAGAAGGTGCTGATAGGCCTTTGGTCTGATCCACCAAGACACTTTATTATGTTGTATTCGGTGACCTTGAGCTGCTCACTACCTCTCAACCCTAACCTCTGCCTTGCAAAATTGCTAGGTTAAAGTGGAGAGAAAAGCACAGCACGATTCTGGAGCTTTCTCACATCTGCACCATTTCTCCAGGTGTTCAAACAAACCTCATGCATACCTTTCTTGCATGGAGCTGGCATTTATCTAAGAATGCAGCAAGATATTGCAGAGCTCCAGATAAGACTGCATAATATTGAAGTTTCTTGTAGCTTAGACAGTGTTCTACAGGGTAACAACCCCCACATAGTACTGCTTGATGGAAGAGTGGTGGCCTGTTTGCTACGATAAGCAGTTAAGAACGGGGGTGAGGGTGGGTATGTGGCAAGGATGGGACTCTATCGCCTGCCTGAACAATACATTCTTCCTCTTATTCCCTAATGTGTCCTACTTAATAATCTGTCAGTGCCTTCAATGGGTGAGTTAAGCCTTGTAAATAAACCCATGGAAATTACTAGCCTGCAAAAAATGTCCGTCTCGCCCAATACATCCTTGTTGCCTCCTGAGGGCTGGCAGAGGAGGGACTGAGAGCAAAGGCCAACATCAACACCTGGCATTCTTTTGCAGCTGGCAGAACCCACTGCGGATGCCTTCCTTCCCGCCTTCATTTTTTCCCTGGCCTGGTGCTTTGTGACTAATTCTATCCACCGTTCTAACCCCTTTCCTCTTGAGATTATTGGAAGAACACAGGGCCACCACTTTTGGTAGCGACAACACATTGGCGGAAACATGCAGCTGCTGCTCTGCCCTGTGGCTGTCTATATATTTAAAGCTAGGAATTTTAATCACTTTCTTTTGGTTGCAAGACGTTGAGATTCCCCCCTCCTCTTGTTTCTTTGTTTGTCTTTGCTATATGATGGTGATATACTATCAAACTAGGAAGCGGGAAGAAAAAGAGATGCTCAATTACTAAGAGGTTAGCACGTGAAGCAGCTGACCAGAGCCAGGTCATTGTCACTTTACCCGAGTCAAAGTGTTGTTAGAAGGATACATACATTTTTAACAAGGACACATTCAGTTTGTCTTAGGCAAGGGAAGGAGCATGGTGGAGCTAGGATTAGACCCGGGGTCTGTGGCATTTATATGTGATTCAGATAAACATTTCTCTGTTACGAACAAGTATTTCGCTGTATCTTTTTATTGGGAAGGTTTTGTCTGAACTGCTTATATTAAAGAGGACAACAGAACCCTTTGCAGGCTTGGATTGCATATTAATAAACCTGTTTTTCGGGTGCTGCACTTTTGCAAATAAACTTTCAGACCATGATTCATTTAAATACTAATAGCCAAAATAAATGGGCAGTAACAAGCTTTTTCATTTTGTTGCAGAGACTCTGAGCTAATCATTTACAAAGTGCTGAATGAATGTGCTCAGATTAAGGACATTCCAGCATCTCAAAAATAAGACTCACTATGGCTTAGCTATTCAGCTAAATATGTATTTTTCCTCTTAAGTAGGCCCAGCAACATCTATCTTGTTTGTTCATGTCATATTCTTCATGTACCACGCTTTCAAGATTATAGTTATAGTGTAAAGGTAAAGGACCCCTGGACGGTTAAGTCCAGTCAGAGGTGACTTATGGGGTGCAGCACTCATCTCACTTTTCAGACTGAGGGAGCCAACGTCTGTCTTCCATAAGTTGCTGGGGGTTTTTATCTCCCTTATTTGTGTCTAAAAATATCTTTACTGGTAGGCGTTCTTCATGTCACAAGTTAAGCGCAGGGTTGTTCATGTGGCCATGGAATTGATTTCACTTGAATCTGATTTCTGTGTCCCTCACTGTCTCAGACCTCAGTCATAAGCTATCCATTTTCTTCTTTCTGATAGCTTACAGTATGTTGTCCAAAATCTTCAGAATTCAAAACGTTGTAGGGTTCAAAAGCAGCGTTGATATTTCCTTGCAACTAAAAATCCTTCCCCATAAATCCTGACTGTAGATGATATCTGGGACTTAGAAATCTGCATGCTGATGTAAGTGGAACCAGTGTGATTGGGTCTCTTTGTCTTCACACTTAGCGTATTTTTCGCTCTATAAGACGCACCAGACCATAAGACGTGCCTAGTTTTTGGAGGAAGAAAACAAGAAAAAAAATATTCTGGATCCCAGAAGCCAGAACAGCAAGAGGGATCGCTGTGCAGCAATCCCTCTTGCTGTTCTAGCTTCTGGGATAGCTGTGCAGCCTGCATTCGCTCCATAAGACACACACACATTTCCCCTTACTTTTTAGGAGGAGGAAAGTGCGTCTTATAGAGCAAAAAATACAGTATTTAGAATCGTGGATTGTAGAGTTGGAAGGGACCCCAGGGTCATCAAGTCCAATTTCCTGCAATGCAGGAATCTTATCTAAAACATCCATGACCATCCAGACTCTGCTTAAAAACCTCCAGAGAAGGAGAGTGCACCACCTCCAGAGGGAGCCAGCTCTTTCTGTTTTCTCCACATAGTATTGCTCCCATAAGCTGTAGCGAGGGCCACCAACATAGATGACTTTTAAAAGGGTTTAGATCATAGAGGTTAAGGCTATCAGTGGCAATTAAACATGATGACTGTGTGCTGTCCCCAGTGTCAAGAGACAGTATGTCTCCGAATACCTGTTGTTGGGAACCACAGGCAGGGATAGTGCTGCTTATGGGCTTTCCATAGGCGTCTGACTGGCCACTATGAAGACAGGATGTTTGCACTAGATAGGCCCTTGGTCTGATCCAGCAGGTTTCTGTTTTTAATGTTCACTCCAACATCTGGAGGACACCAGGTTGCTGAAGGCTATTTTAAGCAAATTAGTTTCTGAGTTCATACATTACAGGCCGCTGCAGTTAATTTGAAACTGGCTTATTTTCCTCAGAGGCATGCAAGGAAGTACTATGAGCTAGTGACTGAGGTGTCAAGAACCTAGAAGGCAGAACTGATACCCAATTCAATTATATTTTCAAATGGCTCAGTATAGGTTTTATCTAGCATTCTCATTTCATTCACACAACAGGTTTCTGTTTGTACAATGGAATTCCCCTTCCTCTTCTCTCTCTCTCTCCCCTCTCCCCCAAAGCATATGCTCTAAATCTGCTCCAGAACAGATTTTGGGAACATGCCGTGGGGGAGAGGAAGGAGAAGTCAGTTGCGCAAGTAGAACGCCACTCTCACAGCCCTATATTTCTGAACTTCTCTTACGAATATGAATAGTTTTGTTACCCTGGCAGTTGTTAATAATGCTCACTGGGGCCCAGCATGATTCCAAAAGCGTGCCCCAAAATTAATTAGTCTGTAGGGGACATGGGATCTAGAAGAGTTTATAAAGGTGATCTGTTTTGGTTGAAAAAGGTACCTTTGACCGTAAGGGAGCTAGGAGCTTCTACCCCGATGAGGTGACCTGCTTTCTAAAACCACAGACATTGTTTTAATATTAAAGGCTAAGCTTGGGTATAATTGTTAAACCTTGAGCTCCTTATAGCTTTTTCTGTAGCAGAGGTCTTAACACCACTATTGTGATGTCATAACCAAAGTATTAACGTGCATTTGCCATGCATTGAGCTGGTTCACATGGCACACTAAACCAAACCCAAAATGAACCTTGGCTGCAGCTCATGAGGAGAGAGTCAGTTTGCACTAAGCCAGGGGTCAGCAAACTTTTTCAGCAGGGGGCCGGTCCACTGTCCCTCAGACTTTGTGGGGGGCCGGACTATATTTTGAAAAAAATATATGAACGAATTCCTGTGCCCCACAAATAACCCAGAGATGCATTTTAAATAAAAGCACACATTCTACTCATGTAAAAACACGCTGATTCCCGGACCGTCCGCAGGCTGGATTTAGAAGGTGATTGGGCCGAATCCAGCCCCTGGTCCTTAGTTTGCCTACCCATGCACTAAGCTAAGCCTTGGCTTCATTCATCATGGTGTGGCATCAAAAAGGACCAGGAAGGAACAAAGATTCTCTCTGAGAGGCTGCACATCAGTGGAACCACTGGAAAAGCCCTAGCTCTCATAGGAGCAAAAATAAGCACATTATTCCATTTTTACAGATGTAATTGAACGGTTGCAGAAATGCAGCTGGACAGATGGATTGCAACATTGGCATGGGCCAGAAATAGTGATCTATCTATTACTTTTTAGGTAAAAAGAAAGAGGGATTGAGGGGGGAAACTTGCTTTCTGGCATACTGATAGTTCCCAGGAGCATAACACAAATAGAGAACCAAGTTGGGTAACACTGTAACACATTGTATTCTTGGCCGTCTCCAGCAAAATGCCCTCTTTTGGAAGTGCTATTTCAAAAGGCAAAATGGTCTCATTCATTCATTAATTACAATTTGACCCCCAAGCCAATCCTTTTAAAATTACTTCAGTATGTGCCATATCACAGCTATCCCATATTAGCCATAATATGATGAATGAACGAACTATTAAATGGTCCAAAACTGTTTCCCCAAAAGTCCTGAAAATTCCACAGTTGCAGCATAGTCTAGCTAGGCCTCCTAGCTGCTAAATAATGTGAGATTAAAAATCATTTGTCTAAGTGATTTTGTAGTTCTTGAAGTTGTGGTAAGATTTGATTGAAACAGGTGTGTGTGTATGTATGCACAAATTATTAGGCTACTTATTATTAGAGGGATATTCCTCTGCTTATTTTTAGTGATTGCACAGATTTAATAAATATGTGGTGCTAGTTCAGTACTAACCTATTACTGTACTTATAAACTACTTCTAGAAAAAGGCTGTGGCAATGATTTATCAGTTAAATTCTTCTGTGAAAGAAACGAGTGCTACAAAACAAATCTCTTACTGGGAAATTTGATGTGCAGGACAAATTCCATGCATGAACAGCAGAGGTCAGACTGCATTAGCAAATGGTGACGTGACAGAATACATTCTCTTATGACATGTGAAAATATAACTCTTATTTGTTCGCTGCGTTAACTTTTGTTTTGCTTTGTGGTTAAGGAACAATGATATAAGACCAAAATAAGCAAACATTTAATATAGGCCCACAAAATATGAGAGCTGTTGTAAGAATGGTTTGATTATAAACGAAAATATGAGGATATTATATGGGGATATATAATTAAGGGTAAGGTAAGAGGTATGAATTTGCTGAACAAATTTTTAAATGGAGTACAAAGAGGGAGGTGGGAGGAAGTCAGGAAAATAAGTAAAAGAATGGTGAGAAATTGAAAAGAGGGATTTTTATTTTTCTTCTTTTTCTTTTTTCTTTTCTTTCTTTTTTTTCTTTTTGTGTTGAATTTTTGATGTTTGTATTTTTTTTGGTGTTTATTTTTTGCTGTTTATGGTTTTGTAACCTTTTTTCTTGTTAAAATCTAATAAAATATTATTATAAAAAACAAAATATGAGAGCTGAACAAAAAAATACATAGCGATGCACCACATACAAAAACATCAGTAATAAGCCAGATAAGCTTGGGAGCAGAGTGGAGGAAAATAACACTGAATTTTAGCAATGGCAGCATCAGTGTCAAGTTATCTCAGCTTTGTTTTTAATAGGAAACATTTTCCCCCATTTGCTTTTTTTGCTAGTGTGACAAATCTATTTTTCTCCCTTCCATTCCTCAAGCATATATTAAGCACGTTAGTAGATACGTAGATATGTGTGCATTGCTGTACCATGGAGGAGGCTTTTAAACCATATTTAGGTTCTTTTTGTATTATTTATTATGATATTACCATCATGTACTGTAAATATTCTGTTATCAGTCTTATTGACATTTGTTGTACAAGAACTTTCACTAGGTATTTTTTTGTTTAGCTCTCATATTTTGTTCTATATGTAATAATAATAAAACTTCTAAATTTTAATAGTTCTTTCCTTAACCATTTGCCATAATGGAAAGTAAGCAATCTTTTTTTTTAATGCCACCCTTTTTTCTCTTTGGTATTTTTTAGGAAATAGGAGTTCATATCCCAAATGGTGGTGGTTATAAATTTGCTTTTCTAAAATGCCAATACATATATATAGAAGTAAGAAGCAAAGCTTCACCATACTGTCTTGCAACCCTAAGTGAAATTATTATTGTAAAATATATAACAGTTTTGCTATGCACCAAATTATTGTAGTGGTGTTCTTGTTGGATTTATGTCTTCATCAAAAGATCTTAGGGTGGCTCACAAGATCTTGTTCCCTTATGTTGTGGTCAGTGCAAAAAGCTGAAATGGAGCAGAGGAGGATTTTCTTGCAAGAAAGAGTGGGAAAGATTATAGACAGCTAAGAGCATCTTGTTTATAGGAAAATCAGCTAGTAATTCTGACCACAGAAGCTATGAAAATAAATACACTTCAGATTCTGAAGTAAAGTGCAGGTATCAAAAACAACTCGCAGAAAAACTTCCCCGAATAAACTGACCTCAGAGAGCTGATCCCTGCTTCACAGAAAAACAACTATATTTTCATTTTAATAAAAAGAGCCAGCCTGGAATGTTACCACTTTGAATCCTTGTGGTGCTTTCACCCAAGTGGCCTAGTGAGCTCCTAGCCATAGTTAAGAGATTGGGAGCATCCTGTAAACTCACATGGCTTTGTTTCACTCATGCAATTTTCCCACCTCTTCTCTTGGTATGATTATGGTAGGCTTGTGTAATTGTATATATCATTTCTCACTATATACAAAAAAGCCCTAAAATGATTTACAACCAAGTAAACTAATAAAATAAAATGATGAAATCAGAAATGTACTAAAAAACATATTTAAATGGTGCAGTGCTAACTAGACCTTGTTGATTCTAGACCGGGTTAATGCTGGTTAACACGGATCGTGTCTGCATCTTCACATTTTAAGACCCTGCAGGTGTTTTTTTTCTGCTGCACAGCTAGCGTACCAACTGTTAGCAGTTAAAACTGAAAACTCTAATCTGGACACACTTATGAAAGTATTAATAGTGCATAGTACTTTCTTTAAAGCAGAACTAAACTTGGTTGTTAGGGACGCGGGTGGCACTGTGGGTTAAACCACAGAGCCTAGGGCTTGCTGATCAGAAGGTTGGCGGTTCGAATCCCCGCAACGGGGTGAGCGCCCATTGTTTGGTCCCAGCTCCTGCCAACCTAGCAGTTCGAAAGCACATCAAGTACAAGTAGATAAATAGGTACCGCTCTGGCGGGAAGGTAAACGGTGTTTCCGTGCCCTGCTCTGGTTTGCCAGAAGCGGCTTAGTCATGCTGGCCACATGACCTGGAAGCTGTCTGCAGACAAACGCTGGCTCCCTCGGCCTATAGAGCAAGATGAGCGCGCAACCCTAGAGTCGTCCGCGACTGGACCTAACGGTCAGGGGTACCTTTACCTTTAAACTTGGTTGTTATTTAAAAACTGATGCCCTAAGCATTTTAACCCACTTGTTGTTGTTTTTTGTTTGTTTATTTTAGTTTTCAAAAGAATCAGCCTCTTGAGAAGCCTGAATAAACTGGTGACTCTTTCTTCCTTTTGAATATTTCAATTATAATACCTTTTCTTGTGTGAAAATTGCAATAAAACCAAAGCAGGAGTTCTTATAGATTGGGCACTTTATGGTGAGGAGGAAACCCAGCTGTTGTCTACTGAGCTGAAATGGAAGGTTATGACAACTGTACATTCTTGGGAGTATTTGCACAATAGTCCCACATCCTGTTATCTTATTGCCTTCAAATCTAAACAGGAGATAAACATGTCATAATTAGCAAGTGCCAAATTCCTTCTGAAGTATATCATGATTCCTGTTCTCCTGACTTGTGATATATATGGAACATATGTGCAATGCAATATATTACTCTTAGATGTTTTATGTGGTGGTCCCATGGAATGAAGTGAAGCCACATCTAAGAGAAGTTAAAGGCTTAAAAAAAAAATTAAGACTCAAGTAGAAGGATAAAAGTCTTGTTGCATTACATACATCCCTGCCTCTGAGGCACATTGATGTGGTCTGAACTGGGCATACATACATTTTATTGATTCTGTGCCGCAAAGTTGGTATGCATCAGCTTTTGATAGCCTGCTTGAGCAAAAATAATGCATCGTTGTATTGGCTGCCACCATTCTTGGGCAGGGCTCCAAGAGCAGAATAATTAATGTTATCCAAAGATACAAATTTGAACTTACATCAGACTATTTAAAAGCTGACCCTGTACACATTGATGATCCCAAGTGGGTTTGTTACATTTATAATATACATATAGTCATTTATTACAAGCTGCATTGGTTGTTCATTTCTATGTTTTGAAGTCTTTGGGCAGTTGTTGGATTGTGGTTTACCTGAGGTTCTGGCAGAGCTTGCTTGCTGGAGCCACGTGAACATTTCGTTAAACTTGTTCTGCATGTATTTCCACCGTGGTACATCTTAGCCACACCTTGTCATTGCTAGTGACATATATGGTAATCTTGATGCTATGGACTAATCAAGTTGGAATGTAAACAGGGTGGAGAATCCGAGCTAGCTGCAGGTGCTGTGGCTGGATTAGATTATGGGATGCTTGCCTCAAAGCATGTTGTGTGCTTTGAATACTGAAGGCTTAAGAGGTTTGATCCCTGGTATCTCCTCTGATAAATTTATGATAGGTATGCTAAAAGACCTTGCAAGGCTGATGTCAGTCAGAACAGGTAGTGCTGCGCTAGATGGAACAATGGTCTGACTTCTTTGTACATTAAGCACATTTTTAGACATTACTCTTTTAAATTTGTTTCGTTTTAGGTTGTAATGCAGATATTGTGAGTGTCAAATCTCTTGTGTACCCTATCCACTCATAGAACAAATAGTCCCAGATTGGCTAAAAAGCGTATTTATGACAGATGTTTGAGACTGTTCAAACTTTTGCTCATTTTCAGCTGCATCATCAAGCAGTTTCATTTTATTCACATATTCTGTACACAGATGCATAAATCACTTTATTTTTTTCACTGGATGTTCTGGAGCAGGAATTGGAACTTGAATTGGCAATAATTACGTGCAATGAAGTTTGCGAACGGCAAACATGTATGAAGGAATCAGTCTATGCCGGTGCAAAGAACCTCTTGATTAATAATAATTAAATTAATGAACTGAGCTGATCATGGCAAAATTCTATATTTTGGAAAGGCAAGGTATGGTGCCATGATAAGTGCTTCAGCCACAATTTTGCTTAAAATTGTGTGTATGCAAGCTCTTTGCAAATGGGACTTCCACATATTTGTGCTTAACATTTGAATGATGGACCGCTGCAAATCCTTCTAGAAATGTCCAGCATGTAATGTAATTTTGTCATCATGCCAAAAAACACCCCTAAACCTTACTTAAATAAATCTGATTAGACTTGATACATAGAAGATTAAATAGGGAATTTTAAGACTTGACCTCCCCTTTCAACATCCCCTCCCCTTTTTTCATATCTTGCAGTTGAGCCATCAAGTTGTTTTGTATGATGTATAGCTTAATGCTAAAGGTATTTACTAGCTTTAATTTCTTATTCAGGGCACAGTGGAAGAGGTGTCTTCAGTTGCTTTACTGGTCTATAAATAAAACTCTTTTTTTTTGTTTCAGAAAATAATTGCTATGTTTAAGTAGCAGAGAAGGGCATGGTGCCATGGAGTATGTTGCTGAGAAGATGTATTTACATGGAATAGGGTGTTCTTTGTCTGAGTTGCTAGGCAGAACTTCAGACATTCTTAAAGTCTGAACATTCCAATATGTAGCTGATCATAGAAACCATTGTGGTCTGCAAATAAAGCTTTAAGCATCTTGTCTAACACACATGAGCAGTCTGGGCTATGGCAAGCCTTCTTGCATAGTTAATGTCATGCATTTAGAAGAGCATTCCATAAGGGTCAGATCTCCAAAATTATTTCACTGACCACAGAAAAAGTATAAATAGATTAGAAATGCAAATATTTTCATTTGCTGCTGTCTGCTTTGTAATGTACAGTAGAATAATGCCTCCCATGTTGACTAAAAAGGGAGTGCAAGCTAATGTTGAGTAAGACCAGGATTCCACCCAATACAAGGCAGCTCTTGTTTGTTAACATTTTGCAGTTTCACTCGTTTGCAGCCAGATTACTTCCTCCATCCATGATTGCTGTGTGTAGTTTCTGGCAAGTACCACTAAACTTTCAAATTTTCCTTGTGCCTTATCATCAGGTCCTTGTATTAAGTTTCCTGTCGTATGTCTTTGGAGGTTCTAAGCAATTTTTGTGTAGGGGAGGCAAAAGGATTTCTTTATCAGCAGACAATGTTAAGTGTAGCACATGTGTGGGAACTTTTGGCCCTCCAGATGTTTCTCGAACTACAACTCCTGTCAGGCCCATCAAGCTTGGCCAGTGGCCAGGGATGATGGGAATTGTAGTAACATCAGGCGACCCAAGGTTTATCCCCAAGTGGTAGAAATCCCCTAGATACTCTGATAGGACTTGCATGGCTCAATTGCTCAGGATATTCTAATCTCTAAATTGATGGTTTAAAGACTCTGGTAACTCCAGTGCTGATTCTCCATTTTCTATTCTGTTTGCCCATCTTTTTAGCAGAGCCAAAGCTGCAGTTCTCCAACATGCTGGTGATGCCTAGCTCTGTCTCTCTGTTCCATCTGAACTGAGAGAGGTGTTTGAAGAGCTAGGCCTATACTTAGAGATGGTGATGGGTTCAGTATGGGCCAAAGAATTGAGTCTGATTCCAGAAAATACAGAGGCGTTATTGTTCAGGGATGGACCTTGGTAATATGCCACCCTGTGCAAGGCCATTCAACGCCCTCCACCCCAGCCCTCGTGGCGCCAGTTTAAGCCAGGCTTTGAGAAGGAGGTGTGAGGGCTCTAGCAGGGTCCTTCCCAACTCCTGGTAAGCGCTTGTCTGGCTTCGGAAGGAGAAAGAAGGACTCTAGGATCCTGTCAGAGCCCTCACACATCCTTCCTGAGGCCTGGCAAGTGCTTACCCAGCTTTGAGAAGGCGCCCTCCTCGGCTGTGCACCTGGTGAAGCCACACTGCAACAGTGAAGTCAATGAACATTCAATGAAGATTGAAGCCAAACTGCCCCTGCATTGTTGCAAGTTCTTGAGTCCAAAAGGTGGTGAGATGATCTGTTTTGAATGGGTTTTCAGTGCCTAGTGGTGCAGCAATAGAGCCACTAGCATATTTGCAATGCTAAGCAGAGTCCGGTATTGTTTCAAATTGGATGGGGGAACCACATGTTGAGATTCCTGCATTGCAGGGGGTTGGATTGGTGACCCTTCCATTTCTATTATTTTGTATCACTTGGAAGGAGCAGGTCTGTAGCTTGAGGGTATTCCTGGATCCAACATTGTCCTTGAAGGTTCAGGTGGCCTCAGGGACTAGGAGGACTTATTCCCAGCTCTCACTGGTTTGACTCATTTTGAATAGAGGTGACTTGGCGACTGTATTCAGTCTTTTGGTAATCTCCCGATTGGATTGCTGCAGTACACTATGTGTGGGACTATCCTTGAAGACTGCTCATAAACTCTAGCTGATCAAAAATGCAGTGGCCAGATTACTAGCTGAGAGTCCATTTGGAACTCGCATAACCCTTGTTCCAAAGCAGTTGCACTGGCTGCCAGTTTGTTTCTGGACCACTATGTCCAAACTGCAGTTATCAAGCATCTGACTTAATGAGCTGCTGTGGTCATTCATTGGCTCTCCCCCTGAATGCATGCTTAGCTAAACTTCATTTGTTTCCACCTAAATATTTCCTATTTAATCTCCTTATACCTTTCTTCATCAAGGTCCCTTGCATGATGGTCCTCTAATTGACTCGCAGATGGATGGAAGCACGCATAGCTCCTAATTGCTTATCCTGATTGCTTACACACTTGCCTGAAGCTCCCTGCATTTCTCTACTGGACCCTGAACCTCTTTCTCATCCTACTGTTGTATCCTGACAAATGCTTTGGGGTCTTCCTCTTTTGCACAAGATATCTAGCTGTCGTAAAACCCTTGACACTGACTTACTGTCCAGGTTTGGCACCTTGGCTCTTTATGATTATTGGTGATTTTTCCAAGAGGCTCATGCTGTTCCAAGGTTTGCCTTCATTTGAGGACCAAAATAGCCAGGCTTTCACTACATGAACATGCTGTTGATGTTTTACAAACAATTTCCCCTTCTCCCCCCCACCTTATTCAGAGGAGACAAGTGCAGGGAGTTTCTTACATAGACAGATATACAAAGCAGAACTTTCCTTGGTTAGCTTTAGAAATCAGTCCCTTCAACTCTATAGGAGGCTTTATACATAATAATAGCTCCTGCCTGCTTTTGGCTTGTTAATCTGTAGTTGGTATGTGAGTAATGTACATAGCAACTAGCAGGGTGGTAATTTGATCTTTTGTTCTGGGAGACACACCCTAATAAGAGAGAAGGGTTCTGTCAAACTTGTTTAGCTCATCTCAGCCATGTTATAGTGAGGTGAAACAGCTCCAGAAGTTTCCTGCTGTGTTACCCTCATGTAAGGGAGACGGGATGCAAGTTAGAGCCAGGTTGACTTGGGCAGAATAAAACTTGCAATTTGAGGCTTAAGTTGCCACGCAGGAAAATGACTGACCAAATGGCAAAGTACTTTATGGCAATGGTAATAGAATGAGATGTCTAAGGGAGATTAGCTCAGGCTAGAAAGTGCAGATGTATTGCTAAAGAAAATGGTGAGTTTGTTCACTGCTTATTTGTGGCAATTTTTCACAGCAAAATTGCTATCGCTTCTGCTGTATATATTTGTTAATGGATTTTTTTGTTGGTGTCGTAGAGAACACAATTGAGCTTCCTTCACATCAGTGAAAGGATCCAGATTCCCTTCTTCCATCGGATTTTGTGTTGATTTATGCCCGTCCTCCCTCTGCTGACTGTAATTACTTGAACATATCTGCCAGAGGCAGTTTCTCTCATCCCTTGCCAGTGAACAAGCCTGGCGTTGGCTCTGAAGCTGTGGTAATATTGCACCGTGCCTCTTTCATTAGGCTATGCTGGGCAATGTTGGCCATGCACTTTACAAAACATCCCTGTAATGGAAACGAGTTGAAGCCTGATCCATGGGAAGTGTTGATA
Source organism: Podarcis raffonei (assembly GCF_027172205.1). NCBI lineage: Eukaryota > Metazoa > Chordata > Lepidosauria > Squamata > Lacertidae > Podarcis > Podarcis raffonei. Next base: position 98,329,359 of record NC_070605.1, on the reverse strand, counting down.
ACAAAGTTAATTCTTCATTATTTTCAGTGCTGCATTTTATGGAGGGTAGCCTGGCTGAAAATGTGTGAAATTAGCAATATTGTAGAATAGTAGTGGGAGTGAAGATCACCAAACACATCTTTTTTTCTTGCTCTGGGGAAAAGAAATGACATGGTACTGTTTTGGGTTCCCATTTCTTCATTTTCACTTCTAATTTCAAATCTGTTCTTTCTCTTGGATTCCAACAAAATAACTGCCTAGCTTCATTAGACTGGTACAGTTCTCAAACTTTTGTCACATCTACATATGGCTGAGCAGGAAAGAAATCGTTATCTGACACGTAGCCCAGAATGCATTTTTGCTGATCAGTGCATCAGCACTGTGTACGCCAGGTATAGCTCAAAATGTGTACCTAGTTATGACCTGTAACATATAAATTAAACTCAGCAGCAAATCTACCTAGAATCCTTGTACCTACCTTAAAAGGTAAAGGTAAAGGGCCCCTGACAGTTAAGTCCAGTCGTGAAAGACTCTGGGGTTGCAGCGCTCATCTCGCTCTACTGGCCGGGGGAGCCAATATTTGTCAGCAGACAGTTTTTCCAGGTCATGTGGCCAGCATGACTAAGCCATTTCTGGCGAAACCAGAGCAGTGCATGGAAATGCCATTTACCTTCCCGCTGGAACGGTACCTATTTATCTACTTGCACTTTGACGTGCTTTCAAACTGCTAGGTTGGCAGGAGCTGGGACCGAGCGACAGGAGAGGAAGAAGAAGAGGAGTTTGGATTTGATATCCCGCTTGATCACTACCCGAAGGAGTCTCAAAGCGGCTAACATTCTCCTTTCCCTTCCTCCCCCACAACAAACACTCTGTGAGGTGAATGAGGCTGAGAGACCTCAAAGAAGTGTGACTAGCCCAAGGTCACCCAGCAGCTGCATGTGGAGGAGCAGAGACGTGAACCTGGTTGCCCAGATTATGAGACTACTGCTTTTAACCACACCACCACACTGGCTCTCCCCATCACGGGGATCCGAACCGCCAACCTTCCAACTGGCATACCCTAGGCTCCACCCGCGTCCTACCTACCTTAGCCACTCAACCTGGTTTTAAATTTTAAAAGTCTGATACCTTAAAAATAAAATGGTATTCAAGGAAGCAGTGTTGTTCCTGAGTGCGCACTGACTGTGAGTGCATGGCGGGGGAAGATTGCTAGAAAATGTGTTCGACATTTTAAGTGTTGTACATTGCATCCTTCTGTTTTTTAGTCAAATATATGATATAGAGATGATCCGGAAGAATCTTAAAGAGTGGGAAGCAGGAAAAAGAACAGAATTATCACATCTAAAACCTGGGCACGAAAAGAAAAACTAGTTAGAAGCTGCTTCCAAACTGGAAAACTGCAATAAAGAAGAGAAGGTTGAAAGGCAGCTACCTAAGTATGCCGTTTCTTACACTAAGTTGTAAAATATATGCATATAATTGGTGTTTTGAGGGGGGCAGCATTGCTAAATTCAGGACTTTTCAGAGGAAGGATGAGTTCATTTAGCCTTAAACCTCAAACTTTTTATAAACCGTAAGAGGCCTCAATGCCAGTGAAACTATGAATACTATTAAAATATATCCAGAAGTACTATTAAGGCTCTGCTTTTGACAGAAAATCACTGCAAACTATAATTTTTGGCTCCAAAAATCTCTTCCAAATTATATGTGGTGACTTAGCATGTTACTTCCTCCTTGCTTTATTCTACTGCTTTCTGGAAAGGGTGGAAGTATCCTACCAAAAGCCTTTAGATAGACCTGCCCTATGCACATTAAATGTGTGTAGGACTGGCTTGCAAGAACCAAATCCCCAATACAGTAATCCAGAGGTTTTCAACCTTTTTGAGTCCACGGCTCCCTCACACTGCCCCACCGCCTGGGAAGAGGATCCCCTCAGCCTTAGTGGCCTAATGGAGACTGGCCAAACATGAGGCCAGCACCATACCTTGGGTGCTGCCAGGCCTGCATGGCAGAAAAGCTCCCCTTCAGCGCTGGGCACTCGGCTCCCAGGTAAGCCTTGCACACAGCAAGCACAAGAAAGGCTAGTGCGTTGCCTGCCTGCCAGTCCGTTCCCAATAGCAAGGGCTGGCTGGGAGCTGAGTGCCCTCACCCGCTTGCTTGCTTACTCCGAGGCCACCTCTGCTCCTGACAACCAGCACCCCCTGGCCAGGCCCAGAGGCACCATTCGTCTGCGGAGCTTGTAGCTGGGGCTGCTGCAACAAACAAGCCTTTGGGAGGCAGAGACGCAAGAGAGCATCAGAAGGAAGGAAAAAGGGACAGAGGCCAGTGTTGCCCGCAGCACCCCTGACCATCATTCAAGGCACTCCAGGGTGCCACGGCACATGGGTTGAAAACCACTGCAGCAATCTGCTTCTGTTTGTACACTGTTATGAGGAAGGCAGTACACGGTTCCACTGTTTGCACCATTCCTCCTTCAGACTAGCTTTTCAGATGTGCATGTTCAACACTGGAGTTGTTCATTACTTCCATGTATGTCTTGGGCTGGCTGAGTTAAGACGACAACGAGGGGTGGCTTGCAGTGGACCCTGGGGAAGGCTCCAGAAGACTTGGCAAGTCACTGTCTGATCCACAGGTGTTTGATGCTGAGGATCCTGAGGGTGCGGGGTCCAAATTTTCCTCATCCTGCGCTCAAGTCTCATCAGTCACCACAGTGAGATCCACACGCCCTGCCTCTAGAACTGTCACAGGCCAGCACTGAAGCTTCCTGTCACTCTGTCCATCCAGCCTTTAAAGTCAGACACAGATTCTACCCTTGCCTCTCCAGAGGGGGGTGCTGTGCTTGATTCTTCTGCCTCTCAGGAGGTAGGAACACCTTCCCTGCCACTTAAATCTCAGACACACCAATGGATGTGTGAACAAGTGTTCCAGCCTCCTAGGTGACATGTGAGATTGCTTGCTAAGGAACCAAACTGCAATTCTGTGCTAAGTTTCTCTCTCTCTCTCTCTCTCTCTCTCTCTCTCTCTCTCTCTCTCCCTCTCCCTCTCCCTCCCCCTCCCTCTCTCTCTCTCTCTCTCTCTCTCTCTCTCTCTCTCCCCCTCCCTCCCTCCCTCCCCCCCTCCAGGCTCCAAGAGAAATGAAAGGTGCATGTTGTTGGATCAACATATTTCACTAAGCTTCTTGAAAGAATCAGCCTCTGAGTTTGTGTGCTTCGATTGGGGTTGCAGCAGAAGAATAGGTTGCCCTTCTATGAGACCAACATAGGTGTTAGAACCATTTTGCACAGTTCACACAATGAAGGGCAGACCTGGTCTTCTGTAAAAATTTCCTGCTGCAACCTTCCCTCACATTAAAACTCTTGTGCAGTAAACCAGCACAGCAGGAAGAGATCGGTGCTGAAGGCTCTTCTCTCTGATATGGTAGCTTACAACACCAAAGTCTTCCTCCTCACGACCACCATGGGAAAGTGCTAAAGTGCTAGATGCCACAATTCTGCCATGTCACACTCTGTAATGTGTAGGATGCTGCTTTGCCCTAAATTCACAAGCAGCAGGAGGATGTGATAAAATGGACTGCATTGGCTGTAGGCGAGATGCTGCTTTTTGAATAATTCCTCATGTTTAGAAATTTGTTCAAGGAGACCTAGCTGCTTCCCTAATGTGCTAATGAAGTGTAATGGCTGCATGTCTGTCTGCTGTTTTATTTCTACTGTAGGGGAATGCTCATGAGCAGTCAAAAGGCTCCTTCGTATCTCTGCTTATTAAGTGGAGATACGGTTATCCAAAAATCTCCTTGTCACGTGGTCAGAAAGATCACGGATTGTTTCCAGGCTGCCGCTGTTTTGCAGGAGAGATTCAGTCACATACTGGATAATCTTTAAGACCGCACAGTGAAAGAGAATTAAGGAACTCAGACAGAACTAATGTGCTTCCCTTTGTGCAACATGTGGGATAAAAGTATGCTCGGTGTGTAAAGTTTGTAAAAGTAAGAAGGCAGCGAGAGTCGTGGGGAGAAATGAGTTGCAGGGCATGTTTTTCCCTAAGAGAGAGTTCTCCCTCCTTTTTTAAAAAAACAACATATTTTTATTAATGATTTCTTGGTTTACAAAAGTATGTGCAGTGTCTCTTTTTTCAAGTTACATTTTCTACAGATCAGTTTCATTTGCTGAGACAATAGTGTTACATTAGGAAGAAAAGGGGGAAAGAGGTGGAGGGGGGATGGTGAGTGGGGGTGGGGTCGGGTGGCAATATTTCTATTCTAATTAATGTTGTGTGGGTTTTTGTGTCAGCGTCGCTTGTGCGGGTTTTCTTTACTATTCGCTTGTGTTCCTTTGGTGGTGAGAGAGGTTGTGGTTGGCCTAGGGTGTGGTGAACTTTGTTTTCTTGTGTGAGTGGGGTGGGTGGGTGTTTTTGAATCAGGTTAGCCATATTGATTCGTACACTGTTGGTGGATTCTTGTTGTTGTCTTGTTGGACTGTGAAAGGCGTCTTCTATTTGTCCCCATGTCAGTTTAAGTTTGTTGGTTAGTTTATCAAATCAGGCTGTTTTCTCCCTCCTTTTTTCACCACATGCTGCTCAAGGTCTTATGACACCATTGGCCAAGCCAGCTTTTCATCCTTTTACACACACAACCCAAAACTCCCTGCTGTGATGGGGAAGGGGAATAGAATACAAAACATGGTCTTGCGTGAATGGTATTGCTTGAAAGAGAACTTTCATTGACACAGAGGAATGCAATCCTTACAAGTCGGGACCTAGTTCCCAAATCTGTTTTGGTTACATCATCAAGGAGCACTCCAGTTAGATATGAAAGGTACCATGTGAAACTTCTGGTAAAGCTATAGATCTTATTACGCAACACATTCCTCTAGGCATCCCAGTAATGAAATGGACTACAACCAGAAATGCAAAATCTATAATCACAGTAAGTGAGTGGTGTCTGTTACAAAATACATCCCTCCCAAACTTACTGTAACACATGTTATTAGAAATAGGGTAGTTACTTTGTAATACCAGCATTGAATTCCAAAGCTGACTGTTTTTATATTGGTCAATTGAATTAGGCAGTTTGAATCAGTCCTTCTTATATGGTCTTCAACTCGGTGTTTAACTGTTGCTCTTTCTTTAGCTTAATATGCTGAGTGACTCCTGCAGAGTTTGAAAAGCATGGCCACTAGAATTAAATTAGGACAATTACCTTTATTTGCATTAATTACACATCATTTAACTCCTACGGGAAAAGATATAGCACCGTTGCACTAGACCAAATTTGGGAAACTTGGCTGTCCTAGATGTTGCTGAATTGATTATTCTTATTCCTGGAAGCTTCAAGTTATTGTTTATTTTCCAGCAGTAACTAAATATTTAAATCACAATGTGGTGTATGTATCCCACAGCAATAGCAACCTTGGCAATGCCTCTTCATGTCACAAACCAGTGTGCATTAAGGTATGTTGGTGGCTCCACCGCTGGAACACAGTACCCAGACAGAATCTCCTAATGTAGCAATTTTGCATTGTGTTTACATTTTGCTGCTGCTTAGTTGTGAGATGAAAATAGTTGGCAATTAACTCAAATGATAACTTTTATTAGCCACTGTTTTCTAGGGTTCAGATAAGCTCTTAAAGTCTTACAAGGGTACCATTGACAGGATATAACGTCTAGTTTCTCTGATCCTATTAATTTTAATTGATCTTTATATATGTGTATGTGTATTGCACACCACTTAGAAACCACAAATTTAAGTAATATATAAATTATTCTAAATAAATGAAAATGATTACTTAGCAAGTAGCAGCAAGGTCCCCTGTGTGATATAGCCTGTTCACCAGACAAGGTTTAACTGCCCATGTCCTAAGTATGATCCTTATCTGCTTTTGGTTCTCCAGTAGTTATTGGGTAAATTCTATATGTTACCGGTTAGTAATGCCTAGTTAATGTGAGTGTTTCACTCCACATAAATATTTAAATCCTTAATCTTCTCTTTTGTCACACGGAAAAAGAAGTCAACAAGACTAACCTAGAACTAAAATATGGATATCACAAAGATAATTGAGAATCTACTTCAGTAAACTTTGACAGTAGCAAGCAAGTAATTACACAGGAATTTCAGAAATGTTGTTCAATAATTAGTTCTTTATGCTCATACTTGGGTGTAGGCACTGGAGTAAAGGAAGTCGAATGCTCTGAAACTGATAGCCTCTTTTCTTCTGGAATGTGATTTGTCAAATGAGGTGCATGAGACGTACACTGGATTCCTTTTTCTTTTTCATTAATTGATGTGGATTAAGGAAATGCACCACACCTCTGAATTAACCAGTTGGTGAATGGTGTGTGTGATCAAAGTATGAATCATAATGCTTTAAAAGCTAATGATTTTTCACCACAGTGATATGATATGTTAATGGCTTAAGGGGACTAGTAGTAAAATAGATCTTGGCTTTTAAACTGCAGTCATGCAACAGTTGCCAAATGCCGTTTTTGAAGCAGTCTTTTTCTTTATTATGAGCCAGAACGGTAGAGTGGGCAGGGTTGGATTTAGCTTGGGGAGAACTGAACAACTCTATCTTTGCTGAGTATTCATTTAAATATAATGTCATGCTGGCTACCAAAGCAATATGGGCAGGAAATCCACAGCTACTAGACATCTCTAATGTCAAAAACCTATCAAAGGCAGGTAAGAGGCTCTTATCAAACCTTTTTATGAATAGCAATGCCCTATCTAATACATGATATCATTACCAAGGCTGTAGGGCAAAGGTAGCAGACACAGGGATGTGGGGATTAGTTAACATAGTTTGCGTCAACTTGGCCAGTGGAGAATGCTGTGTGTTGCCTGCTGGGAAAAACCTCTGTTCTGTAATTCCTTCTGTATGCAGTTTCTAGTGAGAATAGACATTGTGATGCAAAGTATGCACTGATCTCAATATGCAGAATGAGCTATTTAATGATGCCCAGCATGTTTCAGCTAGATGAGGTATTCCTCTAGGAATTTTAAAAAAGAGAGTACAACCTACTCTTTCTTCAGTATATTGAGATTGATTCTCTTTTTTTTGGTCTATTCCAGTTGATGCATCCCATTTTGTGTGTGTGTTGAAAGTACAAGTTGTCCGCTAATTGCATTTCTTAAATGTCGTACTTACTAAAGTACCTTAGAAATAAAACTGTTAGCCGCCTGTGATATTTATTTGTTAAGGACATTTTTAAACCTCCCTTCATCAGTTAATCCCAGAGTGGACTAAAACAGCAATTAAAACAACCACTGTAACAAAATATGAGCAGGCCATGATGGGAGGGGTATAAATTATTATTATTATTATTATTATTATTATTATTATTAAGTTTTCAATATTTCATTACATTTCCATATCAAAAATAAAAAAAATCCATAACTTAAAGCATTGCTTAAATAAAGCATCGACTTCCTTCCCTCCCTCCCTCTAACAGACTTCCACACACCTTTACCAATTTCTTCACATTCCTATATCCACTTTTTTACCTTATATCAATCTTTTAGCAATCACCTTCTTATATGTAAATCAGCTCCTTAATTTCCCATTACCAAACATTTCAACACAAACCTACAAACGTTTTCAATTGTTTACAATTTTCTTTCATATAAAGTATAAATTTGCCCCAGTCCTTTTGAAACAGTTCATCACGCCGATTCCGGATCTTTCCCGTCAGCTTTGCCAGCTCTATGTATTCAACCATCTTTACTTGCCAATCTTCCAATGTGGGGAGTTCTTGCTGCTTCCATTTCTGGGCCAGGAGTATTCTTGCAGCTGTTGTGGCATACATAAACAAATTTACATCTTTCATTTGAATTTCCTCAATTAGTCCCAACAGAAAAGCCCCTGGTTTTTTTACTGAAATTATACTTAAATACCCTTTTCAGTTCATTATATATAATATCCCAAAAGGCTTTGAACTTAGAGCAAGTCCACCACATATGCAAAAAATCCCCCTCCTTCTCCTTACATTTCCAGCAGGCTTTACCTCCTCATCCTTTGTGTTCCACTCTAATAATATCTTATACATTTCTGACAGTATTTTCCTTTTACTACTCAACAGTTCTGTCTCAATTTTATATTTATTACTTCCAATCCATTTATTTTATTGTCTTTTCTAAACACACTCAGTAGTTGGTGGTATTGCAACAAATTATTATTATGATTATTACTACTACTACAAATAAAATACATAATAAACATTCCAGCATACCAATTGCAGCAGCAGACTGATGTTCCCCAAGTCTCTGGGCAAACAGATTTTAACCTGGCACTTAAATGTCAAAAATGTCCATGCCAGGCTTACTTCCAGGGAGAAGGTAGGTCATACCTGGAGTGCTACCACCAAGAAGGCCTTATCTTGTGTCATCACCCTAGTGCTGGAACAATGAAAAAGCCTCCCCTTGATCTAAGCACCCAGGCAGGCTGCCAACATGAAGTGGAATTTCATATACCTGGTTCCTCAAGTGATATCAGAGGGCTTTATAAGACAGTCATCTTAAATTTAGCCTAGAAATGATTATGCCATGCAGTTTTGACCTTTCAGGATCAGTGTTTCGGATCCTTGATGTCTGACTCCATTATCTTGCTTTGGCATACTGTACTAACTGTAATTTCCAGATTGTCTTTAAAGGCAGCCCCATGTAGAGGGCAATATCCAAATGATCAAATAATACAGACACTAGTATAACTGTTTAAAAAGATGAATGCCATTAGAAAAGAATGGTTCAGAAGAATGGTAATTTATGAAGGGGGGTGGGAAGACATTTGAGGGTTTAGCAGCTATTTGTTTTTCTGGCTTGAATGTCGTTATGAATGCATTACTAATATGCTAAGACATAACAACCTAGCGGTTCCTGCCAACCTAGCAGTTCGAAAGCACGTCAAAGTGCAAGTAGATAAATAGGTACCACTCCGGCGGGAAGGTAAAGGGCATTTCTGTGCGCTGCTCTGGTTACACCAGAAGCGGCTTAGTCATGCTGGCCACATGACCCGGAAAAACTGTCTACGGACAAAATGCCGGCTCCCTTGGCTAGTAAAGCGAGATGAGTGCCGCAACCCTGGAGTCATTCACGGCTGGACTTAACAGTCACGGGTCCCTTTACCCTTTAACCCTGTATGTTTAATGAAAGTTGAATGAATTGCAATGGGAACCTGCAGATTATGAAGCTGGGGTGTGTGCCCTGTCCCTGTTTCTAATAAAATAAAAGTGCAAATAGAGACACAGTATGGTAGACGTAGTTTTGAACAAATTTTCAGGCCCTTGAGGTAAAACACCTTAAGAATGCAGCAAATTTGTTATCGGGGCCATTTCCCCGATAGAATGTCTCCTGTGCCCTCATTAAAAGATAGCATAGTCTTGCATTCATAACCATGAATAATCATTAGGGATACTGATAGTCAACTCAAAACATGTGGTTGCGCCTGACATTACTACAAACATACAAAAATCAGTGTGAGGTTGGGGTCAATGTCTCTTCCTAGGTGAACTAGGGAAAGGTAGAGATCATACTTGCAGCTCCTGTGTGTTTCTGAAATCTACTGAGCACAACAGTGTGGATCCTATTCTGCCCCTTCTCTATGTCCAAACTTGGGAGGGAGATTGGAACTTGTCACACTCACCAGGATAAGGGGGCCGGGGAGGTAAAATTGCTGAGTAAAATTGCAGACTTGAGAAATAACATCCTATGTATACATCTAAAAGGGCTGCATTCTCTTGTTTCCCATTTTCTGAAAAGACAGCTTATGATATGTTTTCTTTCTAGGCAGCTACTGGGAAAAGTTTTGGAAAGAACGACTTCCGTGCTGCCTTGGAAAATGGAGTCCTCCTGTGTGAGTAAGTATTTTTGACAAGAAAAGGCTAGCATTTATCTGTAAAGCTTTTTAAAGCTGTTGATCATCTATTGATGAGTGCAACAACAGAAGCAGTTCTGCTCTTCTCAGGCTTACAAGACTTAGTATTTTGCTTTGTCTTCCAGGATGCCTTGCGCACCCCATGGCTAACATGAAAAATGTTTAATTGCAACTGAAAATATAATTGTGTGCGCTCTTGGGTGGTTTTATTTAATGCATTTCTCTTCTATACTTTGTTTGATGCATATAAAACTAAACATTAACCACCTTCAACAGAGGCAATTTTGGCATAAATCTACCCATTTCTATTATTCCCATGCATAATGTGACATAGTCCTCCTCTTCAGCCAAATGATGCCAAAAAAATCTGCAGAGAAGGTGGGTTGTTTCAACACCAATTCTGAGGATCGTTTAGTTCAGAGGTTGGGAGCCTGTGGCCGTCCAGATGTTGATGAACAGCAGCTCCCAGAATCCCTGGCCATTGGTCATATTGGCTGGGGCTGATGGGCACCCAACAACATCTGGAAGGTGCTGGTGTGTTTTTCAATATGTATCACATGATACATATCACATGCAATATGTATTGTGTTTCCCCATACATCCATACCACCCCAATTCCAACATAAGTTGTGACTTGGTAAGAGAAAGAAATACACATGAGCATTCATTTGTATTTTCTCTCAAAATATGCATTTTAAATATATGTATTTTTAAAAAACTGAGAATGTTTTGGAACATTAGAAAGTGTGTTCATCAGTGGAGAACCCCAAGTTCTTACCTGTACATTAGCCTGGGATGTGTGAATCAAGTCAGTTTCTGTTGAAAGTCTAAGGTAAAGGTAAAGGTACCCCTGCCCGTACGGGCCAGTCTTGACAGACTCTGGGGTTGTGCGCCCATCTCACTTAAGAGGCCAGGGGCCAGCGCTGTCCAGAGACACTTCCGGGTCACGTGGCCAGCGTGACAAAGCTGCATCTGGCGAGCCAGAGCTGCACACGGAAACGCCGTTTACCTTCCCGCTGGTAAGAGGTCCCTATTTATCTACTTGCACCCGGGGGTGCTTTCGAACTGCTAGGTTGGCAGGCGCTGGGACCGAGCAACGGGAGCGCACCCCGCCGCGGGGATTCAAACCACCAACCTTTCGATCGGCAAGCCCTAGGCGCTGAGGCTTTTACCCACAGCGCCACCCGCGTCCCTGTTGAAAGTCTATTTACAACTAAATTCCTCAATCATCTGAGGAGAGGGAGCTTTCTCTTCCTGGCTTCTCTTACATATTATCTAGCAAAAGGATACCCCAAAAGTGTCAGTATTTGGGAGTGCTAGGGTACTATTCTCCCAGTGCCCCAACCTTTTTAAACATCAGCATTGTCCTTCTCCCTCTCTTCCTCTGCCACATGTTTAATAAGTAGTTGTGGTTTTTGGAAAGGTTTAAAACTCCTACCAGGTACCCTTTTCAAAGATATATTTTCCTAGTACTTTTGTCATATTTGGCAATAGAAATGGGAAAATATCTGGCATTTGGCAGATGGGACTGCCCCCGTTTTTGAAGCTTCCCTTCATTCATACTAATGAGCACCCACTTGCAATCAAGAAAGATCTTGGATGATAGCCTTTAGAAATGAAATTCTTTCTGAGAATGCAAAGCTGCACTGCTACAACTTGTTTAATTCTATGGTTAGGGTTTATAGATCGATCATTCACTTGATGTTCTCCCCTCCACTTATTCTCAAGTATTTGTGAGCGAACTGAGAAAAAATGTTTTTACCTGTTGGCATGCTGTTGTATATAAATGGAAGACCTTCAATTACGGCGATCTAGGGCACCAGGCTTGTGGGAGACAGAGCTGTTACTGTTTCTGAAGTTTTATTTTGCTTCAGATACTGTATTTATAGGCAATTTTTCAACTTGGTCATAATGAATCTTCCTAAATTAAGACCTTTGGAGTCCATGCCTCATTCTTGGTGGGGCTGGTTCACACATACAGCTCACCACCTGACAACCATCACATCAAGTGATGACATGCATGTGTGATTTATCTTAACGCCTTTCAGTAGAGTTAGTCCACAAAACCTTGGCAAGTAAGCAGTTGTGAGCTACTTGCCTGTGTGAACCACTCTGTTAGGACTGTCAAAACTGGAGGCAGAATATTGATTGAGTTCTGCCTTGTTAAAAATCTGCTTTGGGGAGACTTGGGTGCTGCCTGTTCACATAACACTGTGTAACTGTAGCTGCTGCCAGCTGGACTAAGCCCAGCGTTCATTTCAGCTCCAGTTTTGTATGTTGAACTGGTCAGTGCTCTAGTTGGACCTGCTTTTTAAGTGTATGATGAATCTCCCAGTTGTGTAAATTGGCTGTGATGCATATGCTACAAGAGTGTACTGAACAACTTTGTTCCAAGTCACATTTGTTTGTCCTTCTCTGTAGTAATGATGGGAGTGATGACTAATACTTTCCCCCCTCTTCTTCGTAGCAAAGTGTAGTCTTATCTTACATGGGCGGTGTTTCCTTTTGTTCTGTCTGGGTAAGGGAACTGGTCCTTGCTTGGTCAGTACAACTTTTCTAAATGAGGAGCACAAGAGTTCCCCAGAAGCTTATTAGAGGCTATTCCCAATGAACTGAAATTCATGAATTCCCAAAATTGAAAATGGTGCATAAGCCTCTCTAAAAGACAACCCCAACCGTCCCGTTCACTAGTCTCTTCTTACAATGTGATGGTTGCATTCTCTGTGCAGTTGAAGCTGTGGTGAGGCCAGCGAAAGGTCTGGTCAGCAGTTCTTGTGAACCATCAGCTCTAAGACACTCCCAAACTCTCGCAATGCACAGGGGGGATTCCTTGGCGGGTAAATCCAAGGGTTCCCTGAAGGTAGAAAGTTTGAAACAACTTTTTTTAAAAAATAGCAGGTTGCACAAAACAAAACAGAAAAGATTCTTGTCTATGCATGCAGCTTCATGGTACGAACAGCAATATTTTGTGTAACTACCGTACATTGTATTTGTTTAGTATGTATTTTCCCATGCTTAAAGATTTTTGTTTCTTTGTTTTACATTTCCCAGTCTTTTGATACTTACGTGTACACATGCATATGTTATATTTTTTATCAGTAGAAAAGCTGAGGCAAAGGCAGTTGTCATCTGTTTAATTGATTCGTATAATTTAAATGAGAGGAGCAGTACTTTGTAATTTTAATGCTTATGTTTAGCTCTAGAGTAAAATTGCATTATAAAACCTGGTTAACTCTCATTCTTTTCTAGTCTAATTAACAAGATCAAACCTGGCATCATTAGAAAGATTAATCGTCTGTCAACACCAATAGCTGGTCTGGTAAGTCGTAAAGAATATTTTTGCATTGTCAGTTTTGCTTTCTGGATTTTGTTTGTTCAAATTAGCATTGGCAAATTGGATTTTTAGAGGTGATATTAATATAAGGTTTGGGTGCAGCACTGGCCATTTGTGCCCTCTCATCAGCCCCAGTATGGCAGGAGGTCAGGGATGATGGGAATTGTAGTCCAACAACATCTGGCTCCCCCCTTGTTGTTGTCTGCATGTTATAGTATAAACTTACTAGATGTTCACAACATGTTCTTAATGTATTGATATTGGTAAAGCTATGCCAAGCCTAGTAATGTACAGCAATATTTTCCTTGAATTGGGTTTCATCTCATTCTTCATACCAACACAATTACTAAGCGTTACTAATGTTGCCTTTAAAAGGATAGTCGTCTCTCTCTCTTTACTTCCTGCCTCCATATGCAACATCTGGGTCAAGTTTTAAAGTAACTTATCTAGTGTTTTATTCACTCCCACCATGATCCCCTATCTTTCCTCCAATGATGGTATTCATTTAAATTTAACAAACTCTCCTGCCGTTGCTAAGCAAATGAATTATATTTTGAAACAGCAGATTAGTTTGTTTCATTGCACCATTTGAAACAGAAAATGTATTTTTAATAGGGATAAGCAACTTCAGGTCTAGGGGCTCTTAACACTTCCTATGTTGGACACATTAGCTATTTCCCCCCTGGGGGATACAGGTAAATATATTTTTACACCACATTCCCTTGCGCAGTGAGTCAACATTTAACCCTTCCGTAGCAGGGAGAGTGATACTGAACCAAAATAGACATTTTATGGCAGATTACCACTGAAGAAAGGGTAAAATTGCTCCTCATCCAATCTGTGTAGCTGTTATCCAAATGCTCATTCCCTATGGCTGCTGCTTACCAAAGAAAAGCATGTTTGGGCAGATCCATCATAGATGTCTATGCAGCATCTAGCGTGGTCCTCAGAAGATGAGGAGAACTAGAGAGCAACTTTATTGCTGATGGCATAAGTGCAGTGCAGGGGGAAGCCTTGGTATCTTAAGGTGCGCATCCGTGTTGTATAATGAGAGGGGCTGTACCAAGACACAGCTCTTCACCTACTGGAAGATGTTTGGGAGAAGGGAGGTATTGATAGCCAGCCTTTTTAGATGTGTTAAAAATATCTCACCAGTTGCAACGTGAGTTGCTGACCAAAATGTTTATAGGTAATAAATTATTTTTAAAACAAAACAAAGAAGAGGTGAGTTCCCTCAGGTGAAGTAGTATTTTAATGCATTGGGCATGGTAGGTAGGATTATTTTTAGAACAGAACCCATAGCATTCTTCACAGTACTGTTCGTCACTAAGCACATTTGAATGTTATTTCTCTTGAAAATGTTTGGGGAGCGATTGAACGTTTTGAATCGGGCATTGTGTACTGCAGGAAGGGCAGCATTCCAATTAGCAAATTCCATCTGTGTGATGCTCTTTACATAAAAAAAGCATGCAGTGAAAGCTGGGCTTCTTAAGCTGCAAATAAGATGTGAATCGACTTGTGAAGCAAGCATTTCCATAGGAAAACTAAGAGTGTGTTGCTGGGGTGGGGTGGCAGTCAAGGAAGCTAAACTAAAAGACAGATAATATGTTCTGAAGTATGCATATCTAGGGCAAAGTAAAAGCCCCTCGCAGGTGAAAGAAGTAGTCCTTGCCATTAAAAAAACCCCACAATAATGCATGAGGACATGGAACCAAACTTCTGCAGCAAAACAAGCATTGTGATTGTGTTAGTTAGCTACACAAGTACACACAGTCCCAGCTTGGTTGGATAGATAGTCTGCTGTGACTTAGCATTGTATAGAATTGACAAGCAGAGGAAAAATGTAAGCATATGTCCGTGTACATCAGGAGTGAGGGCAATGCAAGGGCCACACTTCTTCTGGGCAAGGGCCCATGAGCAGGCAAAAATGAACAGAGCAACGAATTACCTCTGTATCACTGTGTGTCTAGTTTCTGCACACATCTCTCTATCTTCCATCCCAACAAGATGCATTATCAAAATTCAAAGACACAATCCAACCAGCTGAAAGGTGGGTGGGTTGCCAGTGAGGGAAGTATTATGGGCTGGCTGTGTGTGATGGGGGAATGTCCTGAAGATCAAATGGGGCCATATTTGGCTTCTGCAACTGAGATGTCTCCTCCCACCCCCTGCTGTACATATTTTCTTTTCTCTATACTGTATGTGCTGAAGCTTGTATCTCTGAGTGTTTTGTTAGTGCAGTATATGTTCCATGCAGCCCACAAACAAATTTATAAATGGCAGCATGGTCCTTTACAACAGGAAGGGTTTTCTGTCCCTGTGCTAGACAGTTGAAAACTTTACATGAACTTTCCTCTGTAGTGCTATTGTGCACACTTGCTGAATGTGGGTGTGTCCTGAGCTGTTGGGGATAATGTTCGCCGTGGAAGCACAAACAAGTCAACAAATGGTATTTGTGGATGATTAAACACAGCAGCGGAGCTAAGGCGTTCAAAGGTCATTGATGCCATAAAGGGTAAGCATACTTTTGCCTGCCCTGTTAAGAGATTGTTCTGTATTGTGTTTCCTGCTTACTGCTGGAATTGCAGCTGGAGCCACAGCAGGTCTGAACCACAAACCAGTTAAGCCAGAGCAAATAGTTTCTAGTGGGTGTAGCATTTTTGAGCATCAGGGCAATGTTTTCAAGCTGAATTCTTAGTAAATGTACTCCTGGCTTCAGTGTAGGAGGCAATGCGTTGGCAACCCTGGCAATGGGCGGATGAGGAATGTGCAACATTTGCTCTGCCCTTTACACTTCCTGGGCAGCTGTCTAGATTCAGGCAACTTTTAGCCTGTATTTCTTCTCCAACTCTGGTTTGACAAGTGAGTGTTTGTGTGATGTGCCATCACTGCTGTTTGTCAACCTTCCCCTCTGTTAACAAAACTACCAAGTGTCAACAGAAGCACATACTGCAGAAGACTGTGCCGTTCTACAGAGTGATGTGTGTTCTGAAGTTTATAGCGATAAAAGCAAGTATCTGTAGCAGCCTGTTCACAGGAAGCAAATGCAGAAAAGGTTTAATGGACTGAAAGAAACCTCCAAGCTTCAAATGAATCTCTGCACCTGTTATGTTTTCAGATAATATGATACCTTGAGAGTTAAACTGCTCTACTTCAATTCACATTGAAATCCTTTACCTTGCACCTGAGACCCTCTAAAGAAACTAAGGGAATCATAGGTGGTAGCCTTGTATATATTCAGGCATTCGTAGTTGCCAATATCTCCATAAAGTTGTCTTCTCCCAATGCCATATTCTGGCATTCTTAGGTCATATTACAAACTTTTGTTATTACAAAACTAAGGCCTGCTAAAGGGACGCAGGTGGTGCTGTGGTCTAAACCACAGAGCCTAGGGCTTGCCAATCAGAAGGTTGGCAATTCAAATCCCCACGACAGGGTGAGCTCCCATTGTTCGGTCCCAGCTCCTGCCAACCTAGCAGCTCGAAAGCATGTCAAAGTGCAAGTAGATAAATAGGTACCACTCCGGCGGGGAGGTAAGCAGCATTTCCGTGCGCTGTTCTGGTTCGCCAGAAGTGGCTTAGTCATGCTGGCCACATGACCTGGAAACTGTACGCCGGCTCCCTCGGCCAGTAAAGTGAGATGAGCGCCGCAACCCCAGAGTCGTCCGCAACTGGACCTAATGGTCCCTTTACCTTTAAGGCCCGCTGAAGTACAGATCTCAGCTCATCCCTTATTCCAAAACACTTTTACCAGTACCCTTATGTGAGACTTTCTTGGGCTCTTTCTGCTTGTATCCCAAGAGGAAGTAGGTTCTAGGGGAAGGAAAGGAGCCAGGGAAGGCACCAACAGAAAACTATTAAACTGAAGACATAGAGATATTTTTAAAAAATCAACCCAGATCATACATCAGCCTTCCTGATCCCAGTACGTTCCAGGTGTTTTGAGCTACAACTCCCATCAGCTATAGTCAGCATGGGAAATGGTCAGGGATGATTGTAACCCAAAATACGTTTGGTTCACAAGGTTGGGAGTAGTTGTGTTACACAGCACTAATGTCTAAATGTCAGTAACCCATCAGAAGAGTTGGATAAGTCTTTTGAGGCCCTCTAGTTCAACCTCCTGCCTCAGTTTCAAGAAATTCCATGCTGAAATATCTCCAATAGATAGCTGCACATCCTCTGCTTGAAAATCTTGAGTGAGATAGAGTCCACCACCCCTTCTAGGTAACTGGTTCCATTGTCACACTGTTGTTGCTGTCAATAAATTTAGAATTGGGGAATTGTAAAGTCGGAAGGACCCAGAGTGTCATCTACTCCAATACCCTGCAGTGCAGGAAAACCTGAAGCCCATTCATTCTAGTCCTATATGTTTCTATAACCGTTGAAATTAAGCAAGATCCTTCTAACTACTGCATATATCTCTCTCCCCCTGCCCCCCATGGCAACATTTTGTAAATTTATTCATTATTCACTCAATTCCAATACAGATCACTTTTCACCACAGGAGGTCACAAAATGGTTTGCATTTTTTATGTTTTGTCATCTCTGTCACTGTCTTAACTATTCTAAAACCCTGGTTTTAAAAGGGTGATAAGCACAGACGTTTTGTATCTTTAGTAAAGATAAAGGGACCCCTGACCGTTAGGTCCAGTCGGGAACGACTCTGGGGTTGTGGCGCTCATCTCGCTTTACTGGCTGAGGGAGCCGGCGTACAGCTTCCGGGTCATGTGGCCAGCATGACTAAGCCGCTTCTGGTGAACCAGAGCAGCACACAGAAACGCCATTTACCTTCCCACCAGAGCGGTACCTATTTATCTACTTGCACTTTGACGTGCTTTCGAACTGCTAGGTTGGCAGAAGCAGGAACCGAGCAACGGGCGCTCATCCCATCACGGGGATTCAAACCACCAACCTTCTGATCTTTAGTAAAAGGTAAAGGTACCCCTGCCCGTACGGGCCAGTCGTGTCCGACTCTAGGGTTGCACGCTCATCTCGCTTAAGAGGCCGGGAGCCAGCGCTGTCCGGAGACACTTCCGGGTCACGTGGCCAGCGTGACTAAGCGGCATCTGGCGAGCCAGCACCAGCGCCGCACACGGAAACGCCGTTTACCTTCCCGCTATAAAGCGGTACCTATTTATCTACTTGCACTTAGGGGTGCTTTCGAACTGCTAGGTGGGCAGGAGCTGGGACCGAACGACGGGAGCTCACCCCGCCGTGGGGATTCGAACCGCCGACCTTGCGATCAGCAAGTCCTAGGCACTGAGGTTTTACCCACAGCGCCACCCGCGTCCCTACTTTTCCCTAAATCAGACTGGGAGGGAACTTTCATCTTGGCACAGTGGTACCTAAGGTTTGCAGGTCTTTCTCCCAAATCCTTCCATCTGATGGAAGGGGGTGTCTCTGTTTCCTGCAGTGTGTTCACTTAGCCCAGGGATCAATCTTTCTGTATTTGTCAGCTGTGCAGCCCCTGTAACTGAGAGAGGCAGCTGAAGCCAGATCAAAAGCAGGTTTGCCAAGGGTCATTAGGAAATAGTAAGTACCGTAAGTGGCTGAACTGGTGAAAGAAGTATGCGGCTCCCTTTGCCCGATGAGTAGAGCCGATTGCCCTGATATGTAACTTAATATGAAATGCTTTGCATCCCTCTTCACTATATAAAATGTATGTGCCCAGTTCAGCACCAAGTAAAGGAGGAATTATGTGTCTTTTATATGCTTTGTATGCTTGGTTTGTGTAATTCTCCATTTTTAATCATGTGGATGGGCAAAGAGTTATGCATAGTGTGAAAGTGTGCCCCAGACATGTTGGCTTTGTGATGTTGTCATCGTGAGCTACTTTTTAAAGACAGTGTAAAGATTTAAATGTACTGTCTGGACTTTGAGATTTACTCCCTATTTTATATTGCTTTGAAGTGTTGGACTTTGCCTTCACATGAGGTTTACCATCCCAAATACTATAACTGTGTCTACAGTAGGAGAAATGTGATTTGTGCATGTGCAAGAGAAAGAGAGGGAGATTTTGAGTTTATAAACTATACCCTTGCAATAACTCTGCTGGCTTTAGATGCAACAGATTAGGGGAAGCTGGCTGCAAAAGAAGGCAGAAAATGTGGGAGGAGAGTTACGGTTTAGTTGCACATTTTACACGCAGGCTCCCCTGGCCTCCCCTTTGCTCAGGTAAAAATTATGTGCACTGCTAAACTTGCTACCACACAGTGGTCTAGTTAGGCCTTCTCTATCAAAGTTGCATCAATCTTTAGTGCAGCCTGGAGAAAAGCAAATTTGGTCCTTCTCCTTTTTACATAGATAGAATGTCACAGTCAGCTGAGATTAGTGTCTGGGAATTCTGGGCTTCCCACTCATGTGACCAGCCGCCTGTTTCTCTCCATGCACCATGAAGATAATTAGTAATACTAATGCATGTGTGATGAATACTTAGTCACAAAGGCTTTTTGCTCTCTGAATGCAAAAACCAAAGCCAGCTATTTGTTGTGTTGTTTCTAATAAACGGGGTGTGAGTACCAATGTGCAGCTCTGACTTGGTTAACTACATGCACCTCCAAGCATGGAACTGAATTACAGTGGTACCTCGTCTAGCATCCGCCTGGTTGAGTGCCCATTCCATTGAACGTCCGCGGCAAAGCCGGAAGTACCGGAACAGGTTACTTGGGTTCGCCGCTTGCGCATGCACAGAAGCTCAAACCGCTCTGCGTGCGCAGATGTGGCGCTTTGCCCAGCGTCCTTTTCGGTCAGCGGCCAGGGCTCCGGAACGGATCCCAGTCGCAAAACAAGGTACCACTGTAATTGTAGAATGCATAAGCTTTTATGGCCCAACATGATAAATTCCCTATGTATGAAAAAGCTCATTTTATAACTCTGCAGATCTTGAGATTGTAGTCTGGAAGTATCCCTCACAATTTTGATTATTTATGATCCATAGGAGTTGAAGGGAGGTAAAAGCACACACACACACAATACAAAAGTGGCAGTAGTTCAGGTAATTCCAAATCATGAGAATTTTTTATTTTCTTCCTTAGACTTTTTATTTATTTATTATGTGCTCCAATGTTTGAAAATGATCACTATGTTTTAGTCCACAACTGCTGTAAAATTTGGGGCATGGCCATTGTGAAAAGTTGAGTTATGCTGGCACAGAAATATTAATGTTCGAAGCATATAAACTGCCCTAATCCCTGTTTTCTGCAGGTGGATTTTTTTGGTCCAGGAAATTCTCCTTGGAACTTTGTTTCTATTGCCCTTTCTGAGACTTGCCTCTAGACTGAACATACTTTCTAATGAATGAAGGTTTATTATTATTATTATTTTAAGCAGCAATTTCAAAAAGGAAACACTGTTCAGACTTAGTGTTACCCTGCATTTTTTTTCTCAACCACTGAAAGTTTTTGGTGCAGAAGGTGTGCTTTTAAAGGCCATGCCCTCACTCTCAGCCTGAACTTCCTCACAGAGCTGTTGCGAGGGTAACATGGGAAGGAGGAGGTCTGTATTTACACCACCATGAGCCCCTTGCAGAAAAGGTGGGGTGTTAGTAGCCACTGCTGCTACTATACACTTCCTTGTTGCATCTGTCTGTGTCCTGGTTGTAATCTACTACAGCACTGCACCAGTGCCTCTTCTTTATAATTAGGGCAACTGCTTCACTTTCTGATCCCAGCCAATTGGGACCATGCCAGTATGGAGCCAATCATGTGTATACGAAAGTCACAGCTCTTGAAGGGGGAGAGGAATGACTATTGGCCTCTTGCCGACAAAGCAACTGGGCAGAAACATTTGTCTTCGCATGGTGTGCTGGCAGAAAACTGCTCACCAGAACAGCATAGAAAGGCAAGAGTACCAATCTGATTACGACCTGCAAAAAGAGCAAAAAGTGGACAGTGTCCTTTGTGGGGGGCACTGACTTATGTGAAATCCACACACACCAGTTTTGGCTCATCGGTAATAAGGACAGGTAGGGAAAGTATAGACTAGGGGTGGGGGATGGGGAATGTGAACTCGTGCATATAAGCATTATTTTGAAAGCAAATTAATAGGAACTGTACACTTGATTGAAGATAATGACATAGCAGTGTAACAACTCGGAAAAGCATAAACTATTTTTTGTACTGTTGGGTATGCACAAAAACACTTTGGAGATCTTGCAGGAAAGTGAATTGCAAAGTGAGTTGTGATAGGAAGTTGGGAGAGTTTCTGTTTCTAGAACTGTGTTATGTACTGAGTTGAATAGGATCCAAAAGGCAGCAGTCTGATTGGTCCTAGAACAATAGGGTCCAAAATGCAGCAGTCTGATTGGTCCTAGAACAATAGTGTCCAGAATGCAGCAGTCTGATTGGTCCACAGGAGCCACCCAATCCAGCTCCAGATGGAAGTAAATCTGCAACCTGATTGGCCTACAGGTGAATCCTGCAATTAGCCAATCACATGGGGCCCATTGTGTAAATAAAGTACGATAGATTCTGGCGTATTAGGCAACTGGGCGTATTAGACAACCCCTCAAATTGGCAGCTGCAATTTGGGGGTTCATCTTATAAGCCCAGTCGCCTAATGTGCTGGGCAGCTTTCTTGCGACACGGAGCAGAGCCCACCGGCGGCTGCTGCTGCTCTGCACTGCCCATACCCGGCGTATAAGACGACCCCCGACTTTTCAACCTCTTTTTCGGGGTTAAAAAGTCGTCTTATACGCCGGAATCTATGGTATATAAAACAGACATTCTGGAGGAACTTCCATTCCTCCTCACCACTATGAGCTGAATAAAGAGCATGAAATCCACTCTTGACTCCGAGTATTGTTCAAACTGCATTTTATGAAATTAGTACCGGCACCCTTGTTTGCACATCACATTGAAACATAGTTAGAAACAAACCTTGGTTTAACTTGAGTGAGCAGCATGATGGGCAGAACCTATTGCTGTGTGCCTGTTCCCACATCATTGGGGAAACAAGCCAGTGTCTGGCTTGCCATGACTTCTGAACTCAGGCTTATGCCTTGTTCTCTCCCTTCAAACCAAACCTTGGCTGGAAGCTGCTGTGGTTTACTCTCTCCCCTCCCACTGCAGTCATTTGTGGCAGGAGAAAAATGAACAAGCCCCTCCCCCCCTCCCCATGCCCCCTTCTTCTGCCTTGACTGGCGTAAGCTGGCAGGGTTTTCGAACTGGTGGTTTTGCCTCAAAGGAATTCTTCCCCCTTCTCAGCCTCCATAGGATTGCTCTGTAAATATTCCAGTGCAAATACTTTTGGCTATTGGAATCTGAGATCACCTTTGTAAAATTAACCGGGCGCAGTGTAGATTACTTAATTAATATGTCAGACACGGTAAATCAGATTCCCAATTACTTTACGGCACCATAACATTCACCAATTCATTTACCCCCAGAACATATTCATAGGGAGAAGACCGTCAGTGCCATTTTTAAGTAAAAACTGCTGTTGTAAACTGTCTGTACACGTGTGTGGTGGGGAATAGTCTGATTTTCCTTCTAGACTGAACATGGTGTTGCGAACGGCACAGCTGCTGTGGCTGCCCATATTCTAGTCCATCTGATCTCTATCAAAGGCTTCCACAAGAAATCTTACAGATTGTTAGAGTCCCCAGCTTCAGGTTGAGCTGAAAACAGGTTGTCTGCTGAAAACAAAACAGAATAATAATAAAAATCAATTGAAGATGGGATTTTTAAAAATTCACATGGGACACTAAAAGATGCTTTGGTTCCTCAGTCCTCTTGTACAGCTAGAAGCAGGGACATTGGTAGAGTTAATCTTCCTTTCCATGAAACCTGCCTTGTTATACAAAAACCAAACATTGTGTTGTAAAATTAATTCTGGCCAGTTACTTAACAAGCCAACTTCAAATCATAGGTTATGAAGCTAGCTTGTTAAACTAACCAGATTTAAACAGACAGACAGACAGACAGACAGACAGACAAACAAACTACAGAACCTGGTTTAACTGTAGTGCTAATCTGGGTATCCTTAAACTCTGCCAAAGTTATCCTTGTGACAATGAAGGAGAGGTGAGGTAGTTCTTTCCTGCTTTTCTTTGCAATGTTAAACCATGGTTTAGCATCATGTGTGAATGTAGCCGTTTAAGCACCCTTTTTTGCTTTATCTTTTTGAATCTCCAGTCTTAACATAAATATTACTAGACCCTTCTGATTTGGTATTGAAGCTCGTGTTTAGGTCCTTAGAATGACCTCCTTCACTCAGCCAAGAGTAGAAAAAAGATGTGTGTGTTGTGTTATGTGAGTGAAATGTTTTAAAAGGAAGGGATGCCAAAATTCTGGGGCAGTGGGGGATTCTACATAACTCTGGACAACAGTTCATAACTAAGAAAACTTTGAGGCACATGACTTTGATTTTTTTAAAATGAAAAGTTGAGAGTGTTAATGTACTTATAAACTATGGTTTTTAGAATTTGTCTTAGAAGGTGGAGTGGTCTTTGCTGTTTCACATTCACTGATAAATACAGGCTTTGTTACTAAATATTTGAATTGGCATATTCGCTTCTAATACTGATGGGTATAGTAATACAATGTTCTTACAATGTCATGATTCATTAGATTCTACTTACGTAGCTCTTGGTATGCCCAATCCCTTACGTTCCCTTGCTGTTTAAGTTTTGTGAGGTATTAAAGGAATTAAACAAAAATCTTTCTAATGCAACTTAAGGTGGTCAAAATAAACACTGAAAGTCATTGAGTAAGGATGTGTGTATATCTGACACCAACCTTTGGACTCCTAGACTCTGTGCATATATTTCACGCTAATTAATTCATACTCATTAAATCTAATTCTGGTTTTGCTTGCGTAACACTGGTTTGAATAGTACATAAACCGGAGTGGCAGGCATGTAAATAATGGTAGAAAACAGTCCAAAATATGTGTTGGAAGATTGAATCTTCCTATGGCCTGGAGAAACTCCTGTAGTTTTTGCATCATAAACTAAGTGTTCTAATTTAGTTTAGGCTTCCTCTTCAAACCTAACCTCCCACCCACCCCGCCTCTCTGGTTGAATGTTAAAGATGTGCCATAACTTGTATTTCTGATACTACGTAAAAGCTGTTTGTCTCAGCCGAATAATGCAATGTTGGTACTTTGGGGTGTGCATGTTGGAATTTATATTTGTTACATAAGGAGAACGTATGACTCCCCTCATAAGTATTTGTTTAAACAATAAAGAAAGCAAATATACTGAAGAGCTGGGAGGGTTCTGCCCAGATAGAATTAACAGGAAGCCAAGGGTTTTAAACTTTGTTTCCTACATAATAGTTCTACGCTCTCTCTTGAGGATTTAAGTTGGTTTTAATGTAACCAGTGTATACTTGGATAGAATCAAAACAAGTTGTCCCATAATTTGAAGGATGACTTTTCTCTTAAAATCACAAGGAGCCTATCCTGGGTAAATCTGGCTGCTGCAATAATCCCCCTTCATCCGCTTGTGCCCTTCTTTTCTGGACTCTGCAATTCAATAATTGGAATGGGTGGAGAAATACAGCTTTTGGCAGTCATGTATGCAATTATACAAGCACACAAGAGTGAAATTGTAGGTCTTGGTAAATAATAATTCTGTGTGTTGGGGAGTCAGCATTAACAATGTAGGAAAACCATGGAGGGATATCTTGAAATATTGTGGGGGAAAGGTGACAGTAGTAGCTCTGTGTGCACAGAATCCTAGAGTTGGAAGGGACCCCGAGGGACATCTAGTCCAACCCCCTGCAATTCAGGAATCTCAACTAGATCATACATGAGAAGGCCACCCAACCTCTGCTTAAAAACCTCCAAGGAAGGAGAGTCTGCCACCTCTTGTGGAAGTGTGTTCTGCTGTCAGAACGTTCTTCCTGTTGTTTAGCCGGAATCTCCCTTCTTGTAACTTGAATCTATCAGTTTGGGTCCTAGCCTCTGGAGCAGATGAAAACAAGCTTGGAGAGGGCTATAATATCTCCTTCCAGTCTCCTCTTTACCAGCAGGATTTTCTGGGCTGAGTAGACTGAATGCGGATCAGCCCCTTCACCCAATTTACAGAAGAGAGCACAGTTTTGCATAGGTTTTGCATTATATGCAAATATATGTCGTCTTTCACAGGGCCCCAAAGATAAACTTCTCACAAGTACAGTCATACATCGGGTTACAGATGCTTCAGGTTGCGTTTCTTCAGGTTACAGACCGCCGAAACCCGAAAGTACCGGAATGGGTTGCTTCCGGGTTTCGGCGGTCGCGCATGCACAGAAGCGCCAAATTGCAACCCGTGTGTGCGCAGATGTGCTGCTGCGGGTTGTGAACGTGCATCCCGCACGGATCACGTTCGTAACCCGAGCATCCACTGTAATAAGAATGTGAAGAGGTGAGGCTTTTCTCAGTTATAGTTTCATAGTACAAAATACTTTAACCCATTCTATTTCTGCCTACCACCTGGCTGTTAGAGCTAGAAGAGCACTGTTCTCCCCAAGTGCTAACTCTAAGCAGTGCAAAGAACTCAAGTTTCATGAGTTGCAAACCAGGTAGGTTACACTAAGTCAGGGGTAGTGAGCCTTTTGGGCTCCACACGTCAGATCCTTGTGAGATCCTAGCCTTGTAGGCCAAACTTGACATGTGGGCAGGGCCACCCAACTGGCGTCGCAATGATTGAGTGCTTTGAGGCCTTGTGTGGTGCTTTAAAGTGACTTGCTCATGCAGCCGATCCAGCTGGCTTGGCTCTACCGCCCATCAGCTGATGGCTGGTAATGCTGAAGTCTACTTTCTGCAGGCGCTGGCTGCACAAGTGAGTCCCTGCAGGGAACATGCTAGCTGATGGGTGATAAGCCAAAGCCATACTTTTCAGGCTCCTGATTGTATTCTGGCAGCTGCCCCACACATAATGTATGACATCAAGTTTGAGGCAGGTGGGCATGGCTTGTGGAAAACTACCAGAGATTCTGCACCCTTACTGTATGTCTTTCATCAGTTTGATCTTAGGCTGGCAATACCACACTCAGTGGAAGATCAGGCACGGTATTTCACATCGTGGTTGGGGCTGAGCAGGTGCGGCGGGAGATCAAAAGGCATTTAATATTTATAGCAAGATTCAGATGCCCATACTTGGGTAAATTCAAGAGTAAACTGTTAAAAAGCAAGCAGTATAATTGAAAAGCATTGTTGTGGTTATTCATCCTCCTACTGATAACTACAACAGTGTTATCTGCACAGGTCAGACAACTGCTCATTCCCCAACCCCTTCTTTTTTGTTAACAAAAGGGACTTGAGTCTTTGACATGAATACCCCTTTTTGTGTTTATATGATCAGGAACAGCCCACTGCAAGAATACACCCATTTTCCTCCCTCACCCCCCATAGGACGAAATAAGTTAATCACATGCTGCATTTGCAGCTGCATTTCCCAAAGAAAGAAAAAGAAAGAAAGAAAGAAAGAGAAAGAGGGAGGGAGGGGGAAGTCCCAATATGCCAAGAGTCTTGATGACAACATCGGTCTGCACTGCAAGGTTGTCATATACATTTAGGGCCCCACCCTGGGCCGGCAAAACATTATTAGTATAGCAACACTGAGCTGCTTTGCACAAATGATGTAACCCATGATTTACCCACCACAGCCATTTCTCCCCCTCTCTCCCCCAAACATACGGTATTATAATGATGGTTTTTATTTGCATTTTATTTGATTTTATAAGTTCAAAGCAGAGTAATTCGGGGGGGGCTGGGGTGTGACATTAACATATGAGAGTGTTGGAGGTGAATTAGTTAAACAAGTTACCCAATCAGAACCCAGGGGGGTGGAGTCAGAGGGACTATAAAACCAGCTCTGGGAGGGGTGAAGGGAGGAGTTTGTTGGGAGGTTGGTTGGAGTGGGAGTGAATTGGGATAGAGTCTGTGGGGAGGTTGAGTTAGTGTAGTGAAATAAGTTGAGTCAGGAACAGTTAGGAGCTAGGAAGACAAGTAAATATCTGAGAGGTGGTTTAGGGAGTGAGAGCAGGTAGCGGATGTTATAGGTCTGGATAGGCACCCCATGATTGTAATTGACTGATACCGTTTATGAAACCACAAGCTTGTTAAACTGCAATAAATAAACAGAAGTTTATGTTCCAATTTAACCCTGACTGGACTCAGTATTGTACCAGGCAGGGCCTGGGTGGTGGCAGCGAGAAATCAAGTGGTGGCACAGGGATCAATAGACGGTGAAACGTCCGGGGACCCTGTGTGATCGCCACATGAGGGCATGAAATTAATCCTGTGTTAGAGCAGGAGGTCTTGTCTTTGTTGCTGCCTTTTCTTTCAGGTGGGTGTGCTATTGCCAGGCCGTAACTACACATTGATCAATTATTTTATTGGACAATATTCACCTCTGTACCAGGGGAAATTGGGGCTAGGAATGGGCGCAGCTTCAGAATGAAGCCCCTTTCCATTGCTTGGAGAAACAGATTCCTAGATCATTTAAAGTTATCTGTAGCATTCATCACTCACAGCTCTGACATTGCTCATTGGCTAAAAGAAGTTGGTTTTAGAAGGGTTAAAAACCCATGAAGTCAGGTTGTGGTTCCCTTACCAGTACTGGGCCCAGTGCAGCTACACCCCAGTCAGTAACTGTAGTACAAGGTTCTAGCGGATTATAGACTAGATTGGTGCAAAGTAAAAGAATCCAGGGTTGTTGATCAAGGCGCTCAGTTAACTTCCCAGTTGCCACTTAGTAATCGGGCAAATGATGCAAATATATTGAAGAATACACTGCTCTAATGAGGCGAAATGAATGTGAAATCAAATATCTAGTGCTGCTAAGTAAAATCCTGAGTATCTAGTATTATTTGTGTTAAATCATTAAACCCTGAGTTATTAACACTTAAGGGTCTAGCCCAGAGGTTGCCAACTCAGAGCCCCAGATTTTGAACTATTTTTTAAAGCCTGTAGCTTTATCTGTTTATTAAACCTAGTGAAGGAAATCAGAGCTGCAAATGGTAAGACATTTGGACACCAAGGCTACAGGAATCCCTGTGGCCCCCAAGAGCTGCTGTTTTCACATCCCTTCTAGTACACTTTTCCTGCATCTGTCTCATTTCCTAGGCAGAAATTCAACAGGTTAAACCTTTTCTCATATGAAGATAAAATTATGGGAAAACTTCACTGCAATTGTACTTTTTCTAATTTTGTGTTATGCCATGCCACCCTTGACAGATGTTTTGTGACTGGTGCCCCCAGCGCTGCCTCAAAATCCAAAAAGATTGGTGACTCTTGATGTTGCCCCTTAATGATCCTACACAGCAATTCCATTTTTAACCAGCTTGATGGTGGATGAAACAACAGTATGTGCCATTTTTCATAGGAAGGGTTGACACTGTTGGTATATTTCACTGGAAGTTCTCCCTTGCTATTGCTTTCAGATATCTCTTTCCTCCCATTACACTATTCTTGAAGCTCCTAGCCGAAGAGCAGGCACTTTAAAAGCTTTGGATTGCTTATGTCACAATCATAGACATGTATATTTGCATTCTGTTTCCCTTCCTGGGTGCTATTTTTACTAGGTATCTTTTGGAATGTACGGGCAGAAATTCTTTGGCCACTTTGGATGACGGGGTTTAACGTGGACCAGCCAGACGCTGTCATAAGTACACATGTAATTTAAACAAAAAAGTGAGGACACGAACTGCAGAGTCTCCCTGTAGCTTTCGGTGCATGACTCAAGCAGCTGGCCCAGAGCAGGTGTAGTTAAGTCAGTGCTAAACCACACCTATGTTTTCCAGCTTGCCCAATGAAAACCACACATTTGTGCTGTGTCTTTTTGCTCTTGCCTTTCATTTGCTTCTTCTCGTATTAGCTTGCTCGGTAACCAAAGCCAGATTCCAGGTGCGTTATTCTATGATCAATCTGTAATCATAGAAACAGAGTTCCTCCTCTTAATTCCTCCGTTGCCAACCATTTCTGGGTGGGTGAATGTCAGTAGCTGTAGTTATTTTTAAATGTGAGAGGTGAGGCTTGTCATGCAAAGCTGAAAAGAGGGCGTTTGTTTGCAGAGCTGACATCAAAGTGTAGATTGCTGCTTACTGGCTGAGCATTTTTGCTTTTGTACCTGGTAATCTTTAACGTGGTCTGTCAGTCACAGAGACCATTGCTTAACCAGAGGATTCATATGAAATATTGCTAGCATTTATGATCCAGAAGATTGGCATTCTGTTTCTCCGCATACTGGACTTTGAAACTTCGGCTAAGCAGCTTGCAATCCTTTCCTTCACGTTGCTCAACTAAGCAATTGCTTTCCACTTCTCTTCACAGGATAATATAAATGTGTTTTTGAAAGCTTGTGAAAATCTTGGATTAAAAGAAGCTCAGCTTTTTCATCCTGGTGACCTTCAAGATCTTTCTAATCGAGTTACTGTCAAGTAAGTATCCTGTGTTTTTATCAGTTGACTTTTAAGAATATTCAAATGTGACTTCTGTGGTTCTGCTGTTCATGTATATAGGGATTTTATATAATGTCTCCTTTGTATGTTCAGCGTGGAAGCTGTCAGGCTTCTTTAGATCTTCAAGCCTGTAAAAGCTGGGATTTAATTTGCGTCCATTTTTCTGGAGCAACTACCTTGGTACATTTTGTTTTTAAGTATTTGCTGACATTTAAAATGTGCCAAGCTGCTTTACTAATTAATGGCTGCATCGCTTGAAGATGCAAAGTCGAATGCTCAACAGTTGTTAAATGTGAAAGTAAAAATGGAAGCCTTCACTATAAGCTTGTAATTACCAGAAGGGTACTCTCTCTGTGTGTGTTTGCTATGCATGCATGTACCCACCTTTGGTCTAGCATTCAGATCTTGAAATCTGCTAACTGGAGAGCTGAACCCAAGGGACATACTGTGTTGCCTGTGGATATTCTGCTAAAATGTTGTGTGATACATTACTAACAGAGGTAATATTGTGTAGTGCAGAGTTGGGCAGACTGTAGGCTTGTCATATATCTACTTTGCTTGTTTTTACTAAACAACACCCCACCCCCAAGTTTTAACAACCAGGTGCAAAGGACATAGATTTAGAATAAAAGAACTGGGTGCTTCTGAGCATATGCGGAGCCTAGGAACTTTTCAGCACCTGAACTGAACTTGTAGTCCTTTCATGAAAAACTCCACTGTTGCCCCAAACTTTCTTCTCTTCAGCTACCTAATTCAAGATGAGGAGGAAGCACATTTTTTTAAAAAATGACATTGTTAATCAATTGTTCACAAAAACCCCTGGTGAGATACTGCAGGTTACCGAGAGATCTACCAGTCGGTCCTCATCTGCCCAGCCTTGTTAAAGTGACTAAGTTTATGTCTTGTGGACTTAGAAGTCTTTGGTTCCATTTTTCCTAAGCAGTTCATTGATCAAAGGTTGTGTTAAGCTACTAAATCTTGGCCACAGTGACCCTTCTGTAATATCAGGTTGATAACAGTGCCCTGCCATAAAAGCTGATGTATGAATTACTGAAAACAATATATATGAAGCATTTGAGAGTGTTGAGAGTACCATATAATAATGACAATAATAAAGAATAATTTCATTATTCCTGAGGGCAGTCTTTCTCACTATTAGAATTGGTTTGAGAAGTCTTAGTGTGTGCAGTATCAGAAAGAAACTATTCTCATGAAAAGGAAAGCTAAGTACAGTGTGTTCAGGCTATGTATAATTGCTATTATTATAGTCTGTTTCACGAGATAATATAAATGTTAGGTCTTGAACAAATTATTCATTGCTTTCTATAATCTTGGAACTGCCAGAGCTTGCTTTACTATACGGCCAGGAGTTTCACTGAAGACAAAGTCCTTAAAACGTTGCCAAGAATTTTGTCGTTAACAAGTGTTACTAAGGTAAATACAGCATACAGGAAGTGTTTCCTGGGCTGTTAACCTGTGCTAGTGGTTACAGGTTGTGGAGAAGTAGGTAGGGCAGTAATCAACAAGGCAAGAATGCAAGGATTCAGAGAAACTTTTACCCTTGGTCTTTCAGGCCATTTGAGAAGGGCAATATGTGTGTAAATGCAGTTGCCAAGAATGTTAGTTTAAGAATGGTAAACACTGTTGTGAAATCAGCATTACTAAGCCTGCAGCAACCTGAAAACTCTACGGATCAAAACCAGCGCTGCAAAAAACCATTTTGTTGATCGATCGGATGATACGTGTAAGAGGTTATCTCCAGGTAGCCAACCAAGAGAGACTATTGTGCAGGTTCCTGTTCTGAAGGTTGGCGCTCTCTGCTGTAAAGGCAAAGCAATGATTCTGCAGACAAACTCCCTGACTCCTCTGGAGGCAGTGAATGGGACTGTTCCCTCCATCAGCCTTCCTGGGTCTTGGTGTGGCCCATTCTGAAAAGCATCCTGGTGGTGGTGGAAGAGTTCACACGCATTGTGTTCATTCCTCTTTAGCAAAGGGTTTCCCAAACCTCGTGAGTTCATTGACCCCTTGATAAGCTTATAAAGCTGTCATCGACACTAACCCAAATGTAAATGAAATTAAGTCAAGAAATACCCTCCATTCCTCACTGGCAATGGAGATATACTCTATACATGCCCTTTGTTTCTGAGGCTCATAGTTCCCAGTTATTATTATTTTTTGAACTGTGTCCTGTAATTACCACTCACCCATTAAAGCGGTGGGCGGGGTTTGTGACCTGGCGCGGGCTTCCTGAGCCTGGGTGACACCCCCCTTTTTGCTTGCTGGCCATCGCTACGCCCCCTCCCTGGCTAGCCAATCAGCTGCTGGCTGGGGGGCGGAGCAAGGGCCAGGTAGGGAAGGCTCCAGCCAACCACCTCTCCCTTTCAGTCTCTAGGTCTTTATTCACTCCTGCACAGACCCATTGACACTAGGGAGTCAATACCAACCACTTTAGGAAGCCCTGCTCTAACAGGAGCAGACTAGGAAAAGGCACATCCTTCTAACTCTGCTGTAGAACTGTCCCTTGTGTTTTCTGTTGTCTCATATTCCAAAGAGAGATGAGTTCTGTTACCTCAGATGTGATTGGCTGGCTGGGTAATTTATCTCTTTCCCCATCTTCTGTGTGTGTGTAGGCAGAAGAGTGAGGGGAAACCAAGCTTGGTCTCTGTCATGATATAGATGCTGCCCTTGGGTCCAGAGTCTCTGTCCCCCCCCCCCCCCCCGGAGCTTTAAGTATGGAGAATAGAAAGGAAGCAGCTACCATTGATGCCAGCCTATAGCTTGGCAGTAATGGCAATTGCCCCTCCTTCCTGCCATGTCCTTCAAGTCCTTCCTTCTAGGACTTGAAGAGAAATGGAGATCTTCAGGAGTACGGGGTGGAGGGGAGACTCAGATGAATGGATTGGGGGTGGATGATTGACTTTCGCCTGATTATTTGCAAGGTTTCCTTGGATTCCATTAAATAAAGTTATAGGAGTTTTCCCTTGTCAATAAATCTTATGATACCCCTTCCACTACCACACAAACATTGTATATCGTCATGAATCCTGTGGCCAACATTGTGGCACTTGTCACAGTGGCCTAATGAAACTTAAATAATTCTGTTCATTAATAGTAAAGCTGAGTTCAGTTAATAAACATTTTGTGATTTACTGTTTGTGTACCCTGTTCCTTTTAGGTTTGCAAAGGTATTGATTAGCTTCCTAAAAACAAAAATACAATGCAGCAAAGCAACAATAAACCACACTACCTCTGTTGTGGGCTACTTGGGGCATTTGTTATGCCGCAGCAGTATAGCAGTAATTCAGAAAGTCTACAGTGGTTGTTTTCCTGCTGGAAGGTGACTTGAGCTCATCTTCAACTATACTCACTAGGATATGTAATAAACTGAAACTGAGATCAGATAGCTTAAAAGGAAACAGTTGTGCAAGATATTCCTTGAAACTATGAGCATGAACTCTAGTCCAAAATGAGCAACAGGGATATGTAGTAATTGGCAGTGAAATTAATGGTGGAATGGTAGCTCAATTTGAGAACTGCTGTTATCATTTTGGTATCTCTTACAGTTCTTGGAGTAAGAACTAACAAGACATTATGATGAGCTCGACATCAGACTCACAAATAAATATTATTTTCTTCATTAGTTAAGCTGATTTATAATTACAGCAAACAATGTCTGGTAGCTGCTATCAAATGCAAAACAACAACAACAACGCACTACAATTAACAATTAATGATTTGTACAAAGATTGTTTGCACAACCCGGACTAAGGCAAATAAATATATAATCAGCAGTGGACTTGTCCCAACATAAGATAATTACCTTCAGTTATTGACAGTAGATCATACTATCAATGAAAGCATCATTACCCAAGGGACACTACCTACTGGGAAGATTCTTTGTCCTGGTCCTAGAGAAACAAAAGCACTATCACAGCTCCCATTAACTTAATTAGAATTTGCCCAGCATCATGATGTATGTATGAGAAGTCGTGTAAGAAAATGACATGTCTGTTTCTCTTAATTGGAGCTTTCAAGCATGTCACAAACCTGTCTGGTGTTCAGCTTTAAATCGTGATTTAAATTGGAGGGAGAGACTCCGTTTTAGAGTAACACCACATCCAAACCATACTTTTAAACATTGTTATATACCTCTAACAGTTATGGCTTCCCCCAATTAATCCTATGAACTGTAGTTTGTAAAGGGTGCTGATAGTTTTTAGGAGAGTGTTAACCAATATCAGTTCACAGTACTTTACATAGTGCACTTTTCATAAGTGTGTGTAAGCATATAATGGAACATTAGACTTTGGAATTTAAGTTGAACGTTTCTTATGAGACAAACATTGTTTTCTTAAACTAGTGTTTGCAAGTATATTTGTAGCGGGCTGTTCATAATGGTGTTCAGAACCAGTTATTTTCGGCTTCAAAGAGTCTTCAGTGCAGCTGTGAGTTTCAGCGTAGAGGCTAAAGGCAGGACTCCTTCCTAAATGCTACCTAGGCAGGTAGTTATGTTTGGAGAGTTGGGTGGCAAACAGCTAATGTATATTCTCAACCCCTGGAGGGGAGATTGAGAACTTCTACACCAATTGCTGCCTTTTCAAGCATTAGGATTGGAACTATATAAACACTGAAATTCAGTAAGTATGTGTTTAGTCATTTGGGAGAATGCCTAGATTTTGAACTACTGAAAATAGTGTATAATTATTTTATTGGGACATGTTTTCTGCACGGTGGGTGGGGGGAGTTGAGTATGAACCTCTGCTTCTGTAGGAAGTAAATGTGCTTTAAGGTCAGCCGAGAATATTATAGGGTGCAATGTGAAACTCTTGCTAAAAATACTTGCAGTAGCATGGGTAGAGCTAAACAGTACATTTCAGAGTCTTTAATTCTTCCTGTGACACACAGTTTGGAAGTTTCAATGCCTTGTTATGTTTTAAAATTGAGACTTGTATAAATATCGAAACCATAGATTTGGAAACACTGGTATTGTGTAGTTCTGGAAAGAAAACTCACAGTAGAAATTCTTACATAAATCTGCTTTGTAGAAATTCTCTTTTTTATAGATTGAAAAATGGATCTATCTATGGACTGTAAAAATGGAAATAGATATTATACCCTTGCTTAGGTATGTTTACTTACACACAATAGTATTTAATGCCTACAAACATCTGGTTCAGGCACAAGGGTCATTTAACCCTGTGCGTTGTTCCCATAGTTACCACCCAGATGCTTATGGGAAATCAGCAAGCAGAACATAAGTGCAACAGCAACTTCTCCTCTTGAGAGTCCCAGCAACCAGCATACGGAGGCATATGCTTCTGACAGTGAAGGGTAGCACACAGTCATCATGACCACAAGCTATTGATAACCTCACCCTCCCTGAATACGTCCAATCCCTTTTTAAAGCTATCCAAGTTTCTGGCAATCAGTACCTCTTGAATTTTATTCAGCGTAGACCCATTAAAATTAATGGACCTAACCAGTGCTTTTTCCCAGGGGGTGCTCAAGGGTATGCAGTACTGGCCCCTCTTTTGTTGTTGTTAAAAAGTGTGGCACTCCAGTGATGGAAAGCATCGGGCATATAAGAGTTATATTATAATGCACCTTTCATATATCAAATGTGGAATCATCATGCGATATGATAGGTTCTCTTCTGGAATTTAAGTATTGTGTGTGTTTAATCTGTTATGATATATTAGGGTTTTTGTTGATGTTAATTATAGCATAATGCTAATTAAAAAAAAATACAAACAATAACCCGTAAATCTCATTAAGTAAGCCAGCTAACAGAGTTGTACGGTGAAGAATAATCTAGTTGCCTGTATGCTGCTAAACCAAAACAGAATTAGAACTTCATTTTTGAGGGCAAACACAGTTAAGATCCTACCTAAGCTTATTCAAATGGAAAAGGGCAGCAGGCTTGTAAGGCTTCTAGCATTCGCAGGACCCAGGAGGACTGGATTCATTCTGTCCAAATTTCAGGAACATTTCTTACTGCTTACCTCATAGACATGTACTGCAAAATTTTAAGTATTGTATGTACTGAAAGGCCAAATGCTGATAAGCGGGTTCACGTGCCAACAGAGATGCTTTATTTGTCACATTGTTATAACAATCTGTAGAAAGCAAAACAAATCAGATTTGTATCTTTTAAAAATAATAATAATAATAATGTACTTATTGGCATCACTGGTCTGAAATGCACATGTTCACCAGCAGACCTGTAACAGGTAAGTTTCCAGCAAAAGAAAGAAGAATAAAGACCTCCCCTAAAAGTCTAGAAATAAATTTGTTGGTTTTTTTAAAAAACCCGCCCCAAGAAGTGTGGCCCTTACTATAACAACTTCATGGTGAGTACCGGCACCTATTTTTCTAGGGAAGGAAGCACCGGACCTAACGTACTCACGTTCATTCATTTCAGTGGGTCTGCTCCTGAGTAAAACTGAAGTAAATACCACCCTATAATTTACGTATGCAATGTATGAAGCACTTCCAACATTCAGCTTTGCTACATAGCCCTGGGTTTGGAGAGTATGAGAGACAGAGGAAAAATCCGAGGTGAGCAAAGGACTGTAATATTCTAGTTTGTGCAGTGTCAGATGTGTGTAATGGTACATATCTGAGTTAAACATTTATGTCCTTCTCACAGCATGCTGTATAGTTTTGGGCATTTCTTAAATAGTATTCTTTTTTTTAAAGATATTTATTAGAGTTTTACAAAATGAAAAAAGAAAAGAGAAAACATACAAATAAAAAACAATTCCATCTTTCCATCACATTCTTTCATTTGCTTGATTCCCGGACCTCCTCAAACCTCCCTTTTTGTATTCCAGTTTAATTTGTTAGTTCAGCAAATCCTTCCCCTCTTTACTTATCCTAATCTTTAATCTTAAAATAATATAACAATCAGATTTTTGTCTATTAATAGTCCAATTTTTTCATCCTCCTTATAGCATTATAGCTAAAAACCACATAATTTTTCATCCAACCTCATTCTAACATTCATTAATTTTGCAATATTTCTGTAAATAGTCTTTAAATTTCTTCCAATCTTCTTCCACCGACTCTTCTCCCTGGTCTCGGATTCTGCCGGTCATTTCTGCCAATTCCATGTAGTCCATCACCTTCATCTGCCATTCTTCCAGGGTGGGTAAATCTTGAGTCTTCCAATACTTTGCGATAAGTATTCTTGCTGCTGTCGTAGCATACATAAAGAAAGTTCTATCTTTCTTTGGCACCAATTGGCCGACAATGCCCAGGAGAAAGGCCTCTGGTTTCTTCAGGAAGGTATATTTAAATACCTTTTTCATTTCATTATATATCATCTCCCAGAAAACCTTAATCCTTGGGCACGTCCACCAAAGGTGAAAGAATGCACCTTCTGTTTCTTTACATTTCCAACATTTATTATCGGGCAAATAATAGATTTTTGCTAGCTTGACTGGGTTCATGTACCACCTGTATATCATTTTCATAATATTCTCTCTTAAGGCATTGCATGCCGTAAACTTCATACCTGTGGTCCATAACTGTTCCCAGTCAGCAAACATAATATTGTGTCCAACGTCTTGTGCCCACTTAATCATAGCAGATTTCACCATTTCATCCTGTGTATTCCATTTCAACAGCAAGTTATACATCCTTGACAAAATCTTAGTTTTGGGCTCTAACAGTTCTGTTTCCAATTTTGATTTTTCCACCTGGAATCCAATTTTTTTGTCCTGATTATATGCCTCCATTATTTGATAATAATGAAGCCAATCTCGCACCTTATTCTTTAGTTTTTCATAACTCTGCAATTTCAATTTGTCTCCTGCTTGTTCCAAAATTTCCCAATATTTCGGCCATTTGGCCTCCATATTGAGCTTTTTCTGAGCCTTCGCTTCCATCGGTGACAGCCACCTTGGGGTTTTATTTTCAAATAGATCTTTATATCTTATCCAGACATTAAATAGTGCTTTCCTGACAATATGATTTTTAAATGCTTTATATGCTTTGACCTTATCATACCACAGATATGCATGCCAACCAAATACATTGTTAAAGCCTTTCAAATCCAAAATGTCTGTGTTCTCAAGAAGTAGCCATTCTTTCAACCAGCAGAAAGCTGCTGATTCATAATACAGTGGTGCCTCGCAAGACGAAATTAATTCGTTCCGCAAGTTTTTTCTTCTTGTGAGTTTTTCGTCTTGCAAAGCACGGTTTCCCATAGGAATGCATTGAAAATCAATTAATGCAGTCTGTCCCCGGACCTCTTCTGAAGGCTGGCGGGGGGGGAGAAGGACTTTTCTCCCCACCGCCAGCCTTCAGAACAGCCTTCTAAAGGCTGGCGGTGGGAAGAAAAGCCCTTCTCCCGCCGCCAGCCTTCAGAAGAGTTCCCCAGGGCTGCCTAGGCTGAGGATAGCAGCCTGCTGCCCCGCGCAGGGGCGCTCTGCTTCAGAGTGCCTCTCGCACAGGGCAGACATCTGCAGCTTGGGGAGCCCTGCAGGACTTCCCCGCAGGGCTCTCCAAGCTGCGGATAGCAGCCTGCTGCCCCGCACGAGGGGCGCTCTTAAGCAGAGCGCCCCTCGCGTGGGGCAGACATCTGCAGCTTGGGGAGCCCTGCAGGAGTTCCCCGCAGGGCTCTCCAAGCTGCAGATAGCAGCCTGCTGCCCCTCGCGCGGGGCAGACATTCGCAGCTTGGGGAGCCCTGCAGGACTTCCCCGCAGGGCTCTCCAAGCTGCGGATAGCAGCCTGCTGCCCCGCACGAGGGGCGCTCTTAAGCAGAGCGCCCCTCGCGCGGGGCAGACATTCGCAGATTGGCTCCCCAAGCTGCGAATGTCTGCCCCGCGTGAGGGGCAGCAGGCTGCTATCTGCAGCTTGGAGAGCCCTGCGGGGAACTCAAATAGTATTCTTTCTTATATAAGTGTGTGTAGGTTTCATGTGTTGCCTTCCCATTAGTTTTATTCTCACATCCAATCATTATAGGTGTATGATAACCTGAGTTCAGTCCTCCTTGAAATTTTGTAGTACCTTTATCCTCCTGATTCACCACAGCTTCCTAGTGGAGTCAGATGTGACCTCAGTTTTGGCAATAGATACATGGAGGCTAGATCCCTTTGGCATTAATGGTAGTCTTGTTCAGCCTAAACTTCAACAATATCACTAGATCAGGGAATGCTAACCTTTTTAGAGTTCCGTCCCTAATATCAGCCCCAGGAGTCCAGATAGTGTCCACCAGGTTTAAATACCTGAAATGCCCCAAACTGGGAACAAATTGTTGGCTTACTTCATCCAGAGTTGTTTGACTGTTTATACTTGAGATGAGCATTCTGGTTTAAATTAAGAAAGATGAACTGGTGATTTAACTTGGAACATCAGAGCCTTAACTTATGCCAAAGAATGTGAAGGTTTGGTTATATAACAAGAATTTAAATTAAAATGGCCATGTGTGAATTAGTGAAGGTTAGGCTGAAGTGTTCTTCCTGGTAAACGTTTAATATAAAGGCGGCATATTTTTATAGCACCACTAAGTTACTGGTCAAAAGATAAGGTGCTGTAATAACCCTGGGTGTAATTGCAAACAAGCGATAATACTGTACTTGAACAACTGAAGAACAGCATAAGAACATTTATAAAGTTAAATTGAAAAAAGCAATCTGAGTGACATGCCTTTTTTTTTTTTTGCTTTCTTCCTACGTATGACAAATTTAATTACAAAACTCTGCAGCATGCATAACTATAAAGAATAATACCGAATCTTAAATATTTACATAACTATGTAAAAATAAAATGAAGTGGAGAGAGATTACTAAAGCATAGCAAAGCAAAGCTTCTGAGTGAATAAACATATCAACATAGTATCTTCTTTGAATACTTCTGTCCCATCACTATTATTTACCCATGTATTAGAGATGTAGCATAAGCACTTGCCTGCTCTATGGGATCATCAGATTAGCTGTATAAGTCAGTAGCTAAACATAGTACAATGCTTTTAGAACGTGAAACATTTGGGTGCATTGGAAATAACTGATATTTACCTTGGGGGGGGGCATGTGCTTGCCCTATGTCTATACAGCTATTATTGCACAGTACTTTAAACTTGTGGTTCATTGGCACTGAGTGAAACAGAAGTTTAAGAGCTCACTTGAAAATCTTTCCTGGAGGCCTGCTCTTTTAGCAAGTATGTATTTTATTTTCCTTTGCAAAGGGGGGGAACAATTTTCACCTGGCATACTTCAGCTCTGTATGCAAGGCGGGGGGGAAATACAACTCTCCCCAACTCATGGCTATACTTACAATGAACTTTAATATAGGCAGAATATAATCATGAGTGCAGATTGGTGAGTACAGTGAAGTGCTTCCCTTCTAAAGTTGCTCTATAAACCCTAGCTGGTTTTTTCAGAAGGAAAAAATAAGATGGGCCCAAAATAGCACATGGTTGACACCCCCCCCCCCAGGAATGATCTGCCCAGAAACATGCTGGAAATTTTGTGTGTAACAGAGAGAGAAAGAGATTGCTTGGCTTTTTATGGTAGCTATTAGTACAGTGGTACCTTGGGAAAGGGACGCGGATGGCACTGTGGGTTAAACCACAGAGCCTAGGACTTGCCGATCAGAAGGTTGGCAGTTTGAATCCCCACGACAGGGTGAGCTCCCGTTGCTCGGTCCCTGCTCCTGCCCACCTAGCAGTTCGAAAGCACGTAAAAGTGCAAGTAGATATATAGGTACCACTCCGGAGGGAAGGTAAACGGTGTTTCCGTGCGCTGCCTCGTTCACCAGAAGCAGCTTTGTCATGCTGGCCACATGACACGGAAGCTGTTCGCCGGCTCCCTCGGCCAATAAAGCGAGATGAGTGCCGCAACCCCAGAGTCGGTCACGACTGGACCTAATGGTCAAGGGTCCCTTTACCTTTACCTCGGGTTAAGAACTTAATTCATTCTGGAGGTCCGTTCTAACCTTAAACTGTTCTTAACCTGAAGCACCACTTTAGCTAATGCAGCCTCCCGCTGCTGCCACGCCGCCACTGCACAATTTCTGTTCTCATCCTGAAGCAAAGTTCTTAACCCGAGGTAATATTTAATAATAATTTAATAATAATTTATTATTTGTACCCCGCCCATCTGGCTGAGTTTCCCCAGCCACTCTGGGCGGCTCCCAATCAGTGTTAAAAACAGTACAGCGTTACATATTAAAAACTTCCCTGAACAGGGCTGCCTTAAGATGTCTTAATAATAATAATTTATTATTTCTGGGTTAGCGGATTCTGTAACCTGAAGCGTCTGTAACCCAAGGTACCGCTGTAGATATTTAGTAAGCGGTCTCTGAAGTGGGTGGAGGAAAATAAGATGAACACAATCCCACTTTGAAGGTGGAAGGCAAAGGAAGTGGTTAGGACAGACTTATGTAGAACTGAAAATAAGTGGGTTGGTTATAGGCTCATAGAACCAGAGAATTGTAGAGCTGGAGGGGAGCCCACAGGTCATCTAGTCCAACCCTCTGCAATGCAGGAATCTCAGCTAGATCCTACATGACAGATGGCCATCCAACCTCTTCTTAAAAACTTTCAAGGAAGGAGAGTCCAGCACCTCGTGTGGAAGTGTGTTCCAGTGTCGAACGGCTCTTACTGTCAGAAAGTTTTTCCTGATGTTTACTCAGAATCTCCTTTCTTGTAACTTGAATCCAATGGTTCAGGCACTACCCTCCAGAACAGGAGCTTCCTCCACCTTTCATGTGACAGCCCTTTAGATATTTGAAGATCATTTATGTTCCCCTGAAAATAAGAGGGTTGGTTATAGGCTTCCTAGAAAAGTAGTGGGATAACATCCTACCCTATTTCGATCACTGATAGTAGTAATTCAGAATTTTTCTCTTGCTGGCTCCAAATACTAGAAGGTTTCTATTTCTTGAATGGTTTTGTATTTGTGCATGATGTGTTTTACATTGTGGTAAGAGGCTTACCTGTGGTATGTTTGTAGCCACAATTCTAATAGTAATTTCAGCCTTTACATTGCATAATTATGAACTCGGAATGGAGCACTCTCCATGAATATTGCTTTCAAAACTGTAAAGTCTTATCCTTTGTTACAGTACGTGATGGCTGCTGCTGAGTCATTTTTATACATGCCCTTTTCCTCATTTCCTCCCCAAGGTTGTATCCTCACATGGAGTTTTTGAGGCCTATTTCTGAAATTCTTATGGATGACTCACTGGGTAATATCAGTTTCACACAATCTGAATAAGTTGAAAACTATGCAGGCAACGGTATCGTTGGTGTTCCACCACATGGTTGAATAATTTGAATGGCCATATTTGCATACAGTATCCTGTCGGTCTTAGTACGCGAGTCTCATTGGGTGAAATGGTAAGATACCTGTATGAATGAGGAAGGATTTGTATAATGAGAGGGAAATATTGTCTAATTCCCCAAAAAATAAAATAAAAGGTGGCCTTGTATTCTGTTTCTAATACTAGCTGGAATAGCCCATATAGTATATAGGATATTTTTGGAAGTCTCCTAAAGCTTTGGGCAGGCGTGCTCCAAGAAATATTGTAAATACATGAATTAAAGGTGTTGTGTCTGCTGGTCAGACCAGAAACTCTCATCTCTAGAATCAATTAATGACCTGATTTAGACATAAAGAAAAAATCATGTGGTTGTATCCAAATGGTTTATTTTAAACAAACAAAAATGAACAAAAAGCAGAGAAACAAACTTTTGGCCTATACAAAGAAAGCAGGCAATTATGTGGATTTTTATTCTAAGAGCTATTTGAGAGGTGGTAGAGTGTGGGGGTTTTTTGCCTGGAAGGGGGCACTGTAGTATGCCAAGCCCCTGCCTAATTCTATCAGCTTCATGTTGTGAAATTCAGCATCATTTAACTTAAAGGGGGTGCGGTTGGAGGCAGAGGAAGTTAAGCTTTCATTACAATGACTCTGAGAGTCCTTTCAGTTCAGAAAGAAGAGAAACAGAGGAAGAGGAAGGGTGGCAAGAAAGCCCATGAATCATGGCTGCTTCTAAGGAACTTTCCCATTCTCTATTTAAACAAAAAAGGAAAAAGAAAGAGAAACATTTTATTTTACTGGGACTAAAGAACAGCTTCTTATCAGTTGCCAATGGTGCTATGCTAGTTAAACGTGCTCGGAGAGGCAAGCTGCAATGCACTGGTCGCCATTGCCCCAAGGAAGTACAGTGGTATCTCGGGTTACATACGCTTCAGGTTACAGACTCCGCTAACCCAGAAATAGTACCTCGGGTTAAGAACTTTGCTTCAGGATGAGAACAGAAATCATGCTCCGGCAGCGTGGCAGCAGCAGGAGGCCCCATGAGCTAAAGTGGTACCTCAGGTTAAGAACGGACCTCCAGAACGAATTAAGTTCTTAACCCGAGGTACCACTGTAGTTGTCCTAGCTCAAAAGCACAACTCTGCCCACTGCTAGAAGGATCCATGTTTGCAGCAAAACTAAAACTTTCAGGGCTCTTCCAGGCGACCTGTTTACCCAGTGTTCATTCTTACTTGTTTGCACAAAGCTAACATGGTGGTTAGACTGTGTCCGGTCTTTCCTGAGCATTACTTTTGATTTGTTTACAGGGTGGTTTTGTGACAATGAGTATTCATTCCGTGTTGCTGGTGGGGTGCTTAACCCACACATATCATTGCATTTCCCCATCCCTTTGTAAACCACCAAAAACCATGGTGACATCAATGATTTCTGGAACTTGGCTGTGGCCATATTTCAGAGCAGCATGGAAGCTCTGTCGCAGGAAGAAGAGAAGAGAGTGAATAGGAAGGCTCTGTGATTCATCAGTACAGCTACTGCAGCTCTGCTGAGTGGGCAGACATCTAGGTTTCTCTTCTTAGATTGAAGCCATCTGGCAGCCACAGTTTTTCAGCATAAGAAGAAAGAGCAGTCTGCCAGAATCTGGCCTTGAGGCATCAAACAGGAATCCAGCTGGGATGGGTTTTACTTTGGTGGTGAGCTGGAAGGGGGGCAGGAATAGCACAAGCAGTGGGCCAGTGGGACTGGGCAGGCAATGCTCTGCCACTTCTTCAATATGCTGCCTGAAGCTAGGAGCTCATCTTCCCTCATGGTAGGGTCGGTGGCATGAGAAGTTAATGTGTGGTGACTGACGAGTAATGTGTTTCTCTGAAAATTATAACACAGCGATCAACATGCATATGTGAGTTGGATCTAGGACTATAGAGACTCTGAATTAGAGACTTGTTGGCATCTGTCTGTCTCTGAAGACAGTGGAAGAGTGTGTCTTCAGGGGTAAAGTCAAACTGTTAGACAGTTAATGCACGTGCTGTGGCTGTAGAGACCAGTACAGGAGAAACATGTTTTATTGCAGGTGGTGCAGATGAAGGCGTCTGGTGTTGCTGCTACAGGTGCACCATAGCGTTAGAGACTGCTTTGTCGTATATAGAGACTGTGACATTTACAGGAGCACAATGACTGAGTATTTTGGGGTGTATTCTTAATTTCTATTTAGTCATATATTAAATTGGATGCACAACATGCTGTTTGCTGTGGCTGTATTTTACTGCTCCTCCTTCCTCGTCTCTGGGTTTTTAGAAACCTGTCAAACTAGTCTCATGTTGGTTTGGGTCATCCATACTGAGCCAAGAATGGTTCCACGACTGCATGTGTTTTGCCCAGCAATACCAGTCAAAACTTCTAGGAAGCATTTCTTTTTTAAAAATTAAGAATCCAAGGCTATACAAAATCCAAGGAGTTTCATCCTGTTATGAGACTTGATCTGATGCCATGCAAGGGATTGCATTAAAATGTCCATATGCATCCCAGTGTTGAAATATTTGTCTGTCTGTGCCAGGAGCAGGAATGTCTTATGACCTTGACAAGCTTGAATTAGATTTTATTCACAAGATTTAGAGATAATTAGATTTGGTAGTCTGAATCCTGTGCCCCCTATTATGAAATAGTATAGTCAGTTGTAATATAGCAATCAGTCATAATACACTAAATGTTAACTGTAAACAGTTGGAAGGCAACAACTTTGCATGTTCTGAAACAGTCTGAGTTTCAT
This sequence comes from Podarcis raffonei, assembly GCF_027172205.1. Taxonomy (NCBI): domain Eukaryota; kingdom Metazoa; phylum Chordata; class Lepidosauria; order Squamata; family Lacertidae; genus Podarcis; species Podarcis raffonei. The sequence continues at coordinate 98,284,771 of NC_070605.1, read as the reverse complement.
GTTGGATGGCAAATACTTGAACTTTGTTTCCTACTGAAACACATATACCTTGTCAGACTTCTTAAGCACATTTTCATTGTTTTTGTTGATTTCTAAAATATGCCTTTGATTCTAACCCTCGGCAGCATTTGTGAAATTACAGTTTTGAGTATTGACATATGGGTTACAGTATGAGTTTTAACTCTGGGACATCTTGATAACACCATGCCAATTACAAGCTTGAGGTGGTGGTGGTAAAACAAGCATGTTTAGTTGCTCTCCCTTTTAGTTTCTTTTTAAAATATATAGTAGAGGGTGTTTTTTAAAATAATAATTTTAAAAAAGATGGATGCCACTTCCCAGTTAAAGTGGGCAATAATATGATTTCCAGCCTTCTTTGATACTCTGATTTCCTGTACTAGGTAGCAGGGCCATAGCTAGGGGGTGGTTAAGTGGGCCCCTGCTGGGGGTGCAAGTGAGGGGGCGCGCAAAATCGGCTAAAAATATGTCCATAAATATGTCTATAAATTTTGATTATTGCCTCATAAGAAAAGGTTTTAAACAGAGGGTGAATTGAATGGGGGGGGTTTGGAGGAGAGGCAGAAAGAAGAGGTAATTTGTCCATGGCTAGGGGGTGCAATCTGGATGGTTCTGCCAGGGCCACAAGATCACCTAACTAAGGCTCTGCAAAATAAGATTTGGCAGATCCAAACAATCCTAGAAATAGACACGGGGTGGGAACACTTTGAAATGCATTTTCTTCATCTCTTGTACCCCAGTTTTGTTTTCCAGAGTTCAGGTTAATGGTCTTAAGTACAAACAAGTACCATATTAACTGATAGAATGCTTAATGGATTGTTGTGCTCCAGTTGTATAAAAGGAAGAAATCTGGTTCATTCTGTCATAGAACTGTGTCAAGCCAGGATTCTGCTGTAATTAAAATGATCAAAATACATACATTCAGGTCTGTGTAGAGGGACAGCCCAAGACATTTTGTTGCCTAAGGCAGAGTAACAAATGATGTGTATTCATACCCCGTCAAGGTACATAGCATCTAAGGCCAGCCAAGTTATTTTGGCACCTGAAGCAGAAAATCCCAGAATGACCTTGCCATAAAAATACAATATCTGGGTGTCCCTTCATGACACCCAAAATCAGTTGCCTAACGTTGGAATAGAAACTGCATGCATTATGCCACTTATTTTAGCTATGTAACACGAATAAGCACAAATAGCATTTTGAAACCTCACAGCAGAAGGAATGAATTTCTTCCCAACAAAGTTAAGTAGGCATAAAATTAGATGCACCCACTAATGAAATAGTTATCTGTTCCTGACATCTTGAATAGTTTTAACCACTCTTTGTTATATCCACTCTTTGTATTTCAATCTGCTTTTTGGCATTTAGAAAAATTGTCAAGTTCTCCAGACTTACAGCCCATAATTTGTAATGTCTAGTTCTTCTTCTTTCTCTACCCTATTGGATAAAATGGATGGTTTGAACATAACATTTCCCCCTTATTTTTCTGTTTGTTTTTAAATCAATGACATCTCTGTTGTCTTTCTTACAAACTGATGGAATATCTGCTTTTAGTTTCTTGAGCACATTCAAGTTGAACAATGTCTAAGTTTATACTTTTTGTAATCTTAGAATGCTTTTGTATTATTAAAGCATACAATTTATTAATACTTTTGTATGTGATCCCGCTGCACATAACAACACAGACTTCATTGCAGTTACCTAACATACAAAATCAATTCCTTTTTTTGAGACTGCAGCTTTTGGAGAGAGAAACAATCTATACATCTTAAAAATAAGAAACATGCTAGGCTGCCTGCTGTTGCACAATCTTTATTTGTTGTCTTTTTCATTCCTTGTGTAATCTAGTTAAACAACTTGCTATGTTAACTGGTAGGAAGTGAGAACTATTCCATAGTTTCAGGGTGTGGGGTTTCATTTGTTACTCATGTATGCGGGGTGATGGGAAGATTCTGATCAAATTGCAACACTCTTAACAAGCTAAAACAAGCAGGAAGACAAAAGTCCAATATCAAAAATCAACTACTGTACCAACATAGTATTGACATATTTAAAATATAAAATGCAGCTTTGACAGGAAAGGCTATGCTGAGAGCCAAAGTCTGCATGTTTATTAAAAAAAAATTGTACCCCACTTTTCACCATATGGGTCCCAAAGTGGCTGTTATCTCTATATTGCAACTAAAATCCAGTAAATGACTAACATAACTGGATTTTTCTATGTAAAGCTCCCAAAAATGTGTTGATTGCTGCCTCTTCAACATTTTGAAGGCAATCCTTATTTCAGAGGGGGTGAAACACTGCACATACAAACTTGTTTTCTCAAAGTCTGTGCTTGAGTAGACAGCGAGTTCTGAGCTTGTGGTTTTCAGAATGTCAGGCAGGTATTTTATGTCTGACCAGTGGAGAAGAATAAAAGATCACTAGCAACGAGACCTGCAAAAAGCATCTTGAACATTGATAGACTAGTTTTAGTGTTGAACTTTATCTCTGGCCTGAGCCAAAGACTTGGCTTGCTACTGTTTCCTGTCAAAGGCCTTGCTTATCTTGTCTGCACCCTGCCTCGTTTTTTTTTCATGCTATCTAGATTTCAGCCCCACTGACTTCATAGGACACATGTATCTCACTAGACAAGAGTACAAAATGTCTTGTATAAATCTGCCAGTTGGCACAGTCTTCTAGAAGTATTCTTAGTGCGCTAAAAGCCTAGAATCTGAATTCCCATACCATTTAAACTCATTAACACAAATTCCCTAATTTATCTAGCAGTTGCAGACATGTTAAATTGTTGAGAGCCAGTGTGGTGTTAGACTAGGAGCTTGGGAGACCAGGGTTCAAAAACGCACATGACCATAACTATAAACTATTGTACGTGAAGTATTTTCTACTGATAAGCCATTTGACTCTCAGGTTGCTTTTTCCAACAGCTGTTAAGGTGGAAGGTTTTTTTGGGGGGGGCGCGGGTTTTGTTTTTGTTTGTTTGATGCAGGAAAGAAACAAACCCTGTTGTGATTTGACACTGCCTTGGTTTATTGTCCGGGGGTGAAAGGGCTGCATCAAAACTATTCTGAAAATAAACATGGTTTCACTTATCGTGAGCTACTGCAGTATTCATATTCACAATGCATGGAAACAGAGGCGGGAAATGGGCTTGGCGGGTAAACTCTAGGAGACTCAGCAAGAAGCCATGGATCTTTTCCACTGTTAGGCACAATTCCCTAGGTTTTAAATATAAATTTGTTTCTTCTTCTGCCCTTTGCGGTGCATTGATGTGAAATACTGTATCCTCACTTGAAGTTTAGGGATTGTGCTGGTCCTGTGGTCATAACCCAATCGCCTTCTCAATCCGGCCCATGGACGGTCCAGGAATCAGCATGTTTTTACATGAGTAGAATGTGTGCTTTTGTTTAAAATGCATCTCTGGGTTATTTGTGGGGCATAGGAATTCGTTCATCCCCCTCCCCAAAAAATATATATAGTCCAGCCCACCACATGGTCTGAGAGACGGTGGACTGGCCCATGGCTGAAAATAAGGTTGCTGACCCCTGGGTTAGACTCAGGGCGAATAATGAATTAAAAGCCTAAAATGCTGAATTTAAAATTCATAGATAAATATGTTGCACATGTTAATATCCCCATTCCATCCCATGAGCTTTAACTATAGCCAGCAAGCTCAAACTTGTGAACTCCTTCAATGCTTTCCCAGCCTTCTAAATTTCCAATGCTCTTGGAGGTGGGCAGAGGCCCATGTTGTCAAGTTCCTAAAGTTAATATAAAATATTAGCCAAAAGTGCTCGTGTGGTGAGACTGGGCTTTCCTCTTCCATCTTTCCTGGCCTAGCATATTTTCCAGGAGGCTGCCTTGGGGCCCCCAACAGATTGATGCTTAAGCACTCCCACATCTCTGCTAACTGACTGGCCATGTATTCAGAGATCAATTTGAGAGTCAGCTGTTGGCGGGGGAAGGAATGTGCAGCTGTCCAAGGGTGAGGACAGTGTAGGCAGGCAGATGAACTTCAAAAGCTGTTTGGACTGCATTGCAGGAACACTGGTGGGTGAGTGAAGATACCTTAGTTGCAGGGAGGCAATTGGAGGACGGTACAGTCAAGCTCTGGTCTTAGATATTGCCTAGCATATTTCCTAGCTGAGCATAAAGATCTTAAAAGTCACCCAGGGCACAGCAAATAAGAGAGGTGTCCCTGCTCCCAGACAGGCAGACAAAGGGCTGTCACTCAGGTAGAAAATAAGAATGTGTTCGATGGCACCTTGAGACTAACTTCCTGGATCCTTTTATATTGTAAAACATGCTAAGCTTTGCATTTTGGCAGAATCTGAATTTAAGTAGGTAAAGGAAGGCAGAAAAATCAGCTGAAAGCTGATAGCTGAAAACAAAGTTTTTAAAGGGATATTATATAATTTTTTTAATGTAGGATTTGTATAGTATTGATAGAAAACACAGTCTTAAGCCCCCACTTTGATAACCAAATGAGTTCCTGTTCAGCTCTCTCGTGTTCTGTATGTCCCTATAGTTTGACCTTCCTAAGAACAGCGACTCCGATGTCTGCAGCACTGGACTGTTTTGCACGTAGTGTTAAGCTAAATTTTCTTCACTTCCTTTAGTGTGGTATTGATAAAACAAACGCTGGTTCTTGTAAAGTTCATGCTTGAGGGAGATAATAAAATGTTCAGAATGTTGAGTGCATAAAGGTATATTGCGCAATGGTTGAGTTTTTCCCTCCCAGCTTCAGTAACTACTTGGGGAGATTCCATTCTATGTATCAAGGGTGGCAGTGATTCTCCTAGGGAGAATTGTAAGAGACATTGAGTGTCTGCATTTTAATGCAATGACTGAGAAGCATAGAAGTACCTCTTTATCCTGGCCTTTGACACACACACACACACACACACACACACGGACAGACCCATTCTAGCTATAATTGTAATATTGTCCAAGGGTGAAGCACACTCTCCTTTTTACAAAAGCAAGAAGTGTCCATACTTCTAGAGTTTACCTTTTTTAAAAAATAGCAAATAGTAAAATAAACTCCCTTGATTTCTAGAGATCGCTTGTTTAAATTAAACAGATGGCCTTTTGAAGGTTGCTAGCTGATAAAAACACACAACTCCATTTGCTTGGCTGGAGCTTGGAAACAATCTGGTGATTAGAACACAGGGAGTGAAGTGCAGATAATTCTGAATATTTCAGCTGGTAAAGAGGGTCACTGGGGACCTACAAAGACATCCTGCTCGATTTGAGAGAGTGCTGCTGCTTTAAAAGCTGGTTCTATGTGTGTGTAGACTTCCTTCCATGCATTATTTCTGTAGTATTTATAAATGTGCAGGCATTAGAAAGTGATCACAAATCTCCATTATGTGTTCCTTATAAGGAACTTAAGACTACTCAGAAGCATGGAACTGGCCTCCTTGCATTTTTGCAGGGCAACAATTGAAAATTGCACAGTCACTTCCTTGCCCCTCCCCGCCAGATTCCATGATTCATGTTTAAGTGAATCCCATTCTTGAAAATGATACGGCCTCTGTCTAGCTTACTAGCTGTTTCAGGTTATGTTCCCATGAGAATGGTGCCAAAAATAGCCCCTCTGTATTAACAACTGTTTCCTCCACGGCCTATAATGTTTGCAAGCATACTCCAACATGATGTGGACAAGTGAGTTCTTGCAGAGTTGTTTACTACAGGTAGTTCCATTTTTGATAGCATCCCTATGGAGAGATGGTAATGTGTTCACCAGCTATATTCAAATGAACATAACCTTCAGTAAAGTAATTCACATTCTGTTGACATTATAATAAGATGAATTCACATTAGACATCTAAATGATTGTAAATGTGTCTCTGCATTTGCTGTAACAAGTATTGCCTTTCCAACCATCCATTGTTATAACAAAATTTCAGTTATATTTTATGTCCTTTTCCCAAAAGAAGGACAATGGATGTTAACTCCCACCCCCCACCCCCGTCTGTGTGATGATGACCCATATTTTGCTAGATGACCCATATTTCCTCACAGTAAATTACAGTTGCTCTTTTCTTATTTCTATAGTGAAACTGAATTGCTTCTAGAGTGCTATATCTTCATCCTTTCTATCACTGCTGAGGACTTGTAGCTTAGAGTTTCAAAGATCAATTAGCGTTGCTTTCCTTTTTATGTAGAGGTGTTGCCATAAAGCTTGCCATAACTTTTTGGACCAGAAAGCTCAAGGAAAGTTCATAGAGGCAACTAGAATTCTGCATTTTTAGAATAGTATTTTCTCTGGCTTGTGTCTTGATAATCTGTACTTTAATGCATGTTAATAGACTTGAGCAGTCAGTTTTGCTATGTACCGTATTTTTCGTCCCATAGGACGCTCCGTCCCATAGGACGCACCTAGTTTTTTTGGGGGGAAATATAGGAATTCCCCCCCCCCTTTATTTCCCCCCCAAAAGCAGGTCGGGGAAACCTAACCAGGTCGAGGAACAGCGGGATGGCGGCGCTGCGCCTCCCTGCTGTCCCCCGAGCTTGTGGGGCTGGCCGATGTCTGCCCGGCGCGAGGGGCGCTCTGCTTTAGGGCGCCCCGCCCACCGGGCGGCAGGCTGCTATCCGTAGTGTGGTTAGCCCTGCGGGGAACTCCTGCAGGGCTCCCCACGCTGCGGATGTCTGTCCGGCGCGCTCTGCTTTCAGGGCGCCCGACGCTCCGGGAAGCAGGCTGCTATCCGCAGGGCTGCCTAGGCTGCAGATGTCTTCCTGAAGCCTGGAGAGCGAGAGGGGTTGGTGGGCACCGGCCCCTCTCGCTCTCCACACTTCAGTGAAAGCCTGCATTCGCCCCATAGGACGCACCCAGATTTCCCCTTCATTTTTGGAGGGGGAAAAGTGCGTCCTTTAGGGCGAAAAATACGGTAATTACAGTACTGTTTGGTATTAGTCATTCTAAAAGATTTAATATATGCCTGACATGTTACTGTTTGTGTGTTTTTGCAGACCAGAAGAGACTAACAGAAGAGTGAAAAATGTAAGACTCATTCTCTTTTCATTATTTGATTCACACATGCAGATGGTTTAAAAAACAAACTTGGACCTTTAGCTTAGTTAACTGAGCTTTCTCTTCTTCTTGAAAGAGGTCAAGCAATAGGAAGAGAGACCCTTCAAATGGCACAATCTAGTTAAATGTAGTGTGTGCGGTGCTTTTTATTAGATAGGTTTACAACATACCTACAAACCCCATGCAACCAAGGCAATTTGCTTTCCAGATGGTAAGTGGGTCTCCCTTTACTATCTTGGACCTAAGGCCTGTTTGCTTATATCATGGTTGGGGTTTGTGTGTATGTTTCACTCTGGTGAGCGTATGCAAAGCTGGACAACATTATTGCATACTTTTGTTTGATAATATTTGTGCAGTAAGCTGCATTGATACAATCTGAATTTCAGCAGATCATGTATAATGTAGGTTTAGTAATGTTGTGTTAAAAGGAAATAAGCCATTCTGAACAAAAGAAACCAAACTCTGCTCCAAGAGAACTCAAATGACACTAATAAATTATGTTATGTAAATGTAACAAGGAATTATGCAAACCATATGCATTCATTTATTTGAACAATGTTTACTTTAAAAATAATAGTAAGAGTTCTCCTCAGGTGCTTGTGCAGTTTGCTGACTTCAGTTCTTTTAAGACTGAATTCTGAATGGACTTGGCCAATTCAGTAACAGTTGTGCCAGTAAATGCAGTACAATAGATATGCTGCTTATTTCAAGGCCATCATGTTTTGTTCAAACCTCTGTATGTGAGTATAATTTGGGAGTTTTTCCTTCTGCACCAGTGTAGTGGCAAGAAAAGTGTGGGGAGCGATGGAAAATGTTTGCTGCTCCATTTCACCCTCCAAAGTATGCATGTTGTGCATGCAAACTACACTCACTGTGCTGCAAACCTTTTTCGGTGCTTGTCAAGGGGCCCAGGACACGTGCCTGTAAACTGGCCAGAAAATGCTAGCTTTAGTCATCAGTTTGAAGAAGGCCTCTGATAAGGAAAACATGAAAAGGAAAATCCTTTATTCAGACAGCACAGTCAATATGTGGAATTTGCTCCCACAAAAAAGCAAAAAAAAAACCCCAGTGATGGCCTTCAACTCGGATGGCTTTAAAAAAGAAATATACAGATTCATGTAGGATAAAGCTATCAAAGGCTGCTAGCCATAGCGACAGAGAGACAAGAGGCGTCCAAGTGCCAGTTGCAGGGAACTGAAAATGGGGAGGCCACTAAGAAATGCTTTGGGGGTTTTCATAGGCATTTGATTGGCTGTTGTGAAAACGGGGAAGGGCTAGATGGATCACCGGTCTGATCTAGCAGGCTTTTTGTATGCTTTTATGCTAATAGCAGGTAGCAGTTGAGGAAATGTGTTAAAAATGTCTGTCTTGGAAGCAAGAAAGTAAGAAGTTTTATAATAAACATACGTTTGGCATAATTTTTGTGTGTGTGTGTGTGTGTTTGTGTTTGTCTGGCTTCACATCATTATTCATAAATGTTTCGTTCTTTTTAAATTTAGGTTTTGATTACATTATATTGGTTGGGCAGGAAAGCGCACAGCAACCCTTACTATAATGGCCCACAGCTAAATTTAAAAGCCTTTGAGAAATTACTAGGACAAGCCTTGACAAAGGTAAGGCATTCATGGAAGGAAAAGTAATTTCAGCAAAGATTATCTACTATTGCTGTGGAAAAAAATGTTTGACCGGCTGAGCATGTTTTATCTGATTCAGTTTTCTACTTTTTGAGGAGAGGGGAATCTATAGCTTTAAATTTTCCTTTTTGTATACTGGTACTTTTATTGATGTAAGCCACCTTGGGCAGGCAAAAAGGCAGACTAGTAAAATAATAGTAATAATAATAATAATAAACATTGCATGTTCTTTTGTCCATCTGTGTGACACCCAGTTTGGCAGCTGCTAGTTTTATAGGAGGCCACTTAGAAGAGGGAGTGAGCAATGGGGAGTTGAGCCTCACATCTACCCTGAACCTCCAGATGCATTGCCAACAGGTCTAATGGCTATAGTCTCGCCTTGCTCCGCACATGACTTTTCACTTCTGATATTGCAATTTTGGGAGAGGGAGCTGCTAACTGGAGAAATGGATTTGGCCGTGAGAGTGTCATTTTGCAGATCCATAGCACAATGCTTTGTTACTCACAAGCACAATTATATATTAATACAGAACTTTACTAGTTATAATTCACATTCAGCAGTAATTATAAAGTAGTAATTATATCTGGTTTTTTCTCTGTTTCAAGTTTCCTAAACATATTTCCCCATGCTATAAGCTTCCATTGAGAAGAACACCATTCATGTCACTCAAACAGAACATGTTGCAAAATTATCATCGCTAAAATCCTTTGATAATTATTATTATTTTTAATTACAAACAACAACTTTTAATTGCAGGCTCTTGGAGAATCCAGCAGTCCCAAACGAAGTGGAAGGGATAGCGGATACGGAGATATTTGGTATATTGAACGCAGTGACTCACTTTCGTCATCTATCAGCCATAAGAGAGACGATTCCTTTGATAGCTTGGACTCCTTTGGCTCAAGATCTTCTGCAAGCTTTTCATCAGACGTAACTTTGAAAGGTGGCAGTGAAGGTAAAATATTCTTTAAAATCTTACTAGCCATATTTGCTTGAGAGAAGTAGGACAACAAAAGCTGTAAGGGTTAGATGCTTTTACATTTTGCCTTATCAGATCAGTCTTTTCCTAGTTTTAAATATCCTGAGGTTTTCCAGACAAATGTCAGCTAAAGAACATTCCCTTAAACAAGTTTGCTAGCTATCAAACAACTGACTGAAGGAAATTGAATGGGCAGTTGATAATAGATAGGTCATAGGACTCCCTCACTTCCAATTTGACCCCAGATACTAAATACATCTGGCAGGTGAGGTGGAAGTCATTAGTTTTACCCAGTGCCTCTGCCAAACCTCTTTACCTCTTCAGTCAATAAAGTTGTGGCCTGATCTGACCCAAAATGTACATTGTCATATTTTGTTTATTTACTGTTCCCAGGACTGGCTGGGTGGTGGGGTGTGAGACACCCAGGCACGCAGTTGAATAGCTGTTCACAATAGCAACAAATCCATTTTGGTAACTATGCTAATATTAACAGAGACTTCATAAACAGTTTCGTAAGGACTTCGTGACCTCTGGCCTGCCATTCTCTGTTAGTTTCGTGGCACAGTATGTGATTTTTGACCGTCTGTTCTGGCACTGAGAAATAAATTGAAGAAGTTGCTTCCAGTTCAGAGAGGGTTTTTCATTTAATATTATTGGTCTTGTGGTTTCTATGAAGAAGCATCAGTTATAGAGCACAATCATTGAGATCAATAGTTCATTTTGCAAGTGGGAATGAGGAAATGATGTAATTAATGCAACGTAACTAGGCAAACCAAAGTTCAGCCAGGTGAATTTCCATACAGCATCAGTGCAAGCATCTAAAAATATTCTCTTGCTCTATTTGCAATAAAAATCTTAAGAGGGCTTAGGTCAGCGCTGGCTTATAACAGAATAAACTTCTGATGCTGAAATTTCAACTTAGAGGATTTCTGTGTGTTTTTGTTTAAAAGATTGTGAAAGTGACACAGATTCTGAAACACGCGCAAGAATGCATGATCCCAGTAAAGATGACATGTCGTACCGCAGAGTTTCTTTGATTGAACCCAAGCCTGCTGCAGAGTTCAATCGTTTCTTACCCAGCAAAGCTAAACCACCAACATACATGCCAGCGCCCTTGAGGAAGAGAAGAACAGAGAAGAATGAGGATAACAGAAGAAGCTGGGCAAGTCCTGTGTTTACGGAGCCAGATGGAACATTTTCAAGGTATTTGTGTGGTGTTAAATGTGTTAAATGTTGCCATTGTGGCAAATGTTAACTTAGCGCTACAGAAGAGGCCTGGTGCAAGCATACCATTGTCAGTAGAGATCAGGGGAATAATGAGGGCATGTAATCTTCCCCTTCTTTCTGTGCAATTCTGTTCCCCTTCCTGTTTATGGTTTGCTTTAACTATGCTTGCAGGTACAGCGCACGGGATCCATTCCGGAACTCCGGTCGGATCCTGAGGTATTCGCAACCGGAGGTGCCTGCTCTGCACATGCGCGCAGCGCGGTAGAGCGCTTCTGCGCATAGTGTGGTAGAGTGCTTCTGTGTATGCGCGCATGGCAAAACCCAGAAAAATACTTCTGGGTTTGCTGCGTGCATAACCCGAAGGATACGCAACCAGAGGTGTGCGTATCCAGAGGTACCACTGTACTACGTTCTCATTTGATGCTAGCCAGAGTTGCCCTTGCATTTCACATTTGGGTTTCAAACTTTGTATACGACACAGTGGTTAAAAGAAACCGTGGAAAAGGAGGGATTTCGCGTGAGAGACAGAAGGTGAGAGGCCTCATGAGTCTTCAGTAGGCTTCTGATTTTTCCTTTTCCTAACCATGACACCAGAACAACGAAGTTGCCTTTATTAAAAGGTTGACACAGTGTTAAGTTTTTCAAAAATATTGAATTCAATTAAATATTCAGTTTTGAAATCAGTTTCAATTTTATTTTGGAGAAAAACCACTACCTTCAGGTTTTTATATTAAAAAAGGGTGCCCATCAATTTCTGGTAGTTTCTTTTTTTTTTTAAGCTTGCTAAATTGATGTGTTGTTTATTAAAATATGACACACTCTTTTTGCTTTCCCACATGACTTTTAATATAACTTGCTAACTCTTTTTGTAAGGTAACTGAGAGTAAATATTCTGTTCATTTACTCAGATAATAAAATGAGATTAACTTGAAGTTCATAGAAGAATTTTTTCCCATTCCCTCCTTCCGTTTGAAGCCATCTTTGCCTCTCCCAAAGCCCCTTTGGAACCTCTTCCTAAATAATGTGGGGTGGTACACAGGGTGCTGCTGGTAAATGGCAGAACTTCTCAAAATTGATCACCCCAATACAAAACGATGTACAAAATCTTTATTTTGTCTTTGGATTATTACCCCCCCTCCAAGAATTTACATAGCATTGCCTTATGCTGTGATTGTAGTAGAGCTGGTGACCAGGCGTACCAATTCTCATTCTGTAGCGTCATCCCTATTATGACTGATCTCAGCAGATGTGAAAGGAGTCCTTTACCTTCCAATCAAAATAGCAGAGCAGAGAGTGGCTTTGCACATCTAGCTTCCCCACAGGTGACCTGCCAGTTTGATGGTACAGTGGTGCCCCGCAAGACGAATGCCTCACAAGACGGAATACTCGCTAGACGAAAGAGTTTTCCGTTTTGGAGGTGCTTCGCAAAACGAATTTCCTATGGGCTTGCTTCGCAAGACGAAAATGTCTTGCGAGTTCCTGCGGGGGTTTTTTCCTTTCCCCAAGCCGCTAAGCCGCTTATCCGCTAAGCCGCTAAAAGCCGCTAATAGCGCTAATCCGCTAATCCGTTAATGGGCTTGCTTCGCAAGACGAAAAAACCGCTAGACGAAGAGACTCGCAGAACGGATTCTTTTCGTCTATTCCTATTTGGAAGTTGAAAGGAAAGCGGGCAGATGTTATTCAGGATGATTTGGCAAAGTGCAGGCTTTTGGTGAAAATAGCTTTTGCTAGACCTGGATTTCTTTATGCCCAGCAAAATTATTCTTCTATGCTTGATCCTCAAGACATTGTACCACTGACCCATTACCCATGGTGCTGAAATAGATGTGGTTAAAGGTCTACTTCTCTGGGTTCTTATGATTTACTCCTAAACTATCAAAAAATATCTGTAAACACACTATCTGTAAATAGTGTATTCTGAAGCCAGAGTTTCTTGATCTGCCTGTACAGAAACTTAAACCACTTCCCACGTGTATGTGTGTGCTTTGAACAGTTTCCTAACATTTTTCTTTTGGTCATATGCAACAAAAATCTTCTGTTACAATGGCATTCTTGCATAGTTGCAGTGCTTTGATACTCAGAACTAATTTTGCTTCATTCACAAGTTTGTAATTTTTAGCCAAACATGTTATCTGTTCTGTATTCGACAACAAATTGTGTTTGAAAGTATAACTTGATTGGGTATTTTGTACAGTAACCAGAGAAGAGCTTTGCAGCGAGAGATGGAATGCCATACATCAGCTAACGTTCTTTCAGGCTTCTCCAACTATTTGGAGGAGGAGTATGAAGAAGAAAAGACAATGGGCACTCCAGACATCGAAACAGATGACCTTTATGTTCGCAAAATAAATGCTGCAGTGTCAAACCTAAAACTTTCCTCTCATAAGTTTCTTCCCAAGTCTTGGATTCCAGGGGAAGAATTGCAGTGGAAAAAAGCGAAAAGGATATCTTTTTCCAAGCAATGGTATAAGGATATTCAAGGATTCAGGTTTGTTGTCTTGCATGTTCTTTATTCATCCAAGCAGACCTTTTTTAAAAAAAAACACACACACATGCTTAAGTGGCTCAAATCACTGCACAATTTGAGTTGCAGCAGGGGGCGTGGAGTCTTCACTGGCTGTTGCCTGTGGAAACTGAATTGCTGTTCTATTGAATTTTTAAATGCAGCCTCTTCCTATCCCAGTTATTTTAAGCAGTGTATTCAAACAGATTACTGCATACCATTTTTGTGCCAGAACTTACATATTCCCTGTTTTTCCCCTTCTTCATTTACGTGCCACTGTGCAGTAAAAGTGCAGATTCTGAAGAGGATCTTGCAAGAGTCCAGACAAGCAATAGCCTGAGTAACTTGGGTAACAGTTGCAGAGAAGACTCAAACGGCATTAAACAGACTGCGGAAGGTGCTGCAAAATCAGTACTACAAGCTGCAGAAGAAAATGTTAACTGTTCCTCTGATCTACCAAGGTTGCTACAATTGCATGAACTATGCTGTCCTGTGTGTACGGAAACCTGCTGTTTGCTAAAAGTTAAAGTGAAAAGTTAATATGGATCGCTGCCTTTTGAACTTTCCCCCCTATGTCCATACATGTTGGCTTACTGAATTCACACTACTAAAGCAGAGTGGATTTTATTTTTGTGCTGGTCGATGCTCTTGTCTCCTCTGCAATGATTGCTATGCTTTGCTGCTACGCAGGAGTAAAAGTGTTGTCCTTTTAAAAATATGTTGGAGTTGTAACAAGCCACATTTCAATGTTGCAGTGTGCACCCCTTTTCAGTTGCAAAGTTTTTTGCATCTTTTTGGTCTGCATTTCAGGTCTTGTTCTCACTGAGTTGGGAAACCTTTGAGCTCTAGCACTGAGGGCTAACTTGAATAAACGGTCCTTTAAAAAAAAAAAGCACCCCCAAATAGAAAACCTAACATATTAGTTTTATATGCCAGACACAGGTTTAGCACCTCAGTGAGAGCTAGGTCTCTCTTTCTACTAGTTAACGCAAGTTTTAATTTGTGTGTCTTTTTTATATCTCAGTCAGTTTTTATTTCTGCGGGCACTGCAAAAATATTCTGACGACTACCTGTCCTCTGAAACTAGAACCAAAATTGATCCTTCTTCAGGGCCTAGGCTCATATCTTGCAGGAAAAAAAATTATTTTAGGCCTGGATGTGACCAAAGGGACAATGAAAATGGAGACAATTATCCAGATTTGGAAAATGATGATTTGTTCGTTCGTAAGACTGGTGCTTCCCATATGAATCCGGTAATCCTCCAAGGTTTTCAGTATCTTAATCAAGGTCCTCAGATAGAAGGAGAGATCGTTCTGCAACCCAGAGACGATGAAACTGCAATTCCAGATTTGGAAAAGGATGATTTGACAGTTCGCAAAGCTCAGTTTCAGAAGAAAGAAGTGCCCTTATCAGGTGCCCCAGATAGATACTGGCCTGCTCTCTTTCCGGATCCTTGGAGTCTTCCACCAGAAATCCAGGCCAAATTTCTTTGTTTGCTTGAGAAGACAACAACAAAGGATGAGAGACCAAGTGGTGGAAAGATTTTATCTCCTTCTTCGCGGCAAAAGAAGGATGATATGTTGACCCGCAAGATGGAACTGCTCAACGTAGGAGTCAATGTGCAGCCCATTAGTTTCTCTCCAGGAACATGCAGCAAAGAAGACATGGAAAAATGGGAGGCAATCAGAGAGGCCAGCAAAATCAGACACAAGAAAAGGCAAATGGTTGAAAGGTCAGCTCAAAGCCATGCATGGATTGTGCTTGTATCCAAAATATTCTGAAATGGGTTTTTTTTTTTAAAGAGAGAACAAGGGACAGCAGCATCTTGCTTTCAACCATGCATGTCTTGGTGTGAAACTTCAGTCTGTGTCTTTGTATATTGTCCCATAAGTTGTCATGTTGGTTGTCAAGCTCATCAACAATACAAACCACATACTTCAGGAGTTTCAGGACTGTTTGATCACTGGACTAATGCAACCTTCACAAATACATTTATTTAAAGGATCAGAAATAAAAGTTTCTGCTTACAACAGATTCAACATAGCTGGTACTTCAAAGCATTTGTTTGCAGACATTCTTGGAAATGTGTGCATTTCAAGTTTAGGAGTGGCTAAATGGGTATAATAATTTTTTTCTCCTTGCTCTACTACTGTTTAAGGTGTTTATATTCTTGTATCGAAAACACATCTGTGGATGAACAGAAGCAAACGTAGATGTGGATTGCTTCCCCTCTTTCATCCTCTTTCTCCGCAGTCAACGTCTATGTGACCTAAATAACCCCTTTAAAAAGGTAAAGGTAAAGGACCCCTGACAGTTAAGTCCAGTCGCGAATAACTCTGGAGTTGAGGTGCTCATCTCGCTTTATTGGCCGAGGGAGCTGACATTTGTCCGCAGACAGTTTTTCCAGGTCATGTGGCCCTTTAGGTATGCTCAAAGGTTGCTCACAGTGTGGAACAAAGATCTCATTCTGCAACCGCTGACCTTTCCCAGCAGTTTATACATAGTTTTGCTTCTAAATTGCTTCTGTCCCATTCTTGACTCAAAAAGAACTCCCAACTTAAAAGCATTTTGTGGAGCAATTATGAGTGTGAATTTAGATAGATAGATAGATAGATAGATAGATAGATAGATAGATAGATAGATAGATCATAGATAGATATAGATAGATGATAGATATTTAGCAATCCCACTAAAATATTAACAAGTAACTCTGTCCCAATCCAGCCACTGAAATCTAGCCCTAATGTGGGAGGACTTTACAACCTGTTCAGAAGATGTTTGGATACTAGTGAGCATAATTTGCGGTTGTTGACAACACCTATCTTCATGAAGAAACAGTCCTGGGTCAATCTTAATGAGGTTTCTTATATTCACCCGGTAAAGTGTTTTCCATCTTGAAATACCCTCATCCATTTCATTCTACGTGGAGCATTCATTAGTCCTTCAGCAAACTTTGTATGTGTTTTTTTTTTGTCCGCTGAGTAGTTCTAGAGCACCAATTATGCATGTTTCGTTGGAAAGTATAACTGCAAGCTGGTTGCATACCTAAGCTTAACACAGTTAACAAATTTTAAGGAACAATTAGAATGAAACATGTGAGGCACCTTACATTCTCCCTGAATCTCCCTGCCTTCTTTTAGTTATCCGAGAGCTGTGCTCTGTAAATGGCTCAAAAAGGCATGGGCTGAATCTTTGCCCTAACATATTACTCTGTGAATGTTTTAAATAGTTATGCAATGATTATATAAACAACGACTAGATACAAATCAGAGCTGTAACTGTGGCTGTATTTAATGTGTTAAGCTTCTGATATGTCTTCTGTGTGTTTGATAGATTAAGACGTGCAATGCAAGATTTTTTTGGGGCGGGCGGGCGGGGAACCCATTCATATTTTAATTTTTGTGATTAAGGAAAGTTTCTAGGTATGCACATTTTGTGGTCCATACTAAACCACAAAGAAAAAAGCAGGTGTAAGTATTTGTGTTGGCATTTGAATCTGAGAGTTTAAATTATTCTCAAAGTTCAGCCTAATATCTGAATTTGATATTGCCATAGGGTTTTCATATTCACATTACTTTAGCAACTTGTTCATTGTTTTAGTTCATATGTTCTACATAATGTTGTTGGCATTTTTTAACATATGGTGAAAATGGAATGGGTAGTATGAACTTGTTTTGGTTTTCTGATTTCCCCCTCAGGCTGTTTCAAAAGATTACTGATGAGCATGGGTAAGTTTAATGAGAAAAGCATGGCAGAGCATAAAGATTCCAACATACTGCAATGGATTAACCATGCAGCTTATGCATTTGCAGCACTGGCTAAAGACTTGTGCTTTGAGGCAAAATGTGCATGATGCTTCGTACTTGAGTGCTTAATTGGTTTGCATCGCAATTTCTGGGATTCATTTAAGGCAGTGGCAGGAAATGTGGCCCTCTCAGATGTTGCTCAACTTCCGCCTTCCATCAGCCCCAATCCCTAGCAAGTATGGCCAATGGTCAAGGATGATGGGAGTTCAAGTCCTGCAACATCTGGAATGGCCACTAGTTCTCTACCCCTCGTCTAGGAGGAACTCTGAATGGCAAAGGTTTTGCATGTATGGAGGAAAATAAAATGAGCAGTTATAGTCTAGCAGCTTCTTAAAACAAGCTGGGAATGTTTCATTGCTTGAAGCCTAGCATGTGGCACACTTCGGATAGAGTATGTTTGAATACTGTTTATGCAATCCACACTTCCCCACAAGTAGCTCCTTAAACTAAATGAAAACTGACTTTCCGCCAGAGATGTTGATGACCAGCAACTTTGCTGAACCAATAACTTGTGCCTGAGAACAGCAGCTGTGCCAGGAAATTTTCCCAAGCAGTTTGACGGTGGTGTTTATAAGCATTTGTAGGTTTTCAGCAGCAGCCTCTTTGTACACAATCCCCCTTTTGGCCTTGGAGAAAGATTGAGTTCATTTGACAGAAAGAGAGCTTAAACTAGAAATATTGTGAGGCATCTAAGTGGTAAATATTCACACCAGGGAAAGGATTTTCATCTTTTAATGAGATAAATGGTAAAATTGGTATCCTTTAATAATACAAATTTTTCCACTATTTGGGTTTTGCCTGTTTCATGCGCCTAGAGTGTTTCTAAAATTGGTGAAATTATTTCACAAATGTTGACTACTAACAGCAAAGCCAGATATGATGAAGTAAAAGTGCTTCTGGAACCAAACACAGCAAGCACAAACTTTCATTCACAGCATATAGGAAAAATTACATAACGTGAGATTATGATGTCCTGGCTTTCCCTAGTGTTGGTGCACATCAGGGACATTTGAAATACAGTTGTATCTTGTATCCCGAATGCCCTGGAACTTGGATGTTTTGGCTCCCGAACATCGCAGACCCAGAAGTGATTGTTCTGGTTTGCGAATGTTCTTTGGAACCTGAACGCTGATGAGGCTTCTGCAGCTTCTGATTGGCTGCAGAAGCAGAAGCCACAGTTTTGTTTTCAAACATTTTGGAAGTTGAATGGACTTCCAGAATGGATTCTGTTCGACTTCCAAGGTACAGCTGTACTTTGAGACTAAGATGTGAGACATTGTTGAGTGGGTGTGGGAGTGAGGTACATGATGACTACTCACCCCCAAAAAACAACAACAACAACAACCATGGCCACATTTTATAGTTATGTGTAGTTTGGCAATGAAACTAAATGCGAGAGTCATTGAAGAGAGCAACTGCACTAACATAGCTATAAAATGTGGACTTCCAGGATTCAGGTATTCTTAGATAATGTTTTAAGGTTGTTAGTCTTCTTAAAATCTCTAAGCGCCCATTCTCATTTGGGGTGATGAGAATTCCAATAAGCTTGGTTCTAGCCACCAATTGCCCAGGAAGGCAAGGAAGCATGTGATAGAATTATGGGATAGCTCTGTGTCCCTTAGGCTCCTCTTCCAGTTCTTTCCCTGACTTCACCCAGTATAGAGCTTCCCCCGTATGACTCCTCTTCAGCATATTTTGTAATTATTATTCCTTCTTAGGGTTTTTTTTTCTTTTTAGTCTCTCATTCCTCCCTCCCCCCAAATTCTCAGACCTTTGTATTGTCTATGAACTTTGTCTCTTCTGTTTGCCTAGCCTCCCTTCCACACAGCTCCCTCTGGAAGGACAGCAAAAGCTTCAACAAAGAAAACATTTGAGGGATGTTGGGGAGGGAGGAATAGAAGACTTTTGCTGCCACCACCGAGGGGCCTTTGTGCAAGCAGTGCCACCAGTATCTAAAGACCACCGGTTAGCAGCATCCCTGCCCACTTCATATCACTCCCAGCCAACAGAAATTTCTTTCATCTGGGGCAGCATTTCTCAGAACACATCATCCTCTTTATGCTTATGAGGGTTGCTGTGAGAAAACTTGCAACAGAAGGCCTTAAAAGAGAAGACATTCACACATTGACCGTCACCCACCGTTATGATGCAGAAGGGGCCTATGTGAGGGAGAGGGTACCCTTCAGTTGGGTGTGGAGTCCTCAGTGTTTCCCCCATAAGCCACCATCTTACAGGCCAGTTACTATTTTTGTACACAAAAGCACCTGCATTGTGCCCTCCCGTCCGCCAAGGGAAGCTTCCAGTTTAGCACTTCCTTCCCTCCTTCTAGAGCAATGAATTATCAGAAACATTAAGCAGCCGGACCTGGCAGATATCTCTGCTCGGCTGTTTCACCAGAGCAGAGAAGGGACATCTCAAAACCTCTGAGGTCCTCGCAGGTTGACCACCTTATCAAAAACACCCATCCAAACAGCCCCTTGGCTCCACCCCTTGTTTATCAGAAGGTTCTCATCAAGGCTGTACAGTCTCTCGTGACCTTACAGCCTCATTCCAGTTGCTTGCCTTCCAAAAGGAATGAGGAAAACAAAGGCCATGTAGCGCTGCTCTTGTACCCTCTACACATGGAGTGATTGCAATTCCCGTGAATATCCTGGCAAAGAAAGAAGAGGGAAGCTGTTTTCCTGAGAAATTCCCCCGTCTAGTCTTTTCATAATGAGGATTCCATGCCTTTACCATCTAAGTCTTATCTCCATCCTAGATTTACAGTCGGAAACTCCAGAAGCTTTTCAGCCAGTTTCCAGATGAGCATCTGTTTTTACTGAATCCAAGCCAACTCTTCTTTGTTGTTCATTTCCCCCCCTAATATGATTGATCAGGAATGGGCAAATAGCTTACAAAGCAAAAAGGTTATTAGCTTACCTCAAAAGCACTATAAATTACCTCACAAATTTATGGAGACACTTAAAACCTCAGTAGTAGAGACTTCACTGCCAGCACTGCTATTGAGCTCTCTTATTCTCTGGAGTAATGATTCTCTTGAAAGGGGCCATGGTGGTGGGGAGTAGGGAGTAAGCCAAGCTCTTGAAAAGAGTCACGATGCTTCTACCTCACCCCTCCAAATTACCATCACTTTTTGACTACAGGAGCTGGCATACCTCTTGCCTGATGCAAGGACTTGGGTGACACAACCCTTCAAATGAGCTCTACCAGAATTGGCCTTCCTTGTTAAAATCTGTAAGAACAGAGGTGGCTACTATCTCTGGAAGGGTTCATCCCCCCTCGATAACTATAACAGCTCACAGAGTATCTGAATTGGAAGCCTTCTTTGTGAGAGAAAATGTGTGTAACTTCCACAAAGATAGTCAGATGAATCCAGCATATATTGCAAAGGTCAGTTTGTTCTTATACAAAGAAGAAGAACTGATCCTACCACCTTTTTTGTGTCTCTCATCCAAGGCAGAGGATTTGACCTCCATCAAACTTACTCAGTCAGATGGATCAATTCCCTGTTGGTCTCTTTCAACCCTGTATCTTTAGGTAAGAAAGTGTCTAGTGTGACCTTGGTCATAGGCTTAATCCTGCATCTTTCTAGCCTATGACACTAAGCATTTAACAAAACCTTGCTGCATCTCATCACACTATACAAGAGTAGCTTCACCAACAAATGCCCTATTTGTGAAGATCTGCTGGGTCACCTCATCAAAGTCTCTCTCCATAGCAAATCTTTTCCACTAGTCCTTTTTTACAACCTGACCCGCCTGAGTATCAAGTTAGCATAGTTTCTTATGAGAGAAAGATCTAAGATTTAAAAAGTGAATCCACCATTTTTCTCCTGCCTTGACACAAGTAGTGTTTTTCTTACTGTTTTGGGAACTGTATATACTATTTCTGTCTCAAGCTTTGCCGTGGGACAGAACTAGACAAGGTTTTCTCTGCTTTCCTGGGAAATTGGTGGCTATAACTCAGCATTTTGGATGCCTCATTCATCCCAACTGGAAAGAATATTCGCAATGAGTAACAAACATTCCTTTCTAGCTATTATTTATCAGACAATCCACAACATAAAGCAAGCTATGAGAGAGAGAGAGAGAGAGAGAGAGAGAGAGAGAGAGAGAGAGACTATACCTTCCATTGTCCCTGAACCCAGTCCCAAAGAAAAATACGCTTTGCACAGCAGTATTTTGAACTATATTCTTACTGTTTGTATGGGATTGTAGTCGTGGCAGACAGCTTTTGAAAACAATATTTTTGTTGGAAAAGCAGGATGAAACAAATATTTGCAAACACTTATATGAGCAGATACCTTAACAACACTAAACTAATGAAAAATACAGAGCATGATTGCTACTGAAATGCTGCTTAAAGGAAAGCTCTAGCGTTTACTTTAGATAATGCTATCAGATTATATGCATGTAGGTTGCCTTTGTTTGGGAGCTGAATGCTGCATTGTAGAATACAATGTGCATGAGCGTTTTGTGACTTTATTTCAATCTTGTCTAATGTCTCTCGTGGCTTTTTGGCAATGACCTTTGGAAATGGACTAGATTTGTAGTAAGTATTCAGATAACTCCACAATAAGTTGTTATATGCTGCCAAAATCAGCAAGGGTATGAAAGGAGTACTAAAGACTTAGCTGGAATTTCCATTCCTTAACGGAGGTTACATGTAATATATTTAGGTCTTCTGTTGCTTTAACCAAGTTAATAGTTGCAAAGTTGTTTGACTTCCTGGGGAAACTTTTGACTTGAGTACTTTCTCCCCCCTATAAAAACCATTGACTTGTAACAAACATTGTAAACATTTAAAAGTGCAAATACATTAGATATTTTAAGCCTTTTTAAACTTCATTCAATAACTGGGGTGCAGTCAATGTTTCTATTATTTCATACAGTGTGATCCTAAGTATGTTTACAGAGTAGTAAATCCCACTTGATTTAATGGGACTTGCTCCCCAGTGTGTGTTGTTCAGAGTACAACCATAATATTTAACTTCCAGCTTCATCAGCCAATATTGGGCTTTATGGTCTAGCCCTCTGTAAGCAGTTAAGACATTGTTTGTGATGACAGCAGGAAATGATTTGCTGTTAAAGTGACACCACATAAACAAAACAATCCTAGTTCTAAAGTATATTATCAATATCAGAGTGTACTGTGGCATATTCCTGTCAAGTGAAAAAATCCTCTCTTAGATGGTCATTAAATATAAACATCTGAGCACCAACAATATAAATGTATAATTTCAAGTAGTCCCTTACTGTTTTTAGTGCAGTTTGGTTTATTGAATGGATAGTTTAGCTCCCTCTCCAAAGTAATTGTTACTCCAAATTAAGGCCATTTGAAACTTAAACATAATGATGTGTTGACTCCTAGGAGCAAATCCTTGAATGATGTCAGTGCAGACGAGCTCCAAACGATCCGTCAGTTGCGTTATGAGGAGCTTCAGAGAATAAGGACTCAGCTACAAGAACAAGATGAACAATGGCAAGACGTAAGTATAGTCACACAGGACCCCAATCTCCACGAACAGACAGAGCGAGATTCCAGGGGTTGCAGGAGCTTTCACTGGGGTCTGTGTTTCCTTTTGGAAAAAGAGGCACAGTGGAGACTGCAGTGTCTTTATGATAGATCAGGCTTCCTCAACGTCGGCCCTCCAGAGGTTTTTGGCCTACAACTCCCATGATCCCTAGCTAGCAGGACCGGTGGTCAGGGATGATGGGAATTGTAGTCTCAAAACATCTATTTTTTTTCATAAAGATATTTATTAAGTTTCCAATTTTATACAAACAAAAAGAAAAAAGCAAAAGAAAAACACATACAGTTCTGAATACTTAATTTTCTATGACATATTTCCCTGACCTCCTCATACCTCCCCTTCTTGTATTCCAATTCAAATTATTTACTCAGCAAATCCTTATCTCAAAACATTACAGCTGGAAACCCCTTAATTTCAATCCAACATCATTCAACATTCTTTAATTTTACAATATTTCTGTAAATAGTCCTTAAATTTCTTCCAATCTTCTTCCGCCGACTCTTCTCCCTGGTCACAGATTCTGCCAGTCATTTCTGCCAATCCCATACAGTCGATCATCTTCATCTGCCATTCTTCCAGAGTGGGTAAATCTTGCATCTTCCAATACTTTGCAATAAGTATTCTTGCTGCTGTTGTAGCATACATAAAAAACGTTCTGTCCTTCTTTTGCACCAATTGGCCAACCATGCCCAAGAGAAAGGCCTCTGGTTTCTTCAGGAAGGTATATTTAAATACCTTTTTTAATTCATTATATATCATTTCCCAGAATGCCTTAATCTTAGGGCACGTCCACCAAAGGTGAAAGAATGTACCTTCGGTTTCCTTACATTTCCAACATTTATTATCGGGCAAATGATAGATTTTTGCAAGCTTGACTGGGGTCATGTACCACCTGTATATCATTTTCATAATATTCTCTCTTAAGGCATTACATGCCGTAAACTTCATACCTGTGGTCCATAACTGTTCCCAGTCAGCAAACATAATATTATGTCCAACGTCTTGTGCCCATTTAATCATAACAGATTTAACCGTCTCATCCTGAGTATTCCATTTCAACAGCAAATTGTACATTTTTGACAAAGTCTTAGTTTTGGGTTCTAACAGTTCTGTTTCCAATTTAGATTTTTCCACCTGGAAGCCAAAACATCTAGAGGGCCAAGGTTGAGGAAGCCTGTGATAGATGGTTTAATTGAACATATACATAACCTGTACCTGTTGTGGGGGGGGGGGTTCTGAGCATTACATTCCAAGCGGCGCCAGCTTCTTCCAAAAGCAGCAGTGTCCCTGCTCTGCTGCTTACCTTTCCCTGAGAATGGTCACATCCCACCTGTTCTAGGCTTGCTCTTTTGTAACGCACAAATAATCCCTACTCATCTGTATTCTCACACCTAGGTCTTCAATCCTTTGACCCCCAGGTTCTCACCTCAAAGGAAATTAGGCTGTCTCCAGTACCTTTGAACCCAGGTTGACATCACAGGATTAAGGGTGTCTGGCACATGGTCCAGCACACAGGGTTTGATTTAGATGGGCCCTCACACATGCTAATTAAAAGATTAACGGGGACTATTTATTACGCATCTTAAATACACACCCGGATTTATCTTAAACACACATGAGTCAAGCTATCTCCTCCAAGGAAATTAGCTATGATGCTCTCTAACCTTAACCTATAAATCTATAACCTATAAACCCCCTAACTTATAAATATTTAACAGCATGTTGAAGATGCACTTCAAATCCTGCAGCATGAAGATCCTTCAACAGTCAAAGGGAAGCAAAAAGTGGGTGGTACCAATTAGAATTCAGTGCTCCCTACTTTCAGGTAAAATGCACAGTCACTTTGCAAATAGTCTAATTCAGGCCTAAAATTAAAAAAAAGAGGAATGGGTGGGCACAGGAAGAAGTAAGCACTCCACTCCCATTTATTCTGCCTTCAAATCTCTGCCCACTTGCCTTTAATTTGGGAGGGGTGTGGGAATTGCAAAGATCCAGATTTGTTTTCTGGGCACAGAGCTTTGGGAGCACCACAGGGGGCGCTGCAACTATGATGTAGAATGGAAGGTAAGAGGCAGGGGGCACCAGATTTGGCTTGGGAAAAGGACGCTGCTGGAATTTAAGATATCAAGGTCCACCACTGGTCATGATTATGAACAGTTATTCCGTTTTAAGTCATGAGGAATCTAGAGTTCGTGTCCACTTCAAGATAGCACAGGACAAGAATCTGTATACCTCTCCTTGAGGAAAAGGGAGAGGAATTATATTTTCTCTTGCCGCTCTTTTGTCTTGCACTACAAGATGAAGGGCTGCAAATGGCGAAAACTGACTGTAGGGATGGCACTGTTGTCCGTGGGACAAAAGCAGGGGAATTCAATTCCCGGCCTTGATGGTTTTCAAGAGGAGCCAAGAGGCTGTTAAATCGGAATGCCTCATGCAGGTACCCAAGATACATTTTGGGATGGACCATTTTTCCAGCCAACTGTCATTCCCATAATTAAAAAGAGTTTCTATACTGTATCCAATAGGAAACAATAAAAAATACTGTCCTAAACTGTTCTGACAAGCTAAACATAAAATACACACTTGTGTTCCTATTTTGTTGGAACAAAAGTATATTTAAAATTAAACCTCCATTGACTGTTGTTGTGAAAGGGAAGAGCAAATATTTACCCTGACAGATTTGCTTTTGAGACAGTGTACTTCCTTTTCCCTTGCAAAGTCTTTATGCTTTTAAACATGAGACTACTATCTTCTTCATCTGAACAGAAGACAGCCACTGCCCAGCTCTTTTAGAGACAATTTTGCAGGAAGATACTTGAGAGTGCAGGAACACTAGACATGTAGAGTGAAATTAGAGCGCCTGAACATCCAGTCAGAATGAGCTCTCTTGGATAGGTAACGAGATCCGTGAGCATTCACAGTAGTAGCTCTTACCAAGGTCTGTAGGAAATGCAGTGTTCATTTGCCTGATTTGTACTCAGGATTTGGCAAAATGGAAAAGCCGTCGTAAGAGCCACACTTCTGATTTGCAAAAGAAAAAGGAGGAGAGAGAAGAAATTGAGCGGAGAACTTCTGAGAGTTCCGAAAGACGCGGCAAATCTCTGAGAGAAATGCAGAGGGACAGGTAACGTTGGCAAACAATATTTAGCATTTCGAACAGCTCCGTCTGTTTATTTAGAAGTAGGTTGCACAGAGTTTAAATGACTTCCTTTGTAGAAAGGGTTATTAGGATGGAGCCAAAAACCTTTTCAGCACTCAAGTGTGACTACTTTATTTCAGTCTTCAGCTTTTCCTCCATGGTTACTGATTCATTCAGTACTTAAGAAGTGATTAAGATGATTTCTGCTAATAAAATGATTTTCACTGTATGTTAATCACCTTAGTAGATTTTTTTAAAAAAGGAATGAATAATTAAGTTCTAATTTAAGTTTAAATTTATGGATTCCTTTTCAATCCTATTGCCTTTTCAAACTAAAATGATTAGTAGAGTTTGCACCCAGATCCTAAAACTATTTGTGTGAAGTAAGACCCATTGATTGCATTGTGACTTGCTTCTGACTAAGTATGCCTGTGGTAATAGTATTTGTGGTTGTGCTTCTAGCTGATAGGGTGACGTCTTTCTAGATTATTAAAAAACCTGATATTTGTCTATCTGAGCTATTCTTGGTACAATACGACAAAGGCTTTTGCATGTCTTTGTCCCAACTCAACTGTAGAGTGAATGCAGCGTGTTCCCAGTGGAATCAGAAGCAAATGAAAGCCTTTATTAAGCATTTATTAAGACGTAACAAATAAAATGGCAACTGAGAGATGCCCGTATTGAAATATCTCTAGTTTTTTTTAAATAAAACCCTTTATTTGAAAAGCCTACATTGAACCACAATAAAACATACAAGCTGCAGTACATGATCACAGCATAATCCTGAGAGTAAGTCTCAGTGAACTCAGTATTACAGGATTGCACTATATATTGGGCACCCAGCCATAAGAAATGTCTTCCTAAATGTGCCAAAGAGAAGGTTATTAGTGGAAACACCTAACATTGTGAAAATATACATAGTACTATATGTAAAAAGAGAGAGAGAATTGTGATCTCTGTTTAGGAGTGCACGGATTAAGCTTGTATAATAGCCACAAACCTTTCTACTGTTCTGTCTTCACTTCAGAGTACACCTAATAGCGAAATGATGACTGAAATCCCACCTGTTCTTTATGTCACTGATGTCGTAATGCACTTTCTCCCCCCCCCCCCTTAGGGAGGGCAGAGATCAAGGGCTCTATAGCAGCGCTGAGCATCGAGCGGAAAACAGGCGAATGTATTTGTCAAACGACGATGTGTTTAGTGGAGAGCAAATTTCTTCAAGGCCTTCAAAAGAGCACCTTGTTGAAAACGATGCTGCCGGCTCCTTGAAGAATGAGGAAAACAGTCAAGAGAGCAATAAGGGAACGGAGAGCTATGCAAGAATCGAATCTCAAGCTCCACCTAAGAGTGTAGCAGAAGAAAAGCACCAGCCCCCTTTGTCAACATATCATTCAGTAAATGCACCAATTGGGTCAGCTCGGGTTTCAGCTTCTCTCCCAAGAAGTTACCAGAAAACCGATACGGCCAGACTAACGTCTGTGGTTACACCTAGGCCCTTTGGTGTCCATTCGAGAGGAATCTCATCACTTCCTAGGTCATTTACGGTAAAAAAAAAAATCTTCCTAATGTCTCTGTGGGTAACTTCTGAATAAACTCAAAGAAGCTTTCACTCCCCCCCCACCATGTAGAAATGATTAAAAATGTGTTGCAGTAACAATGAGTTACTTGGTCTAGTGCCTAAAACATATAGACAGATGTTTCTGTATAAACTAATATTTTGGGGGAAATGATATTAAATTGTTTTACCTCATAGAGACTTGCAACAGACAATGAAGTTGCTGCTAAAGGAGAAGAGAGCAATAAATGCATTTTGTGGTGCTTCTTTTCAGTGGATCTGCGTCTCTGTTACGTCAGGCTACCCCAACTCATGATTTTAAAGGGTTTAATTTAATTACCTTTATATACTGCAGCACATGCAGTTTATTCCTTGAATATTTTACTCTGACCAAAGCTATATAATTTTTACTTTTTGAAATCTACTTGATGATGCCAGTCAGTAGCGGGCAGAGGGCCTGAGAGAACATTAGGAAGAAGGCAAACATTTAGGGCGACATGTTGAAACCAATTGAAAATAATAAATAATAATAATAAATAATTGTAAATAATAATCTTTTTTTAAAAAAAAACAACGACAACCACCAACTACTACCTCCTTTCCTAGATGGATGACGCCCCAAAATATAATGGAGAAGTAGATGTGTCCAAGAGAACTCAGTATGCATTCACCAGCAATTCACTTTCTAAGCCAGAAGCTGGACAAAGCCAATCTATAAGTGACCTAAGAAGTGCTGAGGACAAGACTTGGACAAGATACTCATCTGCTGAGGACAAGACAAAGACAAGACAATCGCCTACAGAGAATGCTGCCATTGCGAGCGAAAGTGCAGATGTTAATCACTTGGTCCCTAAATCAGAGCATCATACTACCCATGACTCAACTGCAGCTGGGTCTTCAGCAGCAGAACAAACAAGCCACCCAGATACTGAGGTTTCAAGAGCACAAGTGAGTATGGAGAGATGCTAGCATTTACATATTGTAATGTACAGATACAGATACAGAATGGAAAATAAGGCAGCAACATTGGCTAGGGCAGTTCAAGAGAGATTTAGCCTGATGAGTAGAGTTATTTAGATTCAACACGCACACAATGCATACTAGTAAATTTACCTGCTAGTAAATCCCTTCCAGAAAAGTTAGAATAGTGGCTTGTTGGAGTAGGGCCATGCCAATAGTTTCTATGAGGATTTTGGATTTTTGCAGGTGTAGAAATAATTTCTAGAAGTAGTATGGCAGCAAATTAAAGATAATGGTCCATATTTTCTAAATTAAGGAACTCATCTGTTGGTGTTTAATCTTTGATCCTTGTGTTACATTTGTAGCTGGTTTAGTTTCGCTTTTTAGTGGTGTTTGTACTGTTTTTGTAAGTCGCTTGCAAGATACAAGGCAGGAAGGTCAAGCTGCAAGTGTTTCAACTGAACCTGCACAAAAAAGATTGAGGTGGCATTAGCAAGGCAGCTTAATGAAATTCTTAGTGCAAATAATAGATAAAGAATAACTGAAACTGTCGTGTTTGGGTTGAAGCCTGAATTACTGAAGGCAACAGTAGGTTCATTCATCTTCCCAAGACACTCTGCGGATCTAATTGATGTCCTGACGGATGTGGGCCTGAAATTATTTTCCAGTTTGTAATATAAACATGCAATTGTTGGGCAGCTTGTTCTGCTAGTTCTGCATTCACAATTATTTGCAACACTTTAACCAGGTGTTGCGGATTATCTGACTTTTCCCCTGCAGTCAGTTTAATAATATAGTACATTTCCACCCTGGAAGGGCAAATGTCTTAAGAAGAGATTAGCTTTGAACATTTGTTTATAAACTTGCTAAGTATTGTTCACCTTCCATTTTTATTTTTCTCTATCTTGTTCTTGCTACGCCCAGCTCATGAACTGTTCAGCTAAACTTTGAAGTGAATCTCCTTCCATCATTCTCTTTTCAAACTGTTTCTGCAAATGCTGACATCTTGATCCGCAGACTAAATAAGCAGATGTGCATGGGAGAAGGTGTCTGAGCTTGTGTGCTGTTTGATGGTGTCTTCCTAGCTGTTTCCATTGGTAAAAGAAAACTGAACACCTGTAGGGTTGCCAAATTTCAAAAAGTAAAAACCAGGACCTTCCAATTTTTTTGTAGATAAACCCAAAAGTTGTTGAGCTTCTTGTACAAGGCGGCCAAAAAACCCGCACTTTTTCGATTGACTTGCCTAAGATCCACGACAGAGGCCACCTTTCAGAAATTCCCCTAGATGTCAATTCCACCTTTGAAATCCCGGTAATGTCCGGGGAAATCTGGACGTATGGCAGCCCAAACACCAGAATGTCTCTTTATCAATGGCAAATGCTATGGCACAAACATCACTTGGATGTGTAGTTCTTCTGAGCATGAACTTGCCTCACTGCTATGGGTTTGCAGTCTCGCAAGTTACGAAAGTGATTTAATTCCAGTTTCAGAGACTAGAGCTTTTTTAATGATACTGACAGAAGCTGTTGTGTCCTCATCATTCCTCACTTAGAAATGTAAAATTAGTGTCAGCAGCCAGAACTGGTACCCTTGTATCTTGCAACACTTAATGACTATCCACTTAGTGAGTAGCATTCCTTACTTTCCTTATAAGTATTATTTATCTTAGAGCAAGGAAATATTAATTAGACCCTGGGATGTGATCCATGAAGTGACTTTCCCAGACAGTTGTCTAATCCCTAGGTGTGGCTTTTTAAAAAAGTGTTTTCATTTCAACCCATATCTTAAAACAAATCTTAACGCAACCCTTTTCTAACTTTTCTAACATTTTTTTCTTACAATTGATTGTCATTTGGGAAGCCAAATAATAGGTTTCCAAATCAGCGTAATTCATTTTGCAATTCTAAGCATCTGAAATATGTATCCCAACTAGTACAATAAATGCAGATATAATGACAGGGGAGAAACACTGACAACAGATAGTAGCGTCTTGAGTGAGGCATATCCTGGTGATTCAGATCACATCCATTCTATGCATTTAAAGAATCATGGGAACTGTAGTTCATTAAGAGTGCTGGGAATTGCAGCTCTGGGATGGGTGAACTACAGGTCTCAGGATTCTTTGTAGGAAGCCAAGTGCTTTAAATGTTTGGTGTGGATGTGACTTCAAAGATGGGGAAGCCTAGCCTCTGTGCATTTCCCCTTTCCCTTTGCCCCACATATTTAGTACAGCCTCATTGGGGAAGACAAAAGATCTCTCTGAGCCAACATCCTGTTCCCCACAGTGACCAGCTAGATGCCTCTGGGAAGGTCATGTGAAGGCAACAGCCCT
This sequence comes from Podarcis raffonei, assembly GCF_027172205.1. Classification (NCBI taxonomy): domain Eukaryota; kingdom Metazoa; phylum Chordata; class Lepidosauria; order Squamata; family Lacertidae; genus Podarcis; species Podarcis raffonei. The sequence goes on along the minus strand of NC_070605.1, from coordinate 98,254,045 downwards.
CTCCTTTTGTTCCGAACAAACATTTATTCCCAGTCAACTTATTCTGAAAGTTGCAAGGAGATTGTTGATTGCCTATTTAGCTGCTGAAATGCAGGTACAGTTTGAATAAAAGGCAATAATTCTTTTGTGCTTGAGCCTCTGGGAAGCAGAAATTTGAGCCTGGGTGCAATTCAATGCACTAAATAATACCCCAAGACTAGAATTGTTTCTGCTGCTTAGACAAAGATAGCACACATTGATTGGGGGAGCAGTGCATTTAAATGCATTCAGTGAGATTTAGAAATCAGACTACACTTTATGGCAAGGGTTTACTCTTACCTTAAATGTTTCCACTTGATTATATTTATCTTCTCCCAACCTGTAACATCAACACCCTTTTCCCTTAAGGTAAAGGTGGGGACCCTCCAGGTGTTGCTGGACTCCCACCATCCCTGGCCATCAGCCACGCTAGCTGGGAATGATGTCAGTGGTAGTTTGACAACATCTGGAGGGCTGAAGGCTCCCCATCCCTGCCTTAAAGCTTTTCCATTCAGGCTTGCTCTCTGTTGGCTGTGAATATGTTTATCCGTTTCATCATTGCCATTGTGCTTTAATGCCACCTTTAGGATAGGCCAGGAGAGGAATCTGTGTAAATAAGTGGGTGGGTTACCTTTTGCAGCCCAAGGGCCACATTGCCTCATGGGCAGCCTTCTGGGGGCCACATGCCTGTAGTGGATATGCAGCCAGCTAGAGGCAAAAGCAGCAGGTGTTGCAATTCCATTTCGTACAGTAAGGGTACATTGCAGTCACAGAAAAGTCTCAGGGTTGTACAAGACTGTCTTGCCAGAGTGGTGCATGCTCTAGTTATCTTCTGCTTGGACTCCTCCAATGCGCTCTCCATGGGGCTGCCTTTGAAGGAGACTTGGAAACTGCAATTAATCCAGAATGCGGCAGCTAGACTGGTGACTGGGAGTGGCTGCCGGGACCATATAACACTGGTCCTGAAAGATCTTCATTGGCTCCCAGTACGTTTCTGAGCACAATTCAAAGTGTTGGTGCTGACCTTTGAAGCCCTAAACGGCCTCGGTCCAGTATATCTGAAGGAGCGTCTCCATCGCCATCATCCAGCCCAAACACTGAGGTCCAGTGCCGAGGGCCTTCTGGCAGTTCCCTCGCTTCAAGAAGTGAGGTTACAGGGAACCAGGCAGAGGGCCTTCTCAGTAGTGGTGCCTGCCCTGTGGAACGCCCTCCCAGCAGATGTCAAGGCAATAAACAACTATTTTACTTTTAAAAGACAACTGAAGGTGGCCCTGTTTAGGGAAGTTTTTAATGTCTAACACTGTATTGTTTCTAATATTTGGTTGGAAGCCGCCCAGGGTGGCTGGGGAAACCCAGCCAGATGGGCGGGGTATAAATAATAATAATAATAATAATAATAATAATAATAATAATAATAATAATAATAATAATTATTATTATTATTATTATTATTATTATTATTATTATTATTATCATCATCATCATACGCCACATGCAGCAGGGCTGGTGAGCAGCCTGGCCTGGCCACAAAGGGAGGCATGGAACCCCATTTTGGATCTTTGGGTCCTGGATTCCCCATCCACAATGTAAATAAACACCCCAGCTGTCAACATTATTAAGTTTTCTTTTCTCTCAGGCATTTGATGGGCTGTTGTTACTGATTATTGATTTGTATTTGGTTTAGTTTTATCTCCTTCAAGTTTTGATTTTGTTCATTTTCATTAGGGGTGTGTAGTGAGGTGAGAATATTTTCCACAAACTGTAAATTCTAATATAAGAACCAGTTTTACAACCCACATTTAACAAATCTAGTAAATAATAAGTCAAGCTGTGATATTACCAGTGTAAGTAATGAACAATGATTGAATGAAAATTCTCTAATATTATCATTAATCGAGAATATTCTCGAGAGTATTCTCCAAAAGATTATTTTCGAGAATTTAACATCACTGGGGTGTGTGGGTGTGTAGTGTTACATGGTTTCCCTTTTGCCTTTTTTACCTTCCTCACCCACAGCAATGTTCAGGGAACTTTAGTAAGACAGCAGTCTTGTTCTAGCCCAATTTCAGACCTCAGAGCATGAAGGAGGTTCAGTACCAGAACCTCCACTCAAGTATGAAAGCTGATAATAAGAATCATGATCAGTGTGCCTCGGACTGTGTGTGTACCAGCTTCCAGGAGTTGGATCCGGAGATCCTGTGAGCAGAGTGCTCCCTTGTACGCAGCACAGATCTGATCCCTTTCCCTCTGCCGCATCCTGTGAGCAAAAGGATTCAAACCCTTCTGTCTAGGTCATGTAGAACTACCCTAATGATTTAAATATCCCTGTGAATGCCTCTGTATAAAAATTGGTTGGTTAATGAAGTTGGATACCCCCAGCTGGTTCCCTCTCCTTCAATCCAAGCTTGATTCAAGTGTGCAGAAGTAAAACACCCAGACCCGGTGTTCAGCTGTATGTACTTGTCCTGTGCTAGCTTGATGACAGGAAGGCATGAAAAGGACTAAGCATCCTTCCTCTGAGCTGTGGATCCACCCGTTCCCCCCCCAAAAAACTTTTACATTCACACTAATCAGGAGATTTGCCTCTAGGAAATGCACCAGAACGTCTTCCACCTGCTGTATGGTTAGTCAGTGAGTTAATCTAGGGTTGCCATAGGGTGGAGCTGTTTGTTTGTTTGTTTGTTTGTTTTGGCCAAAGTTGCTGAGCTTTTTGGGGGGAATCCCCCCCCCCAAATCAACACTTCTGATATGGGCTGCCATACTCTCGGATTTTCCAGACATTTTAAACCAATTTCTTCCTTGACAATGCTTTCAGCTTTGAACCCTCCAGTCTTTGGGGGAGAGGTGTGCTAATGTTTTGATATTTGTGTAATAGTTGGGGTGTATTGAACCACACATATTCCCAAAAGAGAATAGGACTACCAGTAGCTACTATCTACTGTGACTATGTTCTACCTCCACTGCTGGAGACCAGTACCAGTTGCTAGGAGGAACCCCAGGTGTCGAGGGTGCTATGGCACTCAGGTTCTGCGTATGGGTTTCCTATACGCATCAGTTTAGTCGCTGTAAGAAGATGATAGTGGACTAGATAGGGCTTCTGGCCTGATCTGGCAAGCTCTTCTTCTGTTCAAATTTTAGGCCTCTAGATCATGGTAATACCTGTCTGACTTGGTGAGGTAGGTTGGTTAGTTGGTTGTGGCGTATGTGTGTGTTGGTTTTTGTATCATGAGAATGCAGCTTATCTTCAAATACAAAACATATTCATGGCTACCAAAGGAGCTTCTGTCAACACATGGATTATTGAGGCATATGAATGGGGGACTCTCACCACCAAATGTGCCTGGAGCATTTTTTAATCTCGAGTTAGTCTTCATTTGCTGAATGCAAGAGGCAGAAGTAAAAACGTAGTTGTTTGAGCAATTGAACTGCCTGTCATCACTGGTATGCGTATCAAAGGGTTTACTTTCTGTCCGCTGAAGCACCTCTTAATAGGTCTTATCAGCAAGGCCCAAGTATTTATAAGAATGCAACATTTAAAATTAGTTGCCAAAGTAAAGCACTAGCTAGCCTTTTTTAGTGCAGAGAACACTTCTGTCTGCTTGATAGATAATTTAAAAGCCCAGAGCGCACATTGTAAGTTGCCTCACCTATTTAATGATAGACTTTCCTCCATGTAGGAGCCTGTGACACCAGATACTGCAGTATCATGTTCTATTTAATTTTTTTTTCAGGACCAGTACAGTGATATGAGAATCAGTATAAACCAGAGACCAGGTAGCAGTCGGAGTTTTGGGTTTGCAGTGCACCAGGATCCTTCTGGAGTCTTCGTGAAGTCAATAGAAGAAGGTAAAAATTCCCATGTAAAATTCTTAATGTGCTTGCCTGGAGAAAGTTAACTGGAAGGCAAGCAATTGATATAAATTGATCTGAAGAATTCAGGTTGCAGATTCGGGTGGCAAGGCTGCTCGAAAAAGAAAAACTGTTGGGAATGGTAGAGAGAGAATGCTCTAAGATTAATTTGTGTTCTTCTTATTTGCATGTGTGATTGATTATGTTGTCAACTGTAGATCTCCAGTAGCAGCTAGGAAAAAAATGTTTCCCCCCCAAAAAGTTAATTAATTTTCTCCTATAGATGCATTGCACTTTTTTAAATAATTTGCATGCAAGGAAGAAGGTAAGATTTGTCTTTTGTCTTTTATGTAGTTAAACTCATTGACAATACTGTCAATAAATTCTTAGTTGCCTTTGAATAAAATAATGATGGTTGTTTTTTAAAAATAAATAAATTTTATTTCCTTTTGTGACAAAAACAAAAAAATGTATGGCATCATAACATATAAGTAACAAATTATGATGATCATTAATAGTATTAAAAGAAAATAAGCAAGCTTTAGCTGAGCTAGAATTTTAAATTTATCAACTTTTTCATATTCAAGTAACACCCTTCCAATACTTCAGAGGAAATAAATGATGTCTCTTATATCAGCTCTTTGACTTGCATGACATTTTTGTGAAGAAATTATATCAGCAGTATTGCTTTGTTGTAAAGCGTCATTAATTTACAAAACTTTGTTTTCCCCCCTACTCTTAAAACAACAAAAAAGGATTATTTCCCTAATAGAAACTGTAGTTTGTCTTTCTGGCTTCCCAAAAGGAATTCATTAGAGCTCTTCAACAATGAAGCATGCCATAGCAGAAGGAGCAGTAAAGGTTTTTCTGTAATTCACCAAGCAGTGAGATTAAGATTTTAATAATTAAAGAAGTTCAGAGTCTGACCTACAACAAGTCTGAGACAACTCCTGAATCCGTGAAACTTAGCACAGGCAAAGTTGATTGTGGTGCTTTTGGTACAAGTAGAGGCCATGAAGTTATAGATTCAGGCAACAATCTTAACGCATGCAGCTGTCACCCTCTTGTCACCCTCCAAGTCAGGTGATTGGTTCATTTTCCCACTGCTGTGGGCACATATTGATAGCTGCTCTCCCAGGCCTAAAGCAGAATAATTTTTATTATTTATCTTTTAAAAGTCCAGTCCCTGCTGCTTCTCCAAAAAAACTCAGGGTGGCACAAACAGCAATAAAAACAGACAGAATTGCCAAAGCACCACAATTTACATTCAGATTAAGGAATTAATGGCATCCACCCTGTTTAACAAATTCCAGCAACAAACTGAGCTGGCCAAATTGCACCATTAATCATAGAATCAAAGAACTGTAGAGTTGAAAGGGACCCCGAGGTTCATCTATCCCAACCCCATGCAATGTAGGAATCCCAGCTAGATCATACATGGCCAATAGCCATCCAGATTCTGCTATCACAAACCTATCAAATTTTTGCTATCAGAATAAAAAACCTTTTTAAAAAGACAATTCTTTGCCAGCCTCCTGAAAAGCAGTCTAGCAACAGGCCTCCTGAACCTCACTTGGCAAGTCATTCATTGGAGTAGAAGCCACATCAGGAAATATCTCAACCTATAAAACCCTGAATGGCCAGTGCTTTGAATACAGCCCAGAAGCTAATGACCTCTCTCGGCACATTCATGCATATATTAGGAAGCATGGAGAAAACGATAGATCCTTACAGAACGCTAGATGGCACAGGCCGTGGGGAAGAGCTTTCAACTTGACCCGGTAACAAATTGACAACCTGCGCAGATCTCTGAGCTCAGGTGTTATATGCTGACAAGGTCTCACTTCTGTCAGCAATTGCATTGCAGCATTCTGTGCTAACTGCAGCTTCTGTATGAAGCGCAAGGGAAGCCCCACATAGTGTGCATTGCAGTAGCCTCGAAGTAACCATATTAGACAAAGAACTATAGTTACTCAGCTTCAAGGTGGTTCAAAGATAGTTTGCTAAATAGAAGTCATATCACTGCCTCTTTATGGCCAAAGGGAGGCATTCTATAGTGTCCTTGGCTCAACAGAAGCTGAGACAGTTGATTTATCAGACAGGTAAAGCAATAATCAAGATAACGGGCCATTGAATCCATTTCCCCCCAGAGATTTTGCCTACCTCCTCACAGCCAATCAGCTGAAAGGTATCCAATTAAACAGGACAAGGTAAAGGTAAAGGTACCCCTGCCCATACGGGCCAGTCTTGCCAGACTCTAGGGTTGTGCGCTCATCTCACTCTATAGGCCAGGAGCCAGCGCTGTCCGCAGACACTTCCGGGTCACGTGGCCAGCGTGATGAAGCTGCTCCGGCGAACCGGCACCAGAGCAGCACACGGAACGCCATTTACCTTCCCGCTAGAAAGCGGTACCTATTTATCTACTTGCACTTAATTGTGCTTTCGAACTGCTAGGTGGGCAGGAGCTGGGACCGAACGACAGGAGCTCACCCTGCCGCGGGGATTCGAACCGCCGACCATGCGATCGGCATGTCCTAGGCGCTGAGGTTTTACCCACAGCGCCACCCGAGTCCCAAAACAGGACAAACAGACTCTCTAATCCAAAATTCCTCCAGACTCCTGCGAAGTTCAAGTCGGAGCTGATCTAAGTAATTTTATCTGCAAAGTGCTTTGCAAATAGGTCACAATAGGGTTCCATGACCTCATGTAAAGTCTGCTTGCCATGATGTAAAAGGTCCTTCACAACATGGAACAGCTCTGCTGGATAGCACTGAGCAGAGAAGTCTTTTGCAGAACTGTTGTACGAGACCTTATTGGTTGAAGATGCTGCGTGTTGCACCTTGAACTTTCTGCATTAAAACCTGAAATGTGCTTTAGAGCCATTGTGGCATTAACTCGGGCAGGAGAACCCTGTATTCAGGTCTCCATTCTGGTAAAGTTGGTCTGGCAGGTTCACTGTCAATGTTGCAGATGAGTTAGAACAGGGATGTCCAAAAGGTAGACCGTGGTAGATCTCAGGACCCTCCCGCCACCTAAAAACAATGACAATTTGGGTAGATCACTGCCAGGTTTATTTATAGTGGGAGTAGATCCCAATTTCTTGAAAGTTGGACATGCCTGAGTTAGACTAAAGCTGAGTAACCTCACATGTCAGCTCCTTGGGGGGAAAGATGGGAAACAGGTGTGGGGTTGGTGATAGAAAAGGTTATTAAAATTTCACCACGGTTGGCATCCGTCTGTCTCGGAAGACAATGGAGGAGTGCGCCTTTGAGGGTGCCTGTTAAAAAAAAACCTCATTTCATAACTTGGAACTGATATTGGCAAGTGCTCCTGATCTTGGGTGGGAAAGTGCTCTGAAGTGTTCACACTTCTCTGCTGTGCTAAGCAACATGGTTGAAAACCAATGTAAACAGAGGAAATATGAGTGTGTTTTTAAAATGTTCACAGAGGCGACATAGATAACAAGTTGCAAAACAGCAGTGATTCTCTGGCGGGTCTGTTAGGGTGGCATATTAGATTTATGTAGGATCATTTGTTGCTTTTGCCTTTTTAGCTTTTTTTTATGTAGGAGAGAAGGAGATCCTTGTTCACAGTTTGCAAAACCAAGAAACTGCCACACCACCTTAACTGCTTGGCTTTGTATTCACAACAAACCTTTATGCCTATAAAAATACCAAACTATTCTAGTCATGTCAATTAACTATCAATAAATGCTGTATAATGCTGAGTCATTATGATTATTTGTACCTCTTGTGTCTTTGAATTAATCCACACTTGTAACGCCATGGTGCACCTGTAGCAGCACGTCTAGGCGCCTTCATCTGCCCCAGCTGCAACAAAACATGTCTCTTCCATACCAGTATCTGTAGCCACAGCAGGCCCTGTAACTCTCCAGTGGTTTGACTTCACCCCCAAAGGTGCACTCCAACAATTATTTGCATAGAAGTAGTTCCTAGGCGGGATGCAGTGGCGCTGTGGTCTAAACCACAGAGCCTAGGGCTTGCCGATCGGAAGGTTGGTGGTTCAAATCCCCGCGACGGGGTGAGCTCCCGTTGCTTGGTCCCTGCTCCTGCCAACCTAGCAGTTCGAAAGCACATCAAAGTGCAAGTAGATAAATAGGTAAACGGCGGGAAGGTAAACGGCATTTCCATGCGCTGCTCTGGTTCGCCAGAAGCGGCTTAGTTATGTCTTAGGCACAAGAAAAGACATATTGTATGTTAAATATGAATGACAAGTCCTGGTAGTTATTCAGTGGCTTCTAAAAAAATCCCCCCGTTGTCTTTCCAATGCAGTGCAGCACTCGCAGCAGCTCTCACAAAGATAAAACATACAAAAAATAAGTCTTAAAACTAACATAAAAAATTAAAGTCAGTGCCTTTTTTATTTAGCTGCTCCTTGTTTCTGACATTACAAGTTAGCTCTCATCTTTCCATCACCACCAGGTAGCCCAGCAGACTTTTGCCAGTTGAATGTTGAGGATGAAATCCTTACTCTCAATGGCACAAAGGTTTCAGGTATGGACCAGAGTCAGTGGGAAGCAGCCATCGGCAGCTCACTAGAAACTGGAAACCTTGTCATGGATGTTAGGCGATACGGCAAGAAGGGTGAGCTCTTCCTTGGGGTGACTTCTGCGTGACCTGAAAGGTGTCTGTTCTTTGCCTGCGAACTTGTTGGGATGGATGAGTCCTTTATTTCTGCAGCCTTCTGCAGCAACAGCTTTTTCCTGGCAGCACCTGCTTATTGTAAATACAGTTCCTGCTGTTGTTAATTTTGGGTTGTTGTTTTTTGCATGTGTTAAAGCTGTGTAAATCTGCATTAGCAAGTCTACTTTTCTTAAACTGGAGATAACTTTTTTCAAGGAGAAATATATCTACGTAGGTTTCTTGTTCCCCTAGCCTTCAGAAATACTGATTTTCCTGACATTGTCAGAGAGATGCAGAAAGAATCTAGCACTTTTATTAGTAGTTCTGTGGTTCCGTTTCCTGGAAGAGCATCCATGTGATCTATTCCCCACACCAAACCCTTGCAATTAGGTCCTTTCTCTTTCCAGATATTCTAGCACTATAGTGTATACCTGTATTTGAAGAATAAAAGTTAGTAAACTTGCTATTGTTCATTGTGCTTGCCTTTGACTAATGCTTGCTTTTTTGGGGAAGGCGGTCTGTTCATAAAAAGCCCTAACCAATTTCCACACATACAAATTCCAATTCACTTTCTACTTCATCTGTCCCTCCTGTCTTTTTTGTGTGTGTTTTGGTTTTGATGTATTTTCATTAAGTCTTTTTCTTTATGCTTTGACATCTTCCCTGTCTACTTTTCAATTTTTTGATCTCCACATGCCAATCAGACTGGGGCAAAGACCAGCCTTCCCTGCCATATGCAAGGCACAAAATCCTCAATCTCACCAGTATGGCTACCAACATTATAGGTACACCTGAGAACAAATGGATTGATGCGACATCTGCGGACAGCACTTCAGCCAAAAGTCAAAGCATATCAGCACAAAAAGACTTGCACAACAATTTTCAAAATGATGTAAGTATGCCTACGTTTGCATTTGGGAAGAGGTTCTGCATTTCTTCTCTCAGCCACATTAAACTGTGCCTAGAAAGTACTCAAGGGATGCGGGTAGCGCTGTGGGTTAAACCACAGAGCCTAGGACTTGCCGATCAGAAGGTTGGCGGTTTGAATCCCCGCGACGGGGTGAGCTCTCGTTGCTTGGTCCCTGCTCCTGCCAACCTAGCAGTTCGAAAGCACGTCAAAGTGCAAGTAGATAAATAGGTACCGCTCCAGCTGGAAGGTAAGCGGCGTTTCCGTGTCCACATGACCCGGAAGCTGTACTCCGGCTCCCTCAGCCAATAAAGCGAGATGAGCGCCGCAACCCCAGAGTCGGCCACGACTGGACCTAATGGTCAGGGGTCCCTTTACCTTTACCTTTTAGAAAGTACTCAATGAAAGTTAAACATCTCCAAGGTTCGGTTAATGAATAAATGTTGTCTTGGCCTGTTGACCAGAAGTCCAGGTCCTATTGTTAGCTAGGTGGTGATGCAGGCCAGCAACATTTTATGCCAGGACATGTAAAAATGATGTGGCCAGATACTTCTGCTGCATGTTCTGGCAGCGTAAGTCAGTTGCTCTATTGCGCTATGAGAGAAGCGCTAGTATAATGCAGGAAACTTTTTTAACTTACTGGAGTTTCCTGTGAACCCAACGTAAATACCCATAGAGGCATCTGCTCACTGTTGTCATGTAATTTATCTGTTCTGGCCTTGCTTTCTTCCCATCCAGGTCGGTAATTTTTTCCTACTGCATTGGGTAGGGTAGGCAATAATTGTATTTACCATATTTTTTGCTCTATAAGACTCACTTTTCCCCTCCTAAAAAGTAAGGGGAAATGTGTGTGCATCTTATGGAGCGAATGCAGGCTGCGCAGCTATCCCAGAAGCCAGAACAGCAAGAGGGATTGCTGCTTTCACTGCGCAGCGATCCCTCTTGCTGTTGTGGCTTCTGAGATCAGAATATTTCCCCCCCTTGTTTTCCTCCTCCAAAAACTAGGTGCGTCTTATAGAGTGAAAAATACGGTATCTATAAACCTTCACAGAACAGATATCCAAAAAACCCCACGACTACCCACCAAAAAACCAAAAACAATTCAAAGTTGAACCACAAATTTAGCTCTCAATTTCCTGGTTGTCCATTCATTCATTGGATCATTTCAGCTTCTCCCAGTGCAACAACAAAGCAAATTACTAGCCAGTTATTTGCAACAAAGCAAATCAATGAGCGTGCCAGTTACCATCTTGCATGTTCAGTATTAAATCCGAAAACTTAACTTAGCTGCCAGAAGTCTGAGAAACATTTGCATAACCCTTTCCTTCTTGAAGACGGAGGAACAAGTTGATTTTCTAAGCATCAGAAGCCCATAATGGCACATGAATTGATTGCTAGTTCTTTTAGATTTTAAATCCAGCAATAGATTATTAGATGAATGATTGTTCACGCTACATCATTTATTAAATATGCATAAAAGTAAAGTTCTTTAGGAGTAGGACCCAAAATATCTATTTTAGCTTTACAAGTTGTATGGCTTACCATACAAAAGCAGTTGTAGTTATATGTTTTTTTTTTTGCGGGGGTGGGGCATGAAAGTAAGAGTCATGGAATTATTTCAGTATGTTATTTTTTCTGGTTTCAGGATTCAGAAACAAAGGTCAATGGGATGCAAGGAGACGCAAATTCCAATGAGAAAAAAGGTAAAACCATCAGAGCTTTCCAGTTGCTAGCTGCAGGCAATGGTTGGGATTGAAGGGGAAAATGTATACCTAGTGGATATGGTGCACTGGGGAGTTGTGTACAGTTGACATATAAGAACTTCCAATTTTCTTAGGTGGCTCATAAATATAATTGCATGCGGAAGACAAATTCTCTTCCGGAAGCGTTGTGTATATATAAAGAACTGCTAACAAGATGGCAGCTAGTTCCTTTATTTCTGGATGACTGACAACATGAGTGTGTGTAATAAGAATGAAAGCAGAGAGGGGGGAAGGCAGAAATAATTTTAAACAGTACTGGCGTTGAGGTCCTAGCAAGTTTATGGGATTACCTGCCTTTCACTGTCACGTCCGAGCTTCAGTGTGTGTGCATGTGTGCTTGGAGGGAGATACTCTATAAAATGCTTTTTGAAAGAAAAAAGAAACGTATATTCAATGTGTAGAAAATTGTATGGTGAAAATTTATGTGTGCCCAGTAAGACTTGGAGTTAGCTTATGTTTTTTGAAAGTTTAGACTTTTGAGGAAGGCAAAGGAAGAGAAAACCTATCCTGTAATATAAAACTAGAATGCATTCAGACCAAGAGCTTAGTTTCCCTTGCAGTTTCCATTTATTTCGGTGGTGTGTTGATGTCAACAGCTTTGTGTGCCTATGCCAGCCTTTCTCAAACTCGGATCCCCAGATATTGTTGGACTACAAATCCTATCATCCTCATTGGTCCTGGTAGATAAGGATGATGGGAGTTGTGGTCCAGCAATATCTGGGAGCCCAAATTTCTCAAGTCTGGCCTATACCCATGCAGTTAGATTAAGAATGCATTTTTATAATTCCGGCTTGCAGCAAATAGAAATTGAAGTGAACTCTCCACTGGCAAGAAGACACCGCATTTGCTGATCTAAGGACACCTGATACTTGTCATGAGCTCAGTGGAGTTATTTAAGATTTGTTTTGTTTGATAGTTATATTTAGGCTGATGTGAGCTTTCTAAAAAGGCAAGCTGAATAGAAATAGCATGTACAAAATGATAAATAACTAAAGAATTGAAAGAAACGTTTGTCTGAGCAAGAAGCCCATCCAGACCCTGTGGGACAACATTTAATGATATTACTACATGTTTTAACTCACCCTTCACCCAAGGAGTTCAGGGCACCGATGTGGAAGTGTGGAAGAGCAACCCTGCAAGGTTGTTCAGGCCAAGAGAGAATGACTTAATCCCAGGCCACCCAATGAAACAAGCAGAGATCAATGTCCAGGTTTTCTGGTTGTTCGTTTCCCAGCAATCTCGTTTACCACCCTAGCTCTTCCTCTGCTGAAATTTTGAACACTGAAAGATGATGTATAGAGTAGGAGCACTGTACTTTGGTAAACACATTCCTATGACACAGGCTACTATGCTGGCAAGATGTTTGTTTCAATGCAGCTTAAGTTGGGTGCTCTGAATAGTGTTTATCCATTGGACAGATATTAAATAAAGCCAAACCACACCACACTGACTTGTTTTGTATCTTCATATTTTTTCCAAATAGACACAGAACCCATTTCTTTGAAAAACTTAAAAAGGCGATCACAGTTTTTTGAACAAGGTAAAAGACAAAACCCCAAAAGCTAACATTTCATGTACTTTCATGAAATTGTTTCCCAATGTACATTCTTCTTAACAAGTCTCTGGTGTTGGGTTCTAAGTTTCTTCAGTCATTGATTGTTGCCGTCATGCCAAACTAGCTTAATCTGTTTCCATTCTTTCCTTAGGGTCATCAGGTTTTTCTTACAATTCATGGGTCTACCTTTGTGGTAATGGGCTTTGTGTGTTCCTCTGTATCTCAAACCTTTTACACTTCTGATATTTGTTCAAACGCTGTTCTCACTGGGGAGCAGTGTGAAGTACAGAAACCTTTGTTCGGATTTGCAGCTTTCCTACAAAATGCCATTACGCTGAGCAAAGCAACAGACATGCTACAATAAATTCCCAACCCGAGAAATGCAGTCAAATTTAAATGTATTCATAATACGATTTAGATTTATTAAAAATTGGCAGATTAGTATGCAGTAGCTAATTACAAAATGCCTGTTCCATAACCATGAGCAAATCTCCAAAATACTTTGGAAAAGGGTTTTAAGAATCCAAATGACAGTGTCTCGGCTGTGAATGGTTTGTCACAATTCTCTAAGGCTTCTCCTAGTGTGCTTTGCATGTTGCATTTCACCTCCTTCATTTTCACTTCAGTAATTTGCTTCTACCTGTTTCAGTATTTTTGTGCACATGGAATGTGTTGAAGTGATTAAGGCACTTCACATTTATTACAACATTAAGTATCACCAAAGGTCTGTTTTCCCTTGAATATATCTGTCCCTTTGATAAGTACAAAATATTAAAATGCTTCTCTTTGACTCTGTTTGGATGGTTTGTCCTAGTGATATACTGCTGAGTGAATTACAGTACCTCCTGTGCTCATGGGGTTAGCGCAGGTATCTGCAATGTCTCAGCATAGCTGTCAAGCATCCTTTATTGTGATGGCATATTCCTTTATAAGTTCTTTTCAAAGCCAACAGAGGGGAGAATGGGAGGCCTTGGCCTGCTTGTACATTTCAATCCCTCAGCTTCTCTGGCTGTGCAGGTAGGGCATTTCCAAGCATGGAATGCGCTTCACAATAAGGACTGCTGGACAGGTATGGAACGTGGTCTTATTATTTTCACTGGTTTCCTTAGAATTTTCCACTTCATCTTTTTATTGCATGTTTGTCATCTGATGTGAGAGTCTGCTCATCTTCTGTCAGGGTGGAGCTGTTGCAAAGACACTTTGTTGTCACTAATAAGTAAAAATACGTATCTTCCCTTGATAACAAATACCGCTGAGAGTGCCCATGTGTTGCAGATGGGAAATGATTGTTAAACGTTTCCTATACAGTAGACCAGAAGAGATAACAACCTCTACACAATTATTTGCAGTCTGCCACCATAATCCCAATACTTTATTTTGAGTATATATAAAGTATTAAAGTAACTTCCAGAGAATTGCAACACTAGCAGTAATAGTGTTGCAATTCTCTGGAAGTCTTTGCAGTTTCTCAGCATACAGTTCCAGTGCAGGAGCACTTAACCAATCCTACTGATTTTGTATTTGACCTCTGTTGTGCGTGTTTTTATTATTTTTATATATGCTGCCCTAAGAGCATTATGCTGAGTGATTAATATATCTAGTAATTTTTTAAAAAAAATCTATCAGACAAAGCAAAGGCACAACCTGACCCATCTGTTGCATGTGGTTGGTTTTGGCATTGCAAAAATGGGTGCTAAGGAGAATCACATAGAAGTTAAACTGTGGTTGGAATGGAATTACACCAATGTAATGTCTTTGGTAAGCAAGATAAAAATGTATGTGCAGCTGTTTCTTTAAAAACAACAAAAAGGGAGCCATCCCTATTGATGGCCCTAGACCTTCAGAAAAGTACATGAGTAGTAACTTTCAAATAATATGTTGTTTAATTGTATACTGTGTTAGTAGAAGTGGGGAGTTTTTCCAGTGCATTCTTTGCTTTGTGATGAGCTTTTGCTTATCTCTAAATTGAAAAGTGGCTTGGTGGTTCTAGCCAGGTTTTTAAAAGAAGATTCTTTAGCGAACTTTGTGGTATCGCTAATGTTGAGATGAATTCTTTTAAGACTAAAACAATATTAAGTAATATTATTGCATAGCTACCTATGCTGTGTCTACAAATTTGTATATATCCATTAAGTTGATATTTCCTATTTCCATTGTGCATTGTTAAAGTGGGGGGGGGGAGCCATTGGGTGATGAATCTTGCATCCAGCACCCATGAACTATGTGCTGTGCTCATGCAGCCTGTTTTTGTACTGTGCTTTCTGCCAGTGCTACTCATCTTTTGAGGCAGGGAATAGGATGCGTCCACCTTTTTCTGGTGCACTCCTCGTTTCTGGTTGTATGGGTTGTTGGGGAGAGGAGGAAAGAGGGAGGTCTTTTCCAACCCAGTTCACTGAATTTGATGTGTGATATATTAATCTCGATATCTCTTTTTGTGTGTTTTCGTTTTGCTGTTCTTCATATTATTCTAAGACTATCCACGTTTCAGTGCATACTGAGAGATCCTTACTCCCTAATTGTCCTACAGCTGCTATCTTTTCCTGCTTATTGTGGTCAGCCTGTGCTGGATTCCGATCTGAAAAAAATGCAGGAATACAACATTCCTGATAAAATACTGCTTTGGCAAGCATTATGAAACCCTGGGGAAAGTCTGGGGAAAATAAAGACTTCTCTCAGTTTTCTCTTGATGTGGTGACGCACATATTCACCCTTAAGATTACCATCATTGTTGTGTGTTTTTCCGTGTGGAACAGCTGTTTGTCCCTTGGTTGTCCAACTGATGAAAAACGGTAAAATCGTACAAGTCTAATAGGTGTTTGTTCATCTGAAAGTCCTTGACCTGATAAGGGAATGGGGCCCAACAACTTAAATAGTGCCTTCCAATAGCCTACAACTTTAAATTGTATCTTCCAGGTCATACTAACAAAGTTTTTTTTTCTTTCTTTTTAAAATTATTTTCTTCTCACTGCTAGGAGGCCCAGAGCCTGCCATTCCTGATGTGAGTATTGCTGCTTAAGTTATAGTAAATAGTATTTAACTAATGAGATAATAATATAACATTAAAAAATACGTACATTCCCACAAATGAAAATGAATACTCAAAGCAATAAAGATGTTATTATGAGATAAAATAGAATAATGCATAACTTGGGGGGAAATATACAGTCACACATCATCATGAAAATTATTACTTTAAAAACTGATGAACAAGAACTATGGGTGGTATTCAACTAATATTTGCTCAGAGCAGACCTGTTAAAAGTTAATGGATCTAGCTTAGTCATGTTAATTATTGTAGTGGATTACCACCCCGTGACTGTAAATCTACCTGCTTGAAACCTAAAGAAAGGTTCTTCATAAGATAGCTTTATTTGGTGAACAAGAAATGTAACCAGATGTTTGGATCCAAAAGGTACTCCCAATATCACATTGCCTCTAAAGGTAAAAAGGTAAAGGACCCTTAAGATGGTTAAATTCAGTCAAAGGTGACTATGGGGTGCTGCGCTCATTTCGCTTCAGGTCGAGGGAGCCGGCATTTGGTGCTGTGGTCTAAACCACTGAGCCTCTTGGGCTTGCCAATCATAGGGTTGGCAGCTGGAATCTGTGTGACGTAATGAGCTCCCGTTGCTCTGTCCCAGCTTCTGCCAACCTAGCAGTTCGAATTGCCTCTAATATGCAAACCTGTCCATGGAAGTGGGAAGGAACAGAGCTGAACCCTCTTTTTCCTTGGGCACTTTCCAAGACTGGCCAAGTTGTGTGGGTGTGATAGCTTGCCGAGCAAAAGTGTGCAGGGTTAAGCATTTTCCTTATCTGCCCACTCTGTCAAACTTAAGACAAATTCAAGATTGGGAATCCATGTTCGCTGCCAAATATCTATTTCTGGTCTAAGACTGTAACTGACATTGTAAATTTGTGTGTGTGTGTGTTCAAAGCAAAACAAAACATTCTGCTCTAGCTGATTTTATGTTTCTGTGTTTCAGCTCCCAGTTCCGCCCATCAGCGCTTCTAGCCGCTGGGCCTGGGATCAAGAGGAAGAAAGAAAAAGACAAGAGAAATGGCAAGCAGAACAGGATCGCTTACTTCAGGTGTGGACTTAATAATGCAATGTCCATCACTACAAGGTTGGCTCTGGATTTGGCCAGCCAGACTGACCTCCAAAATAAGCCTATTCTGGAATTTATACTGCCAGTAGAAATGGTCTATAGTGATTTAAGGTTAACTTAGTGAGGCTAGGTTTTGGAGAGTATATAACTGCTATTTTAAAGCAATTAAAGATGGAAATCCCCACCATTAATACTAAACATGGTATCAACATGTGGTTTATAATTGCTTTGTGGTCCAACCCTTTGTATAGATACTTAGAATAAAATATAATTTTGCTAATAGGTTTTATTTGCAAATAAGCACCTTTGTGTTCGTCCTATTTTGATGTCTTGTCATCTGTTTTAGAGTAAAAGGCTTCTGGGGCAAAGCATATGCCATCTTAATATGTTCTTATGCATCCTGAATGCAGCTGTCTGAAAACCAGTTGTGTGTTTATTACTGCCCAACCTCCCTATGTTCTAATCCATTGTACAAATCTCTGAGAAACTAGATGTTTGAGACAAAACCAAATCCTGCTTTGAGATAAAATGTTAAAAGCCTGATGACTTATTTTTGCTCCCTAAACAGAAGTTAAGGTTAACTCATTCCTTTCTAGGAAGAGTGGGTTGCTTCTTATAGGAAGAAGTAAAATAATAGGTAAATGAGAAAGTACCAAGGTAACAATTACTGTATTTGTGCAGCATTAGAATCAATTACAAATTTGTATTATACTTCCGCACCACCTTTAAAGGTAAAGGACCCCGACAGTTAAATCCAGTTGCGAATGTCTCTGGGGTTGCGGTGCTCATTTTGCTTTACTGGCCAAGGGAGCCGACGTTTGTCCGCAGACAGTTTTTCCAGGTCATGTGGCCAGCATGACTAAGCCGCTTCTGGCGAAACCAGAGCAGCATCCGGAAATGCCGTTTACCTTCCCACCGGAGCGGTACCTATTTATCTACTTGCACTTTGATGTGCTTTCAAACTGCTTGGTTGGCAGGAACTGGGACCAAACAATGGGAGCTCACCCTGTTGCGGGGATTCGAACCACCGACCTTCCAATTGGCAAGCCCTAGGCTCAGTGGTTTAGACCACAGTGCCACCCACGCCTTTACACATCCTCAAAAGTGCTTTTTTGGTATATTAGAAAGTACCTTCCCTTGCCATTGATTTGCCAGAACTAGCTTTCATAAGAGTACTGAGATTTTGACATTATTGAGAGGGCACTATTTGAAATGAAACTGATATTTATAATGTAAAAGAGTGTGTGCAAGGCTTGCCCAACTATGGATTTATATTACTTTGTACATTACAGTGAGCATACCTCATTTCTATGCAGTTTACATTGCCAGAAAATATACGTTCAGCTAATTATGCCATGAAGTAATATACTTTTTAATTAAAAAAACCTAGGAGAAATACAGGCGCGAACAAGAGAGACTGAAGGAAGAATGGCTGAAAGCTCAGAAAGAGGCTGAAAAGGAGAACTCCAAATACTTAAATGAGGTGAGCTCTATAACTTATTGTGGATTACCCTCTCTTGGTACTTCCATGGAACAAAATTTACAATTTGCTTTCTCCCTGGCTAGTAAGCAAATGCATCAGAATCAGGAAATGCAGGCAACTATATTCCACTAGAAGAAAATCTAAACAGGAAAAGGATGATAATAATAGATTCATCAGGACAAACTAAAAATCACAAATCCATGAATAGCATGAGTTTCTAGCAGTAATGATAAATCATCTTAAAATGTGCATTAAAAAACATTGAAAGTCAAAACAGATGCTAACAGTTCCATTTAGATAGGTTTCCTCAACCTGGTGCCCTTGAGATCTTGTTGAACTACAACTGCCATCAGTCGTGACCATTAGCCATGTTGAAGTCCAGATCCATCTGGAAGGCACTAGTTTGGGGAAATCTGTACTAAGAGATCCAAGCAGAATTTCTTATTACAAAACGCATATTGTGTAGTAGTTGGTGACTTAATTTGTGTCTTTGTGTCGCTGCTTACCTTCACCAGCTGTTGCCGATCTGTTTCCTTAAGCCAGTTTCAATTAAAAATCTTGAGAAGGAAGACTTCTTTTTGACAATGGATGCATTGTCAATTTGGATACAAGGTGGATGGATGAAAGACTGTCGCTTTCACCTTTATTCATTTCAACAAACTACCATCAATCTTTTAGTAGTTTCTGTCCATGACCATGGAGATTGCTGGAAGACTTCAAGAAAAGTTTAGATAGCTTTAGCCCTGCACTGAGGGCTCCACAGTGCAGGTCATGCTGACTAATCTACAAGTGTTCAGTTGCCAGAGGCTTAGCAGGTATAGCGTTCAGTTCCCAGATCCATAAAATGCAAAGATAATATTTAATCATGTAAACATACAGTGTGACAGACTTAAATGGTTGATAATGGACCACTTAACTGCAATCATCCTTAAGCGGTGTACAAGAAATACAATACAGAAAGCTAAAAATTGGTTAAAACTTAAAAATAAACGCCTGCTTTAAGTTAAAGCAAACGAGTAAAATAGAATGTAAGTAGAAGTACTAAATGTGCTAAATATGGCAAAAACCACTAATTTTAAAAGTTAGAGGCAAGGGCAAGTGCTAATAATATCCAATAGTTCCATTTCCTAAAACTCTGCGCCATCCTGTCTGTTTCATTTTTATAAGCCTTGCACTCTCTTCTAGGAGGAGACTGTATTAAAGCCAAATACTGTGTCTGTAACTGCACAAGAACCTCCTGTTTCCACGTGGAGAGCAAATGGAGATCACAAGGCTGACTATTCTGAGGCTGGTAGACGATGGGAAGAAGAGCGAGAACAGGAGAAGAAGGAAGAGGAAAGGAAACGTTTTGAGGAGGCCCAGAGGCTGGAAGAAGCAGCAACTGCGTTACGAATAGAACAAGAGAGGAAGCGCCAAGAACTAGAACGTGAGAAGGAACGAAACGTGTGCTATGCAGAGGAGCCGAGGTATCAGGAAGCAGCAGAACAGAAATTGCAGGTTGAACAAGTCAAGGAAACTTCGATACAGAGGCCCCAATATCAAAGGTGTGCATTCAGTTTTTCGCTATGGTGTTTTTTTTTGCTATAGTGACCTACAGAAGGCATAAGCATAAGCTCAAAAATGTATGACTAAAATACTTTATATTCATGAGAATTTATTATATTGATGCACAAGTACTTGTGAGTGCAAAAAGCAATAGAATCAGCCAATAGGCTTGTTTTGAAACAATGTAAGTTTCAAATTGTTAACTGGACTATTTATGTTGAGGTTTGTGGTAGGACTTTGGTAAAAGCTCTGTTTGCCATGGCTGCAAGTATCCCTGGATGCAAGTACACACTTGCAGCAGCAACCAAGTCCTAGTGGAGTTCTTGTCACACATCAGTATAAGCATTCTTCATTTATCCTCATCCCACCTTATTAAATCAATAATAGGGTCTTTCAGGAGAGCTGACACCAAGTGCTACAATGGGCAAGAACCCCATATATGACTCGGTTAGGATCTCCCTGGATTTTTGAGGACTCTAGAGCCAATCCTAAGCTGCCTGAATAATCAGCTGTCTCTGCCCACTGAGAAATGGGAGCAGATCCTTGCTTTCTCATTGCTCAGCTGGAGAAAGTAAGTTTGCAGAGAGGGGGAGGTTTTAATTTCTCTTCCTCCCTCCACAGACTTCCCTTGCCCACGTGCTTCTCAGTCACACCATCGCTGTGTCTTCCCAATGTGTTTGTCCAAACCTTAAAAATGAATTTGAGTGCGTAAGAACCTCAGGTCTTGCATTACAAAAGTGAAATATACTGTATATATTTTATTTTTATTTTGCAAACTGTAAATGCTCAGAACTTGGCGCTGAGCATTTCTAAGACAAGTCATGCTGCTGTTGTAAATTATACAACAAAGAACAGGTCTAACTTCCTAATCTGCCATCCCTTCTCCTACAGCTTCCTGTTTTCTTGGATGCAAATCTAGATTTGCAAGAATTTCTTGTTCAATATGTGGGAGGCTATTGTTCATGGTTTTGTATCTTCCTGCAGTGCCAGCCAAATGAGTATCTCTTCCTGTGTAATCTATTCATTCTAATGCATGTTTACTTTAGGCATTTTGAAACACCAAGAAATTCTGATGAACCAACAGGCTACTTCAGTACTAACAGGTAAAACTATGCTGGCTTTCCTGTCCTTCAGTTTATGCTTGTTTGGGATTCTTTTACAAGTGTGCCTCTGAAATGCTGGAATCCTGGCACAGCTTAGGGAAATACAGCATTACTTTGTGGATTACTTAATAATGGGCAACTATGGAAGTATGAAGAGGGACGCGGGTGGCGCTGTGGGTTAAACCACAGAGCCTAGGACTTGCCAATCAGAAGGTTGGCAGTTCAAATCCCCACGACGGGGTGAGCTCCCATTGTTCGGTCCCTGCTCCTGCCAACCTAGCAGTTCGAAAGCACGTCAAAGTGCAAGTAGATAAATAGGTACCACTCCAGCGGGAAGGTAAATGGCGTTTCTATGCACTGCTCTGGTTCGCCAGAAGTGGCTTAGTCATGCTGGCCACATGACCCGGAAGCTGTATGCCAGCTCCCTTGGCCAATAAAGTGAGATGAGAACCACAACCCCAGAGTCGGTCATGACTGAACCTAATGGTCAGGGGTCCCTTTACCTTTTTATGGGTATGAGTATGATGGGATAAAGTGTCATTTCAGCTGCATTGCCTTAGATCTTGGGTAGTAAAGGAGGTTGTTGGAACTTCAATTCCTGCACATGTGGCCAGTGATCAAAGGGTGATGAGTCTGATAAGAGCATCTGGGCAGCACCTAGCTGAGTTACCCGTGCCTTAGATCATACCACATAAAACAAAGCCACCACAGCTGCAGAATATTTTTTGGGTTTTTAGAAGAGATATTTGGGTTTTTAGAAGAGATAAAAGCATATACTAATAGTATTTTTGGAAGCCCTTCAGATATGATGTAATGTAGCAAAGTCAGATGTTAAAGTATAATTCTGTGATTCACAACAGCCTCTGCACCATGTTTTTCAGTATATGTTTCAATGTAGAGGAAAATTTAGATGTGACTGGCTTAATGAGGCACCAGATAATTTCAGCTGTTATTTTTTTATCTTCAACCATTATTGACCGTCATTACATCATACTTTGTTATAGGCTGCTCACCCACATGGTTGTATAATCTAAAATATGAAAAGCAAAGAGTAGGCGTAGAAGGGAGCAAAGATATCAACAGTGACAGGATTTGCTTGAGCTTCTGTAGTCACATAGGACATTCAGGGGGGGGAAATATGTTCAGTGTTCCTGATCTATTTTTAATTGTTACATCTTCCATTCATATCCATATGTCTGAGGCATTTTCCCATTCGTGCCTAGTTATCTTCATTGTCCTTATGTAGTGAACATTGAAACAGCAGTTATTTCCCAGTTTATAAGATTGTACCTCTCCAAATTAAAATCACAAAGAACTGGCTCAATATGTTGCAGTCTATAATCCTCCGAATCTTCCTGGGACTCTTGTTTGCTTTATCCATATGCATTTGCTTGACCCTATTTCCTGAGTGTTTTAAGGGAGCAATCCTAATAGGGGCAGAGAGCTTATGGAGCAGTGGCTTGTCTACTACATTTACAGTTCAGCTGCTTGCAGGGAAGGTTGGGGCAGTTGATTCTTCTCTTTCGCAGCACCAGCTTTTAGGCTGGGCCAGTAGTGGGGCCCCTCACCAAGAAATGAGCTGGCTTTTGTTCCATCAGATCTGCCGCTTGCTCCACCCCACCCCTAAAATGCCCCATTTGGGGCCATTGTGTCAGCTGCCCCAGCAGGCACACCAACTGTGCTAACTTGTGGGCTCCCCCTGCCAACCCAAAACTGGTGGAATACAGCTGAGGGACACCTCAACCACATCTTAATCCCCAGCAGCAGTGCAGATTAGGGGTCTGGACTCTTCTACAGTTTGCAAATGCTGTGCAGGATTAAATCCCTCTGTATAATAAAGTCATAAGGCTGTTGTCACATGGCAGTTCATGTGGCCGCCAGTAGGCAGCCACATGAGCAGCACGGTGAAAGGAACAACTAGGATAGGCTGTGGTAGCACCCTGGCAACCATCGTCCTCTGCTACACCACTGCTGCCATTTCAGCCTCAGTGGTGCTAGAGTCTGAGGAGGGAAGCAGCAGAAGAGCAGTTGATGGGGAGCTGGCCTAGCCTGGCTCCTCCTTTGCAGCTTGTGTGGCCCATGGTTTGGTTGAGCTGTAAAGTGAGGAATGTAAAGGGAGAGAGGAGGCCGGGTCAGCCACATGTAAAGGAAGGAGGAGGAGGTTGGTGAGGGGGTATATTTGGATGGTGAGGTGAGTAAAGCTAGTAATATGTAACTTCTTAATTGTTTTTAGAAGTAAATCCAGATCAACTCCAGATCTAGATGATCATCATGCAAATAGAAATGGTGAGTGGTGTGTGCATATTTTTGTTTTTTGTAAAAGGGGATTTAAAAAAAAAAGCTGCTTGGAAACAATATGAGATACTGGATTATTTTGTCATTGGTTGTCTGGTAAGACTGAATTATTGCAGAACTTAAGCCTTGTCTATAGGTACAGGTGGGACGTGGGTGGCACTGTGGGTTAAACGACAGAGCCTAGGACTTGCCAATCAGAAGGCTGGCGGTTCGAATCCCCGTGACGGGGTGAGCTCCCATTGCTCGGTCCCTTCTCCTGCCAACCTAGCAGTTCAAAAGCACATCAAAGTGCAAGTAGATAAATAGGTACCGCTCCGGCGGGAAGGTAAATGGCGTTTCCATGTGCTGCTCTGGTTTGCCAGAAGCAGTTTAGTCATGTTGGCCACATGACCCGGAAGCTGTACGCCGGCTCCCTCAGCCAATAAAGCGAGATGAGTGCCGCAACCCCAGAGTCAGCCATGACTGGACCTAATGGTCAGGGGTCCCTTTACCTTTACCTATAGGTACAGGTAGGTACATAATCTGATCTGGGTCAGAATGTCGGGACATGTTGTGCATTATTGAACACTAGATCCCAGGGAGATGCAACCATTTGGATGACTCACAGCTCATTTTAACACCAGTATTTTTCTCCACTGGAGCAGAGATTTGCCTTTGTAAAAAGTAGGCAGAATGCTTCACCTTTCTATCAGTATTCTGTCACGAATCATGACTCATACTACAATGCATATAAAGTATCGTGCATCATAAGAGATGTTACTGAGTTTGCTTTTTATCTCCCCTCCACCCCTTTAGTGCACTTGTGTGTGATTTGTGTGTCTGTGCTTCTTTATTTTTCAAATTAGGCATGAAGAGCAAACTTTCCGAGCAGTCCTCAAATGCTGGTGACTCACAGAAGAGATCTCAGAAAGAGCATGGCTTGTCCCCAGCTGAGCTGGAAAGACAGCAGATCCTTCAGGAAATGAGAAAGAAGACATCCCTACACACAGACAACAGCTGGATCAGACAACGCAGTTCCAGTATGCACAAAGAGCCTGTTAGTCTAATTGGCACTAGAATGAGGAGGTAATATTGATTCACTGTGTGTTGCCTATCGTTGACTGTATGATGCTCATGCCATTCTGGAACTGTGATTGATTTACAAAGCAGTCAAGGAAAGAATTTATTTTAATTTGAGATGGATCAAATTTTCAGTTTTTTCATGAAAATTTGTATTTTCCCCTTAAATAGTGAGATTCCTGGATGTAGTGCACTGTTTTTGAAGTTGATGTATCATTTAAGCAGCATTTGTTATGATCCTTGTACCTATTTGAGCTGCATTAGCAAAATTTGTTGATGAAATAATTTGTCTTGGATTCCCAGTGTCTGTGTGGGTATTCACCCTAGCTGAGATTGAAAGAGCTATTATTGCTACACTCAGGAGCCTTGAGTCTGCTTTTGTTTTGTTGGAATTCAGGCCCACAGGCTATCTCCCAAACTGATTTTGAAGCTCCTCTCAATTTTGGAAGCGAGTTTCCTTGAAGCTTGAGAAACTGCTGCTTCTGAAACATGAATCCATTGCCACCTTGGCATGGTCCTTTAGACCGCCTGTGTATTCATGTGGAAAACAACTCGCTTCACAGTTGGGAGTTCAGAGTTTGTCACTTTGTGAACCTATTATAGAAATTGGCTTTGAATCTGAACATCTGGGAGCATTGTTAACATCATAAGAAAAGTTCAGCATCCTGCTTTCCCACAACTGCCAGCCAAATGCCTCTGGGAACCTCACAAGCAGGGCATGAATGCAGTAACCTTACCTTACCCTTTGTCAGTGGTATATTCTGCCTCTGAATCTGCAAGTTTCATGTAGCCATATTTTTATGTTGAGAACTGTCCTGAGATCTACAGATGAAGGGTGGCATACTAAATGGATGGATGGACAGAGAGACAGATTTATAGTTTCTATGAATTTGTCCAAAGATCTCTAAGCTAGTGGCCATCAAAGCATCTCCGTGATAGATGGTCATCCACTCTCTGATTGAAATGAAGGAGAGTCTACCACATTCTGAAGAGTTCATTCCACTGTCCAACAGATCTTAGCATCATAAAGTTCTTCCTGATGCTTAGTCAGAATTTCCTTTCTTGTAACTTGAATCCATTGGTTTGGGTCCTAGCTTCCAGAGCAGGAGTAAGCAAGCTCACTCCATCTTCCATGTGGCAGCCCTTTCGATATTTGAAGATGGCTATTATGCCTTCCTCTGTCTCCTCTTAGCCAAGCTAAACACACCCAGCTGCCTCAAATCTTCCTTATAAGGCTTGGTTTCCAGACCCTTGCTCATCTTGGTTGGCCTCCTTTGCACACATCCCGGCTAGTCAATATCATTCTTAAATTGTGGCGACCAGAACTGGACACGGTACTTCAGGTGTGCTCTGACCAAGGTACCATTTTGTTACCAAAAAAATGCAAACCTGTTGAAGCACACTATGACCACGCTCAACCTTCACCTTCTTGCTACGATGGCAGCCTTTTAATCTTCTTCTTTTTTTTAACGTACAGAGGTGAGAGTTTGGATAACCTTGATTCTTCAAGAACAAATTCCCGGAGGCCTCACTCTTGGATGGGCCAGTCTGGATCTTCACTGTCTTTATCATCTAGTCAAGATTTTAGTCACCATGTGCCTCCTGTAGTGTCCACTTCAAATCGTGCCTACATGCGCATACCCTCTTCCAGCCTGCCATCTCCTTCGGCCAGTTCCACGAAAACATCATCCTTGCCTCATGTTCTTCCATCTGCGCAATCTCCTGCTCCCCATTCTCAGTCACCAACTTCTGCTTCCCAGACTGGAACTCAGCAACGCAGCAGGTATGGGGTTCTGTCTAAAACTTTTGGCTAAAAACTTTTATGTATAACTTAACGTTACTGAGTTTTCATAAAGGGTGATGTAGAGAACAATGAACTCCTTCCATCCGTGCAGAAAATAATTAAAATGGCACCATTTATTTTTAAGCTTGCAAGCTCTGGAGACCCACACAGAGCTGCAGAATGTGTTTTGCACTACATAATTAGAGGGACATAAAAATTATTTTGTCAGCTCTGCCTCTTTTGCTGTTTTATTCTTAAAGTGATTTATGCCTCAAAGTGTACGTTTATAAAATCAAGCCATACACACATATATTCTGTAAGCCAGTGGCTCAGGCATTGGGTATATATCCATTTCAACCTCCTTCTAGAAGACTGAAATTTTGAACAGGGTCATGCCAAGGATTGTGGCTTCCCCAAGATGTGATTCTCTCTGACCCTTTCCTCATAATTGATATTTATGGGTTCTAAATCAGTTGGTAACTAATGTTATAAAATCAGTTGGTAACTAATGTTATAAAATTCCATTTTACAATGTGTATTAAATTGGAACATGAATGCACACATTTAAGCACCCAAGTACCATGTTCACCCCTCCTTGTTTCAGGGTTGTTGAATACCATACTTTTCCATGTATAAGACTAGGTTTTTTTCTTTAAAAATTATGCTGAGAAGAGGGGGTCCTCTTGTACATGGAGCCATCCCCTCCCACATTTTCTTAAATTTGAGTCCACAAAAATAGGGGGCATCTTATACACAGAAAAATACTGTACTTTGTATGGCTTTTTCTGTGAAAAATGTACATTAAGAGCATGTTTATATTATGTAAATAATATGATACTTGTCTTCTTGCAACTTTTTAATGCTGGTTTTTAACCTCTCTGGTTTGAGAGCAGACCATGGTTACATCAGTTTTGATGTCACGGTAAAATCATGCTTATTGATGACAAAGCAAGGAATGGAATAAGCATTTGGGAGCTCATTGGGAAGTTTCCAGTCTCCCAACTGTTAGTGATCAGCAATACAATATGTGAACTAGACAGTAGTGTTATCTTCAAATTTTATATGGCAGGACTTCAGAGAGGTTTCTGTTGTATATCCCAGCCTAGTGCTGTGTTGCCTAAAAAGATACAGCTGTTGGGATTTGGATAGGAGCACTTTCTGAAATGTATTCATAATCATTTCCCACAGATAAAGAGAGAGGAATCTAAATCATATATTCCTGCATGCTAAATTTAGAAATGTTTTGGACATTGTAATTTATGTTGAAAATTTATGGTGGCACTATATTGCATAAGAGATTGCTGAAGGCACTCATTTAATCATTGAAATGGTAACTTCTTTTCCCGATTTGAAAATTTCCGTTCTAGGATAGTAACTTGCAGATTTCTTCTAGCAGTCCTGGGTTTGGGTTCATTACTCATGCCGTTGTAGCACTTTCTTTTCAATGACATTTCTCTAGTTTCCTAAAATCTGCCTCTCAGCCGCTTTCTTGTTCTGTATCTAGGTCGGTCAGTGGAAAGCGAGTGTGCTCATACTGTAGAAACGTTCTGGGCAAAGGAGCAGCCATGATCATCGAATCTCTTGGTCTTTGCTATCATTTACATTGTTTTAAGGTGAGAGGTGGGCAAAACGCCAGGGAGATGGAGGAACCTTACACTGCAGCCTAGCATGGCAACTTAGAAGACTTAGGGGCTCTGCTAATCAACCTTGCGCTACATGCATAACTCAGCCTGGCAAATATCTCTGCTTGCTCACCTGCTTCAAATTAAAATAATCAGGTTCTTGATTTGATTGAGGATTTTGAAATGTGTTCCATCAGTGGTTTCATGCAACCTTGCACACATCTGAATTAGCATTCTACATTTGAAATTACACCCTTAATCACGTAAGGTGGATTAGTTCAGTCTTCAAATCTTCATCTGTTTGCATTCGCACAATGAGGGTAGTTAATGTATGGAAGAATATAGTCCCTCTGCTGCCACCACCACCACACACTTCTGGCTCCAATAGGAAACTTCCTGTGCACTTAGGTCATAAGGGGGTGGGGCTTTGTGTTGAATGCCAGCACTGTCTGAAGCTGGTAAGGCTTTTTCAGTGATGGCACATAGGTGCTCCTCCTGGTGAGGTTGTTTAGCTTCTGGTTTAGCTTGTTTAGGGTCTTCAGGAAGTTGATGGAGAATTCTAGTGAGCCTTTGGAATTGAATGGGTTTTATGGCAGTTCCATCTGAAAATATGACTGCTTTAAAATCGATGAACAAGGTATACTGAAGTTATATATTACAAGCCATCCGGAGCATTTCTTAGAAGCTGTGTGTGTGAGATTTTTAAAAATAAAGTAAGTTACACTTCAAAGAAGCATTCTCACACAGAATTAGTAGCACTGATGTCATTGTAAACATGAAGTCTGACCAGACTTTAAGAAAGGAGGTCTAGGGTGGCAGGAATCTGATTGTGACTCATGCTTGGTGCCAAAATCACTGCTTTTGATTCTTTTGTGCCATGGAAATCATTCTGTTTCAGAAAGCAAGACTCTCGTTTACTAATCCCTGGTTGATTCCTCTTCTCTGCTTAAAGTGCGCAGCTCTTCACATTGCTTGCTTCTAGCATTAGAACTCTCCTGCACATTAACACACTCCCACTCTTGCTTAAGAGGGTACATGGTTCAAATCTTGTATTTGAAAAATCATTGCAAAATGTGTTCATACGGCTAATTGTTCCTTTTTCTTCACAGTGCAATGCTTGCGGGTGCGACCTTGGGGGCTCTCAGGCCGGAACTGAAGTCCGGATCCGAAACAATGAACTCTTCTGCAATGACTGCTATCTCAGATTTAAGAGTAAGGGCTTCCTTCAACAATGCTAAAGTTTTGATTACTTACGCCTACACCAAATGCTTTTCAGAATTATACTTTTCCTCTGTGTATGTGCTATAGGGATGATTTGTGCCGTAGCGGTTGTTTCTACTGGGATTTGGGAGGATTTTCTTCTTGGATCAATGAGGCTATTTTTTTCTGATTTGAAATATTTAAAAAGAAAAAATGGAACAATTACCAAAAGCCCAATTGGAGCAATAGGACTAAAAGAAAAGAAACCAGTATGTCTGAGGGATAGCATTTACATTATTTTGTATTTCTCTCAGTGTCATGATACATTAAAACATACATATTAAACAGATGATTTGTAATAATTAGGGAGGAAGAGGACCGGTTTATAGTGTTTTAGATATTGCAAGTTATGACAAATCATAAATTTTATTCTGCTTTGAAGGAGCATGCTCCTCTGGGAGAAGGAGGCTTCCTCTTAGTGGTCACAGCTGGAGGAAGACTTGATCTAAAGAGCTGAGAAAATTAATTTTTCATTGGCTGGGATCCTAAGTATGCTTTTAAGGAATTCAGCTTCATGAAATCTGTTGGGTGGCCAACTTATTAAATATCTTAGAGATCATGGGGCCTGGTTCATCTGCTCTCTTAATCTTGTTATACTCAGATTTGTCTTTAGGAAAGCTTTGCTGTGCATCCCACTGCCATCAGAAGCACAGTTGCTGATCACATGGGGCAGGAACTTCCTGGCTGCAGCATCTGAAATCTGGGAGGCTTAGGCATCCCTTGCCTTATTTACCTTAAGTGTTTACTGAAGGCTGCCTTATTTTTAACCACTCTTCAATATTAGTCGCTTGCCTTCCAATTATGGATTCTGTGGGCTGTTGCTGTTGGATTTTGATCCCAGTTCGTTCCATTGTTCTGGTCTTTTATAGTTATTATTTTTTATTTTACTCAGGTTTTGTGGCTATTTAGTATGCTGTTCTGCGGGGCCTTTTAGGTGGGATAATGTGTGTTGTGCTGTGTGTGCCATTTTAATAGTTGCTTGACTTACTTTGCAAGGGTGGCACTGTGGTCTAAACCATAGAGCCTAGGGCTTGCTGATCAGAAGGTTGGCAGTTCGAATCCCCGTGATGGGGTGAGCTCCCGTTCCTCAGTCCCAGCTCCTGCCAACCTAGCAGTTCAAAAGCACGTCAAGTAGTGCATGTTAAGTGCAAGTAGATAAATAGGTACTGCTCCGGCGGGAAGGTAAACGGCATTTCCATGAGCTGCTCTGGTTCACCAGAAGTGGCTTAGTCATGCTGGCCACATGACCTGGAAAAACTGTCTGCGGACAAACGCCGGCTCCCTCGGCCAGTAAAGCGAGATGAACACCGCAACCCCAGAGTTGTCCGTTATTGGACTTAACTGTCAGGGGTCCCTTTACCCTTTATCTTTACCTGACTTACTTTTAGGTGGAGATGGCATATCTGAAATGTCAGCTCTGCTTTGACCCAACAGACTTTTGCTTTATATGAAATCACAGGGCAGCGCTTTTAACCTTACACAAATTCCATTATAGATGAAGTGGAAGTACTTTTACTAGTGTAGTCTATCTAGGTTTCTTTTGAAGTATGAGGCTTTGAAGAGTTAGTGGCCTATCCATGTATGATTTTGGAAGGTTCCCCAGCAAGAATTCCAGTGTAGGTTGACGTTACCTTGTCTCTTCCAGGGACTTTGGCAAGAGAAGAGTGGGCCCCTTAGCAAAGCATCATGAGTTACAGAAGTGTCCTAACGCAGATCTCAGCCTTGTTTGGAAATAGTTCCTCACGCAATGACTGCAACATCAGGGGATTAGCTTTCTGTGTAAATGAGCCTTTGCATATCTAATAACACAGACGTAATATTCATATCACCTTGGTGCCACTTGAAATGCAATGCTTTTCCGTGGAGCCAATTCACATCATTAGATGTTTCATTTTCTTGAAACATCTGAGTAGACAGGAAACTTGAAAATGCTTTCTTGACTAAACATGTCCTGTCAAGGTAGCTTTTGTGTTCCTCTTTGAGTTTTTCCTTATAATCTTGCTCTTATATATTAATCTGCTTTTTGATGTCCATCCACATCCCTGCCTTTTTAGACTCCCTGCTGCTCTCAGCTTCTGCTCTTCTCAAAATGCCTATTCAGGGGTTCAGGACTTCTATCTGCATCCAGTCCTGTAGTGGGATACTTCCACCCATGTTGCTTGCTTGCTAGCCCACATAAGATTATAGGGACTGCTGGTCTGGCTTTCCATACTGTAAGACTCTTCCAATCACAGTGGAGGCTGCTTCAGACACCTTTAAAGTGCCCAGTTGTGCATGGTAGCATTAACTTGTAGCCCAGATATCTGCCCAGTAGTTGCATGCCTAAGACTTCAGTTTTTCTAGCCCCTCGTGTTGGTTATGTGAACTTTGGCAATTGTTGATGTGGAAGGAAAAGCTGAGGAAAATCATTCCTAGTGCAGTCAAACATCATAACCAATGTAGGTGTTTAAATTTGAGGCCAAATCATATGGGCACATGCCCTTAGACTTTTCATCCTCTTCTATCCTCAATATATTTTGGGATGCCATTTATGAACACTCCTGTTGTTGCCGTTGCCATTGTCATTATTTGAGCCCCTTTAAAGGGCTAGTCATGTTGTCCTGGTCTTCTGAGGGCCAAAATAGATATCACATTATGTTAAATGCTTTCATGCACTTTTGTGTCATTTTAATGTGAGTAGCTCTGAGCAGCATTGGGAACACAGTGGATGTGGAGGGAGAGGTTAACCCTTTTTCCTGCTGTGACGCTTATGGAAATTCTTCTTCTCTCCTATGTATCAGGAGAGAAATGCTCATTGGAGCCTGACTGTAACTTTCCACAATTCCAGGCAGCTACTAACTTGTGGTAGCTTCAAGTCTCTCTCCAAGACTCCCCCTCCTTTTCTGTCCATTAGTTGGCTCATGAGTAAACTTTTGTTACAAGAGCTCCTTCTGCTGGCCTTGTGAAAATCTAATGGCACTTAAGAGTGCTAGTTCATTCAACTTGTTGGGGGATCTCATTATGAGAGCTTGAAAATGAAATTCTCACGGTTCTACCCCTAAACTATCTTACTTTTCCAGAACAGTTTGGATGTTGTTAGCACAATTAAGCAGAATGCAAGAAATATTTGAGGATTTTAATAAAGCAGTTTGCAGTGGAGATGTTTCTCTCTTTCTGAACCCCTGCATTAATTAATCCTTCTCTTTCCTCTTATTTTAAACAGCTGGACAGCCAACCGTTATGTGATAGAAGCCTTAATATGAAACCACTGCTACAGATAGAGGAGGAAGCTGCTGCTGTAGATCTATAAATATATTTTGTGTGTGTGGTTTTTAAAAATATTTTTGCCTGTCTAGCTCATGTAGAAAATTCATGGTATCTTTTATTATACTTATATGGAGCTATTTATGAGAAGGTAATCACAATAAAACGTTTCTGGGTTAAAAATAAATAAAACAGAGTGCTTTAAGTTCAATGTATAATTCCATCCTTATATATATCTACACACACATACAAAAGGGAGAAAAACATTTAATTGGGTAATTTAAAAATGTTGGAGACTTGCGAGGAAATAGCTTTAATTTTCCAATCATATATGAGGAGGCTTTTTCTTAAATGAGCATTACTGAAATAACAAGTATGTATTCATAACCGCAGTTTCTACATCTGATGTATATGCTATCAAGTTCTGCAGGATATTATGAAATTGCATTCAAAGACATACAGGTGGCTGCTGTCTATATTTGAGTTACTAAGCTTAAGTAATATTATCGTTTTTAAAACTAAAATGTAAACTTCAGTCTGTTTTGCCTGGGATTCACTATTTCATTGTGCTTTAATAGTTATAGCCAATCGGGGAAATTATTTCTGAGGCGTTCTTTCTTTTCATGTTTGAGAAATGTAACTCTACTTGCACCTCAAACAAGTTAATAAGACTGAGCATTTCCCCCCTTCTGTTGACTTATTTTGTATTTGTAAATAAAGTTGCTGATACTGCACTTGAACCGCTTGCATTCTTTATTTTTCCGTCTAGAAGGAAGAAACCCTGCAGGAAAATGTCAGTGAACACTGATACAATTCAATTGCGAGCCCAGTTACAGCACCCCTGTGCATAGGCAATAGCTATGCTGTAAAGCAGGGATGTCCAACCGGTCGACCGTGATCGACTGGTCGATCCCCGCGAGGTTTTGGTCAATTGCAGTCGATCTCCGGTTCTTTTTCCTTGGCGGGGGGGGAGCATTCGGCCCCGCCCCCTCCTCCATTCACTCAAAATCGCTAGAACAGAAGACGGAATTTTTGCTGCAAGGCTGTCCTGCCCCTCTAAAAAAGGTTAATAACTTCGACTTTCCTCCCTAAAAAAAAAAGAGCTCAGCACCTTTGACCTAAAACCCGCCCCCCCAAAAAAGGGGTAAATCACTGCCAGATTTTTATTTTGTGAGTAGATTGCAGTCTCTTGGGAGTTGGACGTCCCTGGTGTAAAGGAACAAAACTTGACAAGACAATGATCTGGGATAAAAATTGGCCACAGATTTATTGATTAAAGCTGTAGGTGGACTTTGGCTCAGGCACTGGATGTACCGTACTTTTCGCACCATAACACTCAGGTTTTCCCCCCTAAAAGGTAAAGGGAAATGTGTGTGCGCGTTATGGAGCGAATGCAGGCAGGAGGAGCCACTCTTGCTGGCTGTTCGGCAGCCTCTCTTCCTCCGCTTGGCTCGCTGAGAAGCCGGCAACAGCTGAGCAACAGCTGAGTGTCGGGAGACAGCCTCTCTTCCTCCTGTCTGCCTCCTCTATGGCTTTTTGGCGAGGTGGGAGAAGGGAGGCAGCTCGGAAGCCAGCAAGAGCTGCGCGCAGCGTGTAAAAGCCAAGGTGGGAAAAGGGAGACAGCCTCTCTTTCTCAGTGTCTGCCTGCTCTATGGCTCTCCCTTACACAGATGTAAGTGGCTCTTACTCTGCTTTCTTTACAATGAGCCGGAAGGAGGGACAAAGAGGGCATCCCCTTCCGTCCCTCCCCCAGCACCTCACCGGTAAATTCAAACAAAGCGGCTTACAAGGCTCGTGTCCCTGAGTCTCCTCCGCTTTTTGCTCCAGTTCGAGGCAAGGCGGCTCCACAAATGTGAGTTCCCCCTCTCTCTTCCTTCCCTCCCTCCCTCCCTCCCTCTTCCAACTTCAAAAAATATTGGGGGGACAGCCAGGTAAGCCCCACTCACATACCACAATGGGGGATGGGGGATGACTCCCTCAAATATTTAATGGGGGGGGGGTTTGAAGGCCCATAGGCCCATAGGAGTTGGCTGCTTTGCCTAGGACAAATGTGAGCTCTCCATCTCTCCTCCCTCCCTCCCTCCCTCTTCCAACTTCAATAAAATATTGGGGGGGGCAGGTACAGGTAAGCCCCATCTCACAGACTGCAATGATCTCAAGACAAAGTGCATGCACACTGGTACCTTATATGAATGGCAATGCCCATCAGCATGGGGGGATGATGACTCCCTCAAATATTTAATGGGGGGGGTGAAGGCACCTAGGCCTATAGGAGTTGGCTGCTTTGCCTAGGACAAGTGTGAGCTCCCCCCCCTCTTCCTTCATCACTGTATTGGAGATACCATACATTACTGACAGTTCCTTCATTCACGTGGTTACAAAGCACGGATCCACATGGATCCTCAGGATTTTGCACTGGGTCACCCCAAATTTACCATCAGATCACATAGCATGTCCATGGCTACAGCTTGCACCAAAAAAATCACGCACCCACTGTTGCCTGGGGCCGCAGTGGTGCAAAAACGTGGTTACAAAGCACGGATCCACATGGATCCTCAGGATTTTTGCATTGGGCTACCCCAAACTCACCGTCAGATCACATGTCTGTGGCCACAGCATGAACCACAAAAATCATACATCCACTGTT
Source organism: Podarcis raffonei (assembly GCF_027172205.1). Taxonomy (NCBI): domain Eukaryota; kingdom Metazoa; phylum Chordata; class Lepidosauria; order Squamata; family Lacertidae; genus Podarcis; species Podarcis raffonei. The sequence goes on along the minus strand of NC_070605.1, from coordinate 98,219,167 downwards.
TCGTTTAGAATATTTTTTTTCTTGTTTTCCTCCTCTAAAAACTATGTGCGTGTTATGGTTGGGAGTGTGATATAGAGCGAAAAATACGGTATATCCATCTCAGCCGCCTGCTGGAGGGCTGAAATTTTGAACAGGGTCATGCCAAGGATTGTGGCCTCTCCAAAATGTGCTTCCACTGAACCCGATTCTCTCTGCCCCTTCCTCATCATTCATTTTTATGGGTTCCAAATCAGTTTTGCATGGTAACTAATGTTATATTCAATATATTTTTGTATGAACTTATGATTATGATAGGATTCATCTGTTTGGTAAATAACTTACTCCAGTGCTTTTTCTGGTATATTGTTTGTGTTTTTACTGCTTTTTTAGGTTTGTTCTTTGCTGCTTGCTTAACAGTGCAGCAAATGTCTTGCCAATGAGACTGTTGATTGACAATGTGCACCTTCAAAGTCATCTTACCTGGAACATTGCTCTTTTTTAAAAGAAACATTTCATAACACCAGATTAGGCTGATGCTTTGTATAGACTTGCCTTCCCAATGCATTCATCCAAAATGCATTTTCTGCCGCAGAAATTTTTAATTATTTTTCCCTTTTTCATGTTTCAACCACAGGCAGTTCCTCTGTGCCAGCTTCAGAGAGGCAGCTAGAAGTAAAGAAAACCACCACTCCTAGCCACTTCATCACCTGACAATAATTTTTCTTATGCCATTTTCCCACTAAAGCTTTTCTTGATCTCAGGGAGAAAAAAGTACAGATGGATTTCAGGGTGTCAGTACTTGTGACATATCTCAAAATGATACCCACATAGTGTGGAGTTTTCAAAGCAGGGTATAAAACCTGGATCTTCTAATAAAACAAAAATATTTTTAAACACAAGATGGCAGTCTTTAAATGCAATTGATGTGAGAATGTCGTGTTTTGTAATCATGCAAATGATCCTAAACCCCTTTCTTAATATCAGAAGCCAAACGCTTCCCTGTGTTTGGACTCTTACAACATCTTTTGTCAATGTGGCCGTGCTGGTTTATGCAACATTTTTGCTACATGGATGTTTCCATAGGATTGTTCCATGTGGAGAATTTCAAAGCATTGGAACAGACTCCAACACAGCCACTCTGAGATGCACGGCAGTTGCTTTACTTTCGGAAAACGTGAAAATAGGTATGGTGAGGTTGTCAAAGAATAATTAATTCTGGGCTATTGTTAGAGCTAGGGACGCGGGTGGCGCTGTGGGTAAAAGCCTCAGCGCCTAGAGCTTGCCGATCGAAAGGTCGGCGGTTCGAATCCCCGCTGCGGGGTGCGCTCCCGTTGCTCGGTCCCAGCGCCTGCCAACCTAGCAGTTCGAAAGCACCCCCGGGTGCAAGTAGATAAATAGGGACTGCTTACTGGCGGGAAGGTAAACGGCGTTTCCGTGTGCTGCGCTGGCTCGCCAGAGCAGTGATGTCACGCTGGCCACGTGACCCGGAAGTGTCTCCGGACAGCGCTGGCCCCCGGCCTCTTGAGTGAGATGGGTGCACAACCCCAGAGTCTGTCAAGACTGGCCCGTACGGGCAGGGGTACCTTTACCTTTTTTATTGTTAGAGCTTAGTGCAGGAATATTTAAAAATAAAACTGTTACCTAAACTTTGGGTAACTAGTGTGTCCTTTTATATATATATAAAATATTTTTTTATTAATTTTAACATATAAATTATAAAATGTACCACAAAACTTATCACTTATACAATCTTTTTAGACTTCCATCAGCACCTCTGATGATCCACCGTTTTAACCACTTCTTATGCATTTCTTAACTTTATATTGCCTTTACATCTCTTAACAAATCATCCTCCCCCTTCTCCATTTTCACAATCTTCCAATAATACTCCTCACAAAACTTCTTGCAACCCTACAAACATCGTCTGTTCTTCACAATTACTTTTCAAATCGTCCGTAAATTTACTCCAGTCTTCCATGAATTTCTGGTCTCGCCGGTTTCGAATCCTTCCTGTTAGTCAATCTAATTCTGCATAGTCCATTAACTTCATCCTCCATTCTACAATCGACGGTAACTCTTCTTGCTTCCATTTTTGGGCCAATAATATTCTTTCTGCTGTTACTGCATATAAAAAGAGCTTATATTCCTTTCTATTTATATCACTCCCCACAATGCCCAATAGAAATGCTTCTGGTTTCTTTATAAATGTTGTCAGGGGCTCAGGAGCAGAAGCACAGGGGAGAGAGGAAATGGAGAGCGAAGGGGAGGAATCCGAGGGCAGCGTAGGGGAGTATGGCAGTGACCCGAGAGATTCCATGAGCTTCTCCAGCGAATCAGAAGATTCCCAGAAGGGGGCGCCGATGGTCAGGGCAAGGGGGGGTCCCAGGGGGGACGCACCAGAAGCAAGGGGCCAGCGGGGACTCCCAAAGCAGCAGCGGGGGATCAGGACCAGCTTCCCCACCAGAGCGTAGTGGGGGGGAAGAGTCACATGTGTCAGGACCAGCGTCTCCTCCAGCGGGGAGAGAAGATGAGTCAGGGCTGACCACGCCTCCATCGGAAAGTGGGGAAACGGAGGGGAGGTCAGTTCCAGCTAGCCTCCACGAAGGGGGGAGCAGTGACAGCAGCAGTGTAACGGTCAGAAGGAAAGTGGCAGGCTGGGCGCGCGCGCCAAGTTCAAATGTACAGGCGCGCGGGACAGCAGGAAACCCGGATTGGGAACCAGGTCCTAAAGCCCGCCGGAGGGAGGGGGAAGATTCAGGGGACTCAGCATCAGAAGAGTCTAGGAAGAGCGAGACCCCGACGGACAGGCGGACCCAGAGGAGGAAAGAACAAAGGAAGAGGTGGAGCAAGGCTAGAGTCTTAAACTGGTGTCAGGGGGGAGGAGATTCAGACGGAGCTTCAGCGGTCTAAAGTTTGAGACGTAGGGTTGCACGCTGCGGCTGTGAAAGTGAAACTGAACTTCAATAAAGACTTTTATACTTAACAACGAAGCGGCGTTGGTCCTTTGTGAGCTGGGACCTCGGGCAGCTCTGACAAATGTATATTTCAACATTTTTTTCAACTCATGATATATCATCTCCCAGAATCATTTCAGGGTAACTAGTGTGTCCTAATCAAAAGAAATGAACCCTCCCTCATAACACAAGATTTTGGGGACATTCAGTGACACTGACTGTTGGAAGATTCAGGACTGGGGCACCGGCTTCAAGGTGCCAAGCCTTCCCCCCCATATTTCTGGAGAAGGGCTTGTAGGGATGCTGCTGGGGAGACAGCATTTGGTAGGCCCCCCAGCTAGCTCCAGCCCACTGGCTGGAAGCCGGGCGAAACTCCGGTTCTCAGAACAGCATCAAAACTGCGACTCAAGCCTCAGAAACCTTTAGAGACTGAGCACGCAATCCAGCAGAGATAAGAACTCTTTGCAACGGAAATAGCATATGTAAGCATATTTACAGCATTTATTCAGCAGCAGGACAAAAGAAAAACACATCTGCTTCGCTTTGTGTCCAAGCAAAACAGCAGTACAGCAAAAGCAATATGCAACGGAAGTTCCCAGTAGACTGTGCTGAAAGTAAACAGACATGTGACAAAAAACAACTCCACATGCCTGTTCTAAAGGTGGAACGGAACTGCATCCTAACATGGCCCCCCTGATGTCCCCCAAGCACAGAGCTTTGGGAAGGAGGCAGGAAGGCTTCAGGGTCCTGTCAGAAGCCTGGCACCTCCTTCCCAAAGCCCTGGAAACTTCTGCCTGGCTTAGGGGGAGAGGCGTGATGCTCTGGGGTCCATGAACCTTCTCACCACCTTCCCAAAGCCTGCCTGGCTCTGGCTCCTCCCAATGCCTGACGTCATGCACGCGACATGGGGACGTCGCAGCATCACGCTTGTGACGTTGCCCCCCCCATCACCCTCGCAAGTTGGCACCTCTCTTCAGGACAGACAAAATGAAGCATAGTTCAACTATGGGATTTGCCCCCCAACACGATGTAGTGATGGCCACCAACCTGGATAATTTTAGTGGAGCAGAATGCTATCAATGGCTACTAGCCATCATGTCTAGTTGGCCACTGTGATAATAAAAAAGTAATAATAATTTATTATTTATACCCTGCCCATCTGACTGGGTTCCCCCAGCCACCCTGGCCGGCTCCCAACAGAATATTAAAAACACGATAAAACATCAAACATCAAAAACTTCCCTAAACAGGGCTGCCTTCAGATGTCTTCTAAAAGTCAGGTAGTTGTTTATTTCCTTGACATCTGATGGAAGGGTGTTCCACAGGGCGGGCGCCACTACCGAGAAGACCCTCTGCCTGGTTCCCTGTAACCTCACTTCTCGCAGCGAGGGAACCGCCAGAAGACCCTCTGAAATGGACCCCGGTGTCCGGGCTGAACGATGGGGGTGAAGACACTCCTTCAGGTATACTGGGCCAAACAGGTTGCTGGACAAGATAAGCAACTGGGATGACCAAGCAAGCTCTTCTTATGTTCCTATGAATGAGCTAATCAGCTGCTAGGGACAATTTGCAGATCTGAGCCAGATAAGTGCTCCTAGGGATGTATCTGTGGTAGTGGGTTTTTTCCTTCTTTTTTGCATGGTGCTCAAACAAGTTTGTACAAATAAAAAGCAACAGCTGATGTCTTGCAAACAAAACGGTAATTAACCTCTCATGCCCCAGGGGCCAAAGGTGATGAAAACACTGGAGCACCACTCCTGTTGGCTCATCTGAGTCCATCTCCAACACACAAACAAGAACCAGAGAGCTGGATGAGGAGAACAACTTGAAAGGGTATTTGGCTGAGAAGATGGGAGCGGTTGAATTTTTCATGCTGCCCGCACCGCAATCTGTATATCAGGGCTGTCCAACTCTGAGTGGATCACTGCCAGTTTTTTTATAGTGGTTTGTAGATCGCAGTCTCTTGGAAGTTGGACAGCCCTGCTGTATATTATGTAAATTGTTCTCCTCAGGCAAAAAGTCATCGTCAAACACTGCATTCTCAGTCAGTTTGATGTCTCAAGCCAACAAGCCATCACGGGGCTTTCAAAGCATGCCTGAAGGTCAGTTCTCACATTCCCCTCTTAGTCAGTTTCCCTCTAGCTTTGCCTTTTTGTAATCTAAAAGTGGGAAATGGAGATTAAAACATAATTACGATAAGAACAAAAGTAACACAAAAAGTAGTAAAGACCCTTGCTGCAATGGCAGGGGTGGCAACTCTAGAAATTATTGCCTTTTAAACTTGGGTGTTTTATTTAGCTAGCAGCCACTGATAAATGTTGTTTCCATGCCTGCATTTTGTCCAGGGGTGGGAGAGAAAATTGATTCAATTTGCATTTAAAGGTGAACCTACCTAAGTCATAATTTCTGAGACAATATGTGCAATTCTCTGAATTTTTCAAGTCAGCTGTCCAGCCAAGTAATGTGTAAAACAAAATTGCATATACGTAAAATGTGCAAAAACAAAACAAAACCCCCAAACACTTACATCAGTGAAAATAACATACCAAACTGCATTATTTTTGGGAAAATTGCTTAGAAAAATGTGTATATCGGGATAAATTGCTACTAAAATGCTGATGATTTCATGTGGGTTGAAATCAATCAATCAATCAATCACTGTTATAGAAATGTGGAAAACCAAGTTTAAGATTGGAGAAATGGGAAACAGAAAAAACCCGGACAGATTCACCAGCCTCTAGTTATGCCTTACCAAAGAACATCTTAAATATTGGCTCTAGAATGAACGTCTAGGTACCAAATTAAAATGAATTCTCACTGTAGTGAAATAAATAAATAAGTAATAAATAAAATAAATAATACCTTTACTGTCAATGTACAACTTGTGTACAATGAAATTAACCAAACCTCCCCCCCACAAACACTCAATCTCATTGTACTCTGTGTGCTTGTCGCACAACACACCAACCCCGAAAGTCAGTTGCACTATATTATTTTCCATTCAGCAGCCTAACAGCCCACAGATAGAAACTGTTTTTTTAACCTGCTGGTACGACTGATTATACTTCTATATCTCCTGCCTGAGGATAGAAGATTAAAGAGGTCCTGGCCGGGGTGTGAATCGTCCCTGAGAATTTTTCTCACTCTCCTAAGGCAACGATCCCTTGCGATGTCATCTAGCGGGCTCAGGGGACAGCCCATGATATAATGTGCTGTGTTCACCACCCTCTGTCAAGACTTTCTGTCCGTGGCTGTCAAGCCAACGTACCACACTGTGATACAATATGAGAGCACACTTTCTATTGTGGACCGGTAGAAGGTCATCAATTGTTGTTTAACATTGTTCTTTCGCAAGACCCTGAGAAAATGGAGTCTCTGCTGGGCCTTCCTAACCACCTGAGTTATATTGTTTTTCCAAGTGAGGTCTTCACTAAGGTAAACTCCCAGGAATTTAAAGGAAGAGACTCTCTCCACACAACACCCCCCCCCCCGGATATACAATGGGGCTAGTTCTCCTCTCTTCCTCCCAAAGTCCAACACCATCTCCTTTGTCTTGCTAATATGTAGGTGCAAGTTATTCTCTAAGCACCATGTACATACTTTTTGAACCTCCCCCCTGTACGCTGATTCATCTCCACCTGTAATTAGACCCATTATGATAATATCATCTGCAAACTTAATAATTGCAGTGGATGGATCAGATGAAATACAGTCATATGTATACAACAAACACAGGTAGGGACTCGGCACACATCCCTGTGGGGTGCCAGTGCTGAGCTTCAGGGAGGTAGATGTAACAGGCCCAGTCCTCACTGTTTGTGTCCGATCCCTCAGAAAGTCTTTAATCCAGTCACAAATGGTAGAAGAAAGGTCTAGTTCCATCAGCTTTTTGATAATGCAGTAAGTCTTAGCTCCCCCCACCCGCTAGGCACCTCTGCCTAAATTGTACCACTTTAGGAATTTCCAGCTGTTCCAGAAAATATGAAGTGATGAAACCTAGCACCATTTTCCTATCATCAGAGCAAACCACAGATTTTAATATCTGAATGCTTGCTGCACCATAATGGTAAGTCCTATTCATAGAAGAAGAAAGTTTGTTGGGGAGAAGGTGGGGGAAGAAAACTCTCCCTGTCATGTTAGTTGTCTGTGAGCAGGGATTTTGAACATGCAATACACCCTTGCTACCTGCAGCCTGAAGTTGTACAGCCCAGTTTTTCTACTGGTTGTATAAACTGGCCTTTGGTTTCTAAGCATCTCTAGACAGAGGTTTTTGTTTTGCTGTTGTTAGAAGGAAGGGAAGGCATTGGTGCTTCTGATGAGAACCACCCTTTTGGATGAAATCAAGGGGCCTATTTCCTTCTGCAAATCCTATTTCCCAGGGGTTCATATCCCATCTGGTGGGTTTATTAGCAGGGTCTGTTTAGGATCTGCTTAGAAATTCTTCCAGGTGATTCATGCAGATATGTAACCCTGTTTGATTCTAGAAGATCAATACTTTTATTTTTGGGGGGAAGCTGTAGCGCCTGGGTAGAGTTTTGCAGAAAAGATGGATAATGCTTAAATAAGAGTTCCGATTAGCAGGTTTATCATGCTGTCAGGCTTGATAGTGAAGTTCCCACTAGTTTTACTGAAACACGCAGCCAATAACTCACATTAGTTCTAATGATTGATGTGTAGGCAATGAGGCTTCACTAGCATGACAAGTTAATGTCAAGTACATGAGGCGAGTTTAGGGGTTTGGAGTTGGATGGTGGGTGGGATTTGTTTCCACCATAACATCATCAGTGAGTGTGACAAATGAAAGCTGCAATTCTGACACACACACAAAAGAATTTCACCAATTGCCGAACGTCAAATCTGAAAGACCGATACATTGCTGCTTCACATTTGATGATAGAAAATTCGATAATTTAATGTCTTGGGATAAACACACACACAAACATCCCTCCATAGCAGGTCATGTTGTCAAGCAAGGCGTTTCCTGTGGCAGATGCTCAGTGGTAAAATCATGGTAAAATCCCACCACTTAACATCTGCAGAAGGTCTTATCTTTCCAGAGAACGTGCCCTGTGCTGACGAGATCCTGAAAGGCCCTCTTCTTCTGTGGAGCTCTCTTGAAAAGTCATTTCTCTTGAAGCACAAATACCTGTCTGCATTTCAGCAAAGCTTCGTATAGCTTTCCTAGCAATACAAAGAATTGTGAGCTGGAAAATGTTCATTCGGCGCTTGCTCCTCCAGTATGATTTCTGCCAGTTATGGGGAAGGCAAACAATGACAACCATCTCCATCTGCACACTTTCCTGTTTTGAGTATGGCATTGTATTTGAAGGAACCTAACATATGAAGCATCCTGTAAGTAGAGGTTCATGGGATAGAGGTAGCTCAAATTTTCTCAGGCATACCTGTAAACTGAATGCACCCTGCTTGATGATGATGATGATAGGTAAAGGTAAAGGGAGACCCATGACCATTAGGTCCAGTCGTGACCGACTCTGGGGTTGCGGCGCTCATCTCGCTTTATTGGCCGAGGGAGCCGGCGTGCAGCTTCCGGGTCATGTGGCCAGCATGACTAAGCCGCTTCTGGTGAACCAGAGCAGCACACGGAAATGCCGTTTACCTTCCTGCCGGAGTGGTACCTATTTATCTACTTGCACTTTGACATGCTTTTGAACTGCTAGGTTGGCAGGAGCAGGGACCGAGCAATGGGAGCTCACCCCGTCGCGGGGATTCGAACTGTCGACCCACAGCGCCACCCGGTTGATGATGATAGTTGCACGCAATCTGGTAGGCACTAGGCAAATGCTACTTGGGTCAAATCTTTTCCACAAGCTACTTCATAGGAACCCTGGTGTGAGGTGGGTCTGCTCATAAACTGCTCATAACTCTGCTCATAATCCTGATCCTCAACGTTTCTGGTGGCGACGCTAGTCTCAATCAGCAGGCACACACTTCAAAAGATACGTCTCTAGATATGTGAAAGATTAGCTAGATGGATATAGAAGAACATGCAGAAATGATGGGGAAGTGAAAGGAACCAGGGAAGGGGAAGAAGGGAAGTTGTAAAATATCGTTTATTATAAAGTAAGATATGAACGAGGGAAATGTTGATTTCAAGGTGAATGTGGTTTTGGAAACTAATAATGAAAAATATTACATGTAAAAGAAAAATTCAGCACGTTAGTGATGAAGGAACACAGCAGCTGGGGAAAGAGCAGCGAGCACAAATATTCAAAGGGCACCAAGAAGCAATAATCGAGAAGATTAATAATGTATGTAGATCTATTGATATTTAATTAAAATCAAATCTGATCCATGGCAGTTGAAGTGCCAGATTTATGTTGTCATTGGATTGCTCTGCAAGTAAGGACTTAATCACTTTCAAAACTCATTTCATCTGGGCTGGGCTGGGGTAGGTCATGACATTAAAATTAGTTTGCCCCTTAGTCATTTCAAAATGCTGGCATGACATATTCAACCAGGGAATCATTTTCTGCTTTCTGTGTCACTTTGTTAAAATAAGGATCTGAAATGCATAGTCGGGTTTCATGCTCTGATTTAATAACACATCTCATGTGCTTTGATGCTCTGATTAGATACCTGAAAATTCAGGTTTTGATAGGGGAGTCAAGCTTGGAGGACCATTTCATACACTGAATTATTATGTTTTTAAAAACTGATATATTAATGGTCCTCTAATTTAATCTAGCTGCTGTCTTCTTCTTTTGTCTTATCAATATATTTTGAATGTGGATGTTGTGTTAGTCTTATAATGGGGCAGCTGGAACTGACTACAGCATTAGTAATAGTATTAGACTATAATATATCATTGGTTGCTTTAATAAAAGTCAATACAAATAATGTTTAAAGTCAGGAAATAACTCCAAGATGCTGAGCTGAATGAGAGGGAACTGGAAGAAGTCAATAGGCAAAATCTAATATACAAGCTCTCTTTAGCTTCTTTTCCGTTTGACCAGAAAGGTGTTCCACCCATTTAAAAAACTGGCTTTTCCAGCGAGTCTGTAGGAGGAGTTTGATGACACTGAATTTAGATTTTATTTGGAAGTTGAGAGAGAATTTTCCCTTGGATTACCTGGGCTAGAAATCATTTTATCCTTCCCTATATTCTCACAGCATACTGCCTAAGTTGTTGACGTGTGAGAGATGAGGAGTTGACTACTTCAAACCTGTTTTACTGTCTAGTGGTTTATAATTCTGCCAAGGACTCGTTGGATGTTTCAGTTGACACATTTCGCTACCAAAGCTGACAGTGGCACTTTCTCTGGGGCTTTATTTGAACTCTTGGATGCTTTCCTGACAGCTGAGGAAGGGAGAAAATCAATTATTATCCATCTTCTTGCAGAACCCACAGTTTGCCACCAATTAACGGCAGGGTGGCTCAGCTTTTCTTCCCAGCCAGTTGATCCTGGGACTGCTTAGTTGGAGAGGCTAGCGGAAGATTCACTTCCCTGTCCCCAGACAAAGATAATAATCTCTTGTGTGTGTGTTGAGATTTAGCATTCTGTACATAATTGTCGCCCACTTATAGCAACAGGTTTTTGTAGGCAGATCAGCTTTAGCATAAGAATGGAACCTAATCTAGAGGTGTAGGAGACGTCCAGCCTTTGACGTATGATGAGATGAGTGGTGACAGTTATCTGACAAAATAGTCACTGTGCTGCTGATGCAAAAACAAAGCCAGACCAAAGGCAGCCTTTTCTTGTGCCTAGTGATATTAGTCAAGTCAAGGAAATATTTGTATGGCTTTTGAACACAAGAAAATAGGTCCTTTGGGGTCTCAAATGCAACCTACAGCAGCCATATCCCACTTCCCCCCAAAACGATGAATCATCTTCATTGGTAGGAAATGATGTCCTTAAGTAGGGAAGGGGGGACAGTTAGTATCGGCTGTACGCCGGCTCCATCGGCCAATAAAGCGAGATGAGCGCCGCAACCCCAGAGTCGGTCACGACTGGACCTAATGGTCAGGGGTCCCTTTACCTTTACCTGTAAGTTGAACATAGCATTTAAATCTCTTGCTTGGCACATTGACAATGCTCATGCTTGCTCTAATTCTATTTCAGTGCCCGCGCATATGGGGACAAAAAAATTGCCCTGATTATATGACCACAGTAAGATTAAGCTGCCTCACAGGGCAGTTTCTCAGTCTGCCATTATTGTGCTAAAACATTTAATGAAAATCTGCACATTAATATCTCCACATGGAAGTGTTAATTCTACAAAAGTTGCTGAATTGCATCTTTTAGACCACATTTGTCACAGGGCTTATTGGTTCTTTCCTGAAAGCCAGTTATCATTCAGCTCTGCCTGCCAGTCCTTGAGCAGGAAGTGTCATAGAAATCAAAGCTGCTTTCTGGCCACTAGCAGCCCCAATACGAGACCTGCAGATCTCTGTTCCACACCAGAGTCAGCTGCTCTTTTGGATGAGAGAGAAATCAAACCAGGGCTGCCTCAGATGTTCTTAGGATTCACAGCAGGAAAAGCACTAGTCTCAGACCATTTTCTGCGTTTAACCTTAATTTTATTCTATGCTGTTAACCACAGACTGTTCATTCCACAGAGTGCTTGCTTTCAAAGTCATATTTTTATTTCAGTGACCTTATCCTTGCTTGATAGAGCACACTTGTATTTCCCCCCGTTGAATTCAGAAGGCTAGACTCAACATGGGTGTCTGCCCTGCTGCCATTATTATCCCCAAAGGGTCACACAAGGTCTAGCCACTTAAGGAAAATATCTTTCGAGCTGCAATTATCCTACATGGTTATGTCAACCACCACAAGCTGAGAGACATTGCTCCCATTGTAATTAAACTCCTTTCCCATTTTTGAAGGCTACCAGATTGTTTGACAGCAAAGGACAATGTTAAACAACCAAGGAAGATGTTTTCAAATGATGGAAACATTTCAGAAAATTATTTTAACACTCGGAAAATGTGTTTTTAAAAACCCTTGGACAGGCATGCACATTTAGAAGGTGTTCTCTTCCCTCTTTTCCTTGCCTCTGTTCTGTTAAAGGTCTTTATTGCGAGTCATTAAGTATTGTGGCAACTCCTGTCTTTATTGGGTATAAATCAGTGGCTTTGCCGATTCTGTCGGACATGGCATTTGCTAAACAAAACAATCGTATGTAAATTGTATGTAAATAACCTTCCGAGCGAACTGTTGCATCTGTGTGAGCTCCCAGCGAAACTGAGACATGTTCCCCAGTGGCAAAGAAAACAGGAAAGTTTGCACATTTTATGGGTTGCCATAAAATGTGTTTCCCCGTGAAAATCATCCAGGCCTGTTTCTAGTCACTTTTCTATTTTCTGTGCAAATATAAAATGATTTTCATTTAATAATGAATGTTCCGACAACTTCCCTTCTATAAAGATATGATTCTGGAATGTTATGCTGAGTTAAATACTGTACAATTTTTAATTGTCTTGTGGGTTTACATGACACCAACAACGTTCTGACTATCGACGGTGGCTTTTGCTGCAGGCTTTCGCTTATTTCAGCCAACCACTAAATGAACTAATAGACACAAACCAAGCTGTTAGTGCATTTCAGAGGTCCTTGGAGATCACTAGGCAAGTCGCCCAGCTAGGACTCTGTCTCTGTATGCTTAATGAAGTATATTCACACAAGAGACAGGGCAAATATATATATATCCTCTCTCGCACCTTGTATACTAACCACCCAGACCAGAACACTGATAGTCAAAGCAATAAACTTATATTAATTAATAGAAAATAACAACCAGGGCAAGTCACCACCCTATATAGAGCACTGAGAGTTCTAATAGCCTATTTCCCAAACCTAGAGCTCCAGCAGTTTTTGGACTACAGTTCCCATCATCTCTAACCACTGGTTTTGCTAGCTATATCCCTACCATTATTATTTATTCCATTTATGGACCTCCAAGTGATTTCACAATATAATACCACAAGAGCCAGTTTTCCCAATAAATTTCTGCGTTGCTCACAGTGAATAGACCATCAAGTAAACTGGAAATTGAAATAACAAACCCTTCAGCTGTTACCTTTCAAATAGTCCTTTGTTGGTCGCAAATGCTCTCTTTTCTTTGATATTTTTAGCAAGCTAGGCAATTATATATTTAGCCTAGTATCTGATGTTTTCTTCGATGTTGTTATGGCAACTGGTTCTATGTACTCTTGAGGTAACATCACTTCATATAAATCTGGTTGAATCACTCTGACAATCAAACATGCCATAATAGATTTTATGCTAACAAGATTATCTTCTCAGAAATAGAGGTATTAGATGTAGAGGTTTCCCCCCCCCCTAATTACCAGTGTATATATATATATATAAACTTTTTTAAAGTCCCCCAAACGTTGGTAATCCCTAGCTTTTGTTTTTGGTTCTGTCAGCACTAAGATTTGCTTCTTGGATGTTTTGAATCACATGGAGCAGGATTGGTAAAAAGGAGTCAAAGTGTAATTCAAATATTGTGTAAGTGTCCAAACTTTTTTCAAGGAGGGCCAGATTTGATGAAGTGAACATGCATGAGGGCCGACCACGCTGACCTTTTTTTCGATTGAAGTTGTTGAGCTTTTTTTAGGATATTAACAAAGAAAATAAACTGCCACAGGGGCTCTGGATTAAACCAACCAACGGGCCGCATTCGGCCCCCGGACCAAACTTTGGACCTGCCTTGTGTAAAAGAAGGAGGAAGAGAAACAACAGATAAAGGGAGATCTCTCCTCTCACATTGTTAGTGTCCACCCTATAATTGCATCAGTTACCCAGACCCTGAGGTCCAGCACTGAGGGCCTTCTGGCGGTTCCCTCATTGCGAGAAGTGAGGTTACAGGGAACCAGGCAGAGGGCCTTCTCAGTAGTGGCACCTGCCCTGTGGAATGCCCTCACATTAGATGTCAAAGAAATAAACAACTATCTGACTTTTAGAAGGCATCTGAAGGCAGCCCTGTTTAGAGAAGTTTTTAATGTTTGATGTTTTATTGTGTTTTTAATCTGTTGGGAGCTGCCCAGAGTGGCTGGGGGAACCCAGTCGGATGGGCAGGGTATGTGTGTGTGTGTGTGTGTGTGTGTGTGTGTATAAACAAACAAACAAACATTATTTATTGGTAACCAGTCCAGATTCTTCAGAATTGGTGTTACATGGTTCTTCTGACTGGATGAACGACTCAAAACTCTTACCAGTTGTATTTTGTACCAGTTCCAGCTTGCAAACACTGTTCAGGGGCCAGCTGCACACACACAGCGTGCATTACAGTAACACATCTTTTTTACAATAATATTCTATTGCACAATAATCCTCTTGGTGCTGCCTAAAGCATTTTTATTTCGGGAAGCCTATATGTAGGAGTCATGGGATGCGGGTGGTGCTGTGGGTTAAACCACAGAGCCTAGGACTTGCCGATCAGAAGGTTGGCAGTTCGAATCCCTGCGACGGGGTGAGCTCCCGTTGCTCGATCCCTGCTCCTGCCCCCCTAGCAGTTCAAAAGCACGTCAAAGTGCAAGTAGATAAATAGGTACCGCTCTGGTGGGAAGGTAAACGGCGTTTCCGTGCGCTGCTCTGGCTCGCCAGAAGCAGCTTAGTCATGCTGGCCACATGACCCAGAAGCTGTACGCCGGCTCCCTCGGCCAATAAAGCGAGATGAGCGCTACAACCCCAGAGTCGGCCACGACTGGACCTAATGGTCAGGGGTCCCTTTGCCTTTATATGTAGGAGTCACATGAGTTGTATCTTTCTTTTAGCCACTGTTCATTTTAATCACCTTTTGAATGCTTTGGAATACCTGTTTTTTTAAGTGGGAGGAGGGTTATAGACAATACAAATGTTTTATTTTATATTTTGGTAAACCACCCAATGGTTTTGGTTTTTTTTTTTGGGGGGGGGTTAAGTCAAGCTGTTTCCCAGAAGCTTTGAATTACTTGCTGTTGGAAAAAGGATCATGGGCTAAATGAACCTTTGGTCTCATCCAAAAGGGCTTTTCTTACGCTTCCTTTAATATGCTGACAAAAACATTTATATACTTTTTAAAAATTTGCATAGTACAATACATTTCTAGAGTTCAGCTTCAAATGTTTTTCACCCAGGATTTGAAATAGTAACACAAGAGACCTGGTTCAAATGGTTCACGGGGCCAAGTTTTCACTGTGCCAAAGGGAATAAAGAAAAGAAAGTCTTACCTCTGGCAATGTGTGGCTAGGTACTGGCAATTCTCCCCACCTGTCTTTTTATTTTTAGAAGCTGATTCTGAAGGTCACCTTCAGCCATTCTGGAAATAAGAGAGATAATTATCATAGCATGGAAGATTTCCAGTCTTCTGAAATGTTAACAGTTGCAAGGCAGAACCGGCTCACTGATAATAAAAAAGGCATTTCTAATCTGCACAAATCCCTTTCTTGCCCAATCTGTAATTGAAAATGAACACTTCAGGTTGACCTCTCAACTTAGCAGCCAACCATTTCGGAAAGCAATGCTCACCTGAGGATCATAGAGGCAGTGGAGTAATCTTCCAGGTTAATATAGGCATAGTGGAGATGGGGGAGGGATAGGAAGAAAATTGAAATTAGAAATCTATGTAAATCATATAGCTTTTGAGTATGCCAAGCATTAATGATCCAGCACTTGAATCCAATAAAAACATTGTCATTTCCCATCGTTTCACTTGCACTGTTAATTATAGTGATTCAAAATATCATATTGGACTATAAATGGGAGACGAATGGGCAAGTGTAGATGAGCATAATTTCTTATCTTGTAGTGTCTCAACCTTTGGTACTTCCCCAGTTGTAACAGGAGACAAGGACCGAGTCGTGGCAATTGAGAAGCTCTTACAGTGTTGCTTGATGATGATTATAATTCTGGAATCTTTGTCCAGTATTAAAATTCTTGATTTTTCTCAGAAATCTCTTCTGCAGTCCAGGTCCCAGCATCAGAAGTCTGTACTGTTGTGCAGTTGTGTTGTGTGCAAAAGAACCTAGTTTCAATCCATGAAATCTCCAGTTTAAAAAATGGATCACAGGGCAGGTATAAAATATCTCTTTGCCCAAGACCCTACAGATCTGCTGCCAGCTACAAGCAGACATATTTTTCTATGCAATTTCCCTAATACAAAGCAGGTTTCTTTTTTGTTTATATTACTAACTCATGCATTATTGCACACCTTACCCTAGTATATGCAGTTTTGTACACACTACTTGCCTGAAGAACTATTTTGCAAAATTTGGGAAAGTGTGAATTTTGAAGAATGGCTCCGTTTCAGTTTGCATATTGTTTCGGAAAGTGTGAATTAGCTAAGTTCAACTTAGATGAACTGAACAGTCTTTGTGCCTACACAGCACTCATGGTTCTCAAGAGAGAACTCTGTGGGAACCACCTGAACCCGAGCCATATTTCCCTCTCCGAGGACTCAGCTACACTAAGTCAAAAAAAGTGTTTAAAATGTGTTATAAACGTGCAACACCAGATGGTGCTGTAGAGCACAAAACTTTTGCAGGCAATTTTACATACAGATTTTTTTCTTTTGTTAAAACGACTTATATATAGCGTTCTTTTCCTGTGTGTAGATCCACCCTGACTCTCCCATTTCTTTGCTCTCTTCCCCCCTTCTCAGGATGAATATGCCATTGCTAAAGAGGCAGGTGTTGTTGAAAGGTACAATGACAAGATCTTCTTTCCGCTGTTAAGGGCTCAAAGCCAGAGGCCTGAAGATTGTGCTGCTTGTGGCTCATGCAGAGATGATAGCTTCCTAGGGAGCCAGGCAGCGGATAGACATCCCCTTCACAACATGAGGCAGGCTAGGGCAGCAGCCTCAGGCAGGAGAACCCCAAGAAGGCCGCAAAGCAGCGTCAGGTTCCAGCGAGACCTTGCCAAAGCCTCACAAGATCTTGGGCACTCTTTGAGATCTTGTGAGAGCTGTGCAAGATCTCGCCAGAACCTGCTGCCGCTGCTTTGCCACATGGAGCAGATGTGGAGTGCATTTTCTGTTAAGCATTTTTTTTTTAAGAGAAGAAAAATGAACACCTTTCTCCTCCGTAGGCTGCCTGGTGGTGCCCGGGAGCAAAGTCACCAGGAGGGTGGGTGAGAAAGAAGAAGCAGGGCACCAGAAGGGCCAGAGGGCAGTGGTGTAAGGAGTCCCTGAGGGTATCTGGTTCAGGGACTCCTGAAACACAGCAGTGCCTCTAGATACAGGTCCATCTTTGGTAGAGACCATCTTCCTTTTAGTGGCTATATGCATGATCAACCACTCGAACCCCTTCAGCCTGCCAGGATTGGGGCTCCCTCTGCTAATCACTAACTGGCTGACTTGTGTAATAAAACTCATCAAGGCCTGTAATTCTAGAATAGGTAAAGTAAAGGTAAAGGAACCCTGACAGTTAGGTCCAGTCGCAGACGACTCTGGGGTTGTGGCGCTCATCTCATTTTCAGGCCGAGGGAGCCGGCATTTGTCCGCAGACAGTTTTTCCGGGTCATGTGGCCAGCATGACTAAGCCGCTTCTGGCGAACCAGAACAGCGCATGGAAACGCCGTTTACCTTCCTGCCAGAGTGGTACCTATTTATCTACTTGCACTTTGACGTGCTTTCAAACTGCTAGGTTGGCAGGAGCAGGGACTGAACAACGGGAGCTCACCCCGTAGTGGGAATTCGAACCGCCGACCTTTTGATCGGCAAGCCCAAGGCTCAGTGGTTTAGACCATAGCGTCACCTGCATCCCCTTAATTCTAGAATATTTGCACTTAACTCTTTGAGATACTCTCTAGATACAAGAGAAAAGAGCATGTGCTGGGGGGGAAAAACCTGCCAAAACTATTGGGGAAATCTGATTGTAAAGTAAAAAAGCAGAGGAATTGGGTGGGAGAAATTCTGTGCACAAATGCAGCCTTCCTTCAGGTCTTCTCTCCGCTTTTCTTTAAAAGTCAAGTTTGGAAGAAATTTGGAACAAGGGCTCCCTCTTCAGGTAAGAAGTCCAGCACACCATCAGTTGGGTTTTTCATGCAAAATCAAAACAATATATTATTGCCTTCACCAATAATATATAAAATGTTGGGCAAATATCAACCACACCACCACAATTTATTCCCCACCCTTCTCCGCAAGGACCCAGGCAGGTTCAAACCATTAAAACACAATATTAAAAGTAACTTAAAGCAATTTAAAATTACAGACACAAAATGGGTCCTGAAAATAAACATCTCAAGGGTCAAAAGCCAAGGCAAAGAAGTGTGTCTTCAGCATTCTCTGAAAGCTGTATAATGAAGATGCCAGTCACACCTCTGTGGGAAGGGGGTTCCATAACTTAGGGGCAGCCACAGACAAGGCCCTGTACTGCCACCCCCAAGCTGCTGAGGGTGATGGAACAACCAAGAGGGCCCCCTCCACTGATCTTAGCACTTGAGAAAGTCTGTAGGGAAGGAGGCAGTCTTTTAGGGAATGGGGACCTGAAACACTTAGGGCTTTAAACACTAATGTGAGCACCTTGAACTGGGCCTGGAAATGACCAGGCAGCCAGTGAGGCTGTTTTAAAACAAGGGAGATATATGATCTGAAGGAAACCCCCAGCGAGTAAACGGGCTGCTACAATCGGGACCAACTAAATTTTCCGAGTCACCTTCCAGGGCAGCCTCACTTAGAGCTCATTACAACAACTCAATCTGCTGCGTTCGCCAGTCTAAATGCAACGTGCTACTGCAAAACGCACTGAAACTGTTCCATCTCTATCTCGTGATCCAGTTCATAAAACGTGGACTTTTACTTTATTTTATTGTTTATGGTACGCACATGAATGCACGTTGTTATGCAACTAGGTTTTTCTATTTCCAAAATATTACACACACACACACACACACACACACACGAGTGCTTTTTTCTGGGGGGACGCAGAGGTACGCATACCCCTAAACATTTTGTGAATCTTTGTACTTTTGTCCATTTACTGTATTTATTTTTTCCCCATTTGAACTATAAAATGGTGATTTTCTTGAGTCAAAATGAGAGTACCCCTAAACATATATTTAGAAAAAAGCAGTGTGTGTGTGTGTGCGCGCAGACACACACACACACACATATCTCACACCTAATAACTCAATCTGGAAGTTCACAGACAAATCACCTCTGCCCAAAAGTAGCTGGAAGTGGTGAACGAGCCATAGCTGAAAAGCAAGCATCATTGATGCAGGTATTTCTGCCTAACCAATATTTCCCAGGAGTTTCCACTTGCTTTGTAAGAAGGGATTAAGTTACCACTAAGAAGTGTATGTGCCATACTGTGGTTGTTGTTGTTGTTTAAGACACTGCCTTTGCTGGTGCTAGAGAACATGAAATTGGATAAAGGGGGAAATTGAAGGATATTCGTTAAGTGTAAGTCTCTAGTGATGGGCGCAGTGGCAGACAGGCGGAAAACAGGTATGCTAGGGATGCAGCCATGGTCTCTGCTAATTAAGAGATCTGTGTCTCAGAGTTCCCAGTAGCGGCCTAAGATATTCTGCTGCCTGAAGCAGAGCTCAAACTGAGCTGCCTCCTGCTGCTAGGCTCAGCGCTTTAAATAATAATAATCATACTGCGCTATTTTCAATTTCATTGTTCCGCAAGGGACAATGACAATAAAGATATCGTAATCGTATTCAGACACCAGCTCTTGCCTTCACCCATTTCCTCAGACCCTCCAAAAGTTCCTATTTTCCAGGGACATCCCTGATTTAGAGAAGCCGTCCCAGTTTCTGATTTGATCCTGGAATGTCTAGCTTTTCCTTAAGGTGTCACTGGAAAAACGTTGTACTGTTTTCACTGGAAAAACATTGGTGGGTATGGACTTATCTGACCTGTGAGTCATCTGAAGGCTCTCCTGTAGGGAAGGGTTTTTTTAAAAAATAAATAAATGGTGTTTTGCTATGTTTTTATATATGTTGGAAGCTGCCCAGAGTGGCTGGGGCAACCCAGTAAGGTGTGTGGGGTATAAATAGCAAAATTATCATATTGGAATGGGACGTCCCTATTTTCATTGGAGAAACGTTGGAGGGTATGTTCTCCCCTCAACTGAAACGTGTGATTTCACACTGCTGCATGGCAGGGCTTGTCCTGGGCTGACATGCAGATGTTCCTTTTTAAAATAAAGGATACTGAAGCTACATTCCCCAGGCTCTGGCAAATGCCTAGAGCCGAGATGGGGAACCCATGGCTCTCCAGATGTTGCTTATCCACAGCTTCTCCAGATGTTGCTCACCTTGACCACTGTACATGCTGGCTGGGTCTGGTGGGGCTCCAACAATATCTGGAGGAGAGGAGAGTCCTATTTTCCCCATCCCGACTCGAGAGCCAAGCCTGCTCAGGCACCAGTGCTCTGAAGCAACTCCGGCAATTTTACAGTCATAGGAATCTCTCCTTCAATTGTGTATATCACACTGATGTTTCTTCAAGCTGTTTCCTCCCTGGTGGCGACTTGATGGTGTCTCATCTTACAGCCAGCTCTGTGTGCGAGAAGTGAACCAGCCCTCCATCTTTCTTTTAGATTCCCTGTGTCAGGGGCTTTGGGCTGTGAGCAACGCCATGTATTTAGAAGGAGGCTGTTTCCATAGATATTTTAAAATAAAACGGTAAGCAGCTGCAATTTTAGCTGCATGTGTTTATTTACTGGCAGTTCAGCATGAGTCTTGTGTTTTTCCCAATATGGCTTGATAGTGACTTTTCCTTGTCCAGTGAAGCAACAGGAGGGCTATATATATTTAGCTATACTGCTATATATTTTTCAGGATTGCTCAAAAGGGGAACATTCTGTCTCATGGCCATATCTTTAATATCTTAAATATGTTGGCTTACCATGTATCAAACCATACTCCTCCTCATCCACAATCCCTTGTTGATCGAAGCTGAGAGCACAATTTTCTTTGTACTCAACATTACTTCTTCCCATTTTTAAAAATAACTGTGTGGAAATGATTTTTAAAAGATGTGCCATGTGCTTATTTTCCTAAACATATAACGCTACGGGTGGTCTGGTCTCCCAAGTCGAGGAAGAGGCATTATTATGCAGAAAGCATAATTCTAATTATGCTTTAATATAAAACAAACAACTAAAAATAAAACAAAATATGCAAATTAGATTTTAAAGAAGCGGGACCCTAGTTTGCAATGACTTCAAGAAAGAAATATACTATCTGGCACAAAGTCAAGAAAAAATGCCTGCATTTAAGATTGATGTAAAGGGAACTTTGATACTTTACCACAATGCCGGCTGCCTTGTTCCCACAACTGGTGCTTTCACTGCCATACATCTGATGAAGTGAACTCTGGCCCACAAAACATTACACTAAAAAATGCCCTGGTCTGCAAAGTACCGCCATCCATGGTGCTTGATTGGATATGAAGAGCTGTGCTGGATCAAACCAAGGAGTCATCGTTCTGTTTGCAACTGTGGCCCACTCTACTGTCTCCAGGAATACCACAAGTGAAGTGTAAAAGCAACCAACTTCCCCCATTATATATGTCCCTAGCATCTGGTGCTCAGAAGTATTCTTCTTCTAAAAGTGGAAATCTGAAATCTCATTCAGTTGTTGTTGCATTTGTCCAATCGTCGGTTTTTTTCATGCTACTGACTTAAAAGCTAGTGCCACATCCTATGGTGATTTTCATCTCCATTCTCTCCATTCCCTAATAATTTATAATACTGAGCTTGCCCCCTTTTCATTACATTTAAAGTTAGGATAATTACCCCGGTGCCCTTAACTCTTATGTCAAATCTCATTTGCCATTTTGTTGTCCACTTAGAGAGAACTTCCCGGAGGCCTCACAGTCTTAGTGGCGCCATGGTGCAGCGCACAGAGCTTATTTCTGATCTACCTATTGCATGAAGCTGAAATGAATCCTAAATATGTACAAATATACTTGCTCCCATCTTCCTTTTTTTTTAGACTTTCATTTTCCTTCTCATCTTATGTTGTCTGCAGGGCTGGTCCAAGATGTTTAGCTGCCTGAAGTGGAACAGCAGATAAAATGGCGGCTCCCAGCCACCAAGTGAAGGCGCTTGGCACCCAAGGCAAGCCTAATTATTTTGGTACCTGAGGCAAAAGGTCCCTCTGCCCCTCTCACTCCTGGCAGCAAAAATATAATAATATATTAAATAACTGACACCTTGCTGTCTTTTCATTACTCTAGTGGTGAGGAACCTGTGGCTTTGAGGGCAGGTAATCAAATTTGGCCTGTGAGGCCATTAAAAAAAATCAAAATCATGCTCATCCACCAATCTTGTCTGATTTGAAGAAAATGCTCCTACAGGTTTGTAGCCCCAGGTGCTTCAAAATGCCCTGTTGGATTAGAAACTTTTTGTTTGGATGAATACACTCACAAAGTCACATGATTCGTCTCTACCAGTTTGCTGAAGACGTTTCAGCAGTGAGATCCAAAATACTATAAAAAGAGGGAGGGGAGTTGTCTTGTTAATTCTCGCCTAAACTTTAGCATCCTTTTAAAAAGTCCATCTCCGTAAGAATACTAAAATACTAGCACTGTTTTCAAAGAAACTACGATACCCTGCAGAAAGGATTCTTATTTGTTGTTCCAGAGGTACTGCTATCCCACTTTTTTTTACAATCGTTCATCTCTCTCTCTCTCTCTCTCTCTCTCTCTCTCTCTCTCTCTCGAGACCTGTGTGCTTGCTGAGAATAACATTTCATGCACTTGATGGTTCAAGCTCTTGCCCGCAAAAGCGTATGATTTGCACGATAAATCTATTAGTCTTTAAGATGTCACGTTAAATACTTTTGGGGTGTCAAATAATGCTTCTGCCTTATCTCTTGCAACTACTTCTCTTGGCCTTCAAATAAAGAACCTAAATTGAATGACCTTTACTATCTTGGTGGAAGTGTTAGAGTAAATAGGGGAAAACATTACTTTGTTCGTGTATACGTGACCTTTTGAGCTGTCAGTTAGGCAGAGTGATTTCCAGAGCTTAACACGGTTGACAACCTATTTGAGAACTGCCTGGAAAAGCGAGGAGAAAAATATGGACACCAGTTAACCTATGGCATTGTCAACTGAGCTTTACTATGCATAAGGGTCACTGTGTCTTAGATAAATCATCATTTTCAGTTCTGGCAAAGGCGTCTGAACACATTTTCTGTGTTGCTTTAATAAAGATTTCCATGGTTTTCTACTTTGCTTTTCAGTTGCCATCTCTCCATTCTTCTGAGGGATGTATGGTGAGCTTGAGCGCAGCTCTCAACATTTCTTAGTGGCTCATATATGAAAAGGTTCAAGGAGGTTGCACATTCAAAAAACAAATAATTACCATTTATGTATGATGAGCACGCTGGGGAGTATATAAGGTCAATACTCTCTTATTTTACTGTACATCGAGTTTAAAGGGGAGATGTGTCATCTCAACAGGCGTTACAACTTGTCTGAATGTTGTTGCATTGCCAGAGGGTGCTGATACCCTCTAGTACAGGGGTCAGCAAACTTTTTCAGCAGGGGGCCGGTCCACTGTCCCTCAGACCTTGTGGGGGGGGGCTGGACTATATTTTGGGGAGGGGGAAATGAACAAATTCCTATGCCCCACAAATAACCCAGAAATGCATTTTAAATAAAAGGACACATTCTACTCATGTAAAAACACGCTGATTCCAGGACTGTCCATGGGCCGGATTTAAAAGGCGGTTGGGATCCGGCCCCCGGGCCTTAGTTTGCCTACCCATGCTCTAGTATGTTTTGCTGAAGAATATTATTTTCGCTGGCTCTCTACTGCTGATGTAAAATGACAATGGGGTGACAGGCAGGGTCCTGTCTGGTATGGGAGAGACATAGGCTTCAGAGAAACATCTAGGCCCTGCTGTGCTCCCAGTAAGGCCCCTGAAAGCATCCCTTTCTAAAGGCATTTCCATACATGGGAGCTTGCATCGACATTGAGCTTTCTCACTCTTGTATGAACACCCAGTTGTAGCTCGTGTGGAAACGAGCCATTCATAATTCCAAAAGGCATGCTGGCCAGTGCAAGGTTTGCAATGATGTTCCAAACCTGAGGGTAAGCAGAACGACAAAAGCTACGTTGTATGTCAAGTGTGAAGGAGTTTAAAGTGATTTACTGTATGTTTCTAAAACAAGGAGTTTCTAAAACTGCAAACACATAATTTCATGGTTCATAAATTTGTGCGCATCAAAGAGAAACTAGTGTCCTATAACCTGGGAAGATTTTAAATAGGTCCTGCTTCATGAAATCATTTCTCTTTCTAGATATGTAGGTGAAAATCTTCATTGGCTTTCATGGAATATTACCCCAAATGTCCCTATTTAACCGGGACATCCCAGATTGACTTCTGATCCCAATTCCGGATGTCGCACTTTGGCTCCTGTGCTTTGGCTGCACATTTTTTGGTTCCACTCTGTGGCACGAGTCACTTGGCTCATACCAGAGCATGGGGACAATAAATGGAAGCAAAACTTACCTTGACCCCGAGCATTGCCACTTCTCTTCCCCTTCTACCATGTTAGTTCTGGAAGCTGGTCTTGTCTGTGTGGCATTTCCCAACACTGCATAGGCTTGAGCAACCTTCCGACAGGCTGCACAGAGCCGTGCAACATCTCTCAATGCTGTGGAGCAGGAGATGGAAGACAGCAGACAAAGGTAGCAGGGAGCAAGCAGGTTGCTCACTGCCAGTTTATTTATAGTGGGAGTAGATCGCAGTCTCTTGGAAGTTGGACACCCCTGATCTATACCATCTACCACAGGACTAGCCAACGTAGTGCCTTCCACATACCACTGGACTCCAACTCCCATCAGGCCTGAATATTGGTCATGTTGAGCCAGTGTGGTGTAGTGGTTAAGAGCGGTAGTCTTGTAATCTGGTGAGCCGGGTTCGCGTCTTCGCTCCTCCACATGCAGCTGCTGGGTGACCTTGGGCCAGTCACACTTCTTTGAAGTCTCTCAGCCTCACTCACCTCACAGAGTGTTTGTTGTGGGGGAGGAAGGGAAAGGAGAATGTTAGCTGCTTTGAGACTCCTTAGGGTAGTGATAAAGCGGGGTGTCAAATCCAAACTCCTCCTCCTCTTCTCCTTCTTCTTCACTAACTGATTGGAGTTGGAGTCACGGGACATCTGGAAGTTGTCTACCTCTAAGTACCAAGCAGAATTTTACCATTCATTGGGTCTGTAGAATGGTTACTCACCGTGATCTGCCATTATCAAATACTGAACAACAAACCCCTGTGTTGCAAACTTAACACAACAAGCAACACAAGCAACACAATAACAAGTATACTAGATAGCACTGCAGTTCTTATTGCATAATATACATACCAGTAATTTAGTACAAAAAAACAAAAAACAAAATGTCCACACTTGTAAATTCTCTAATATATTTGAAATCAAATGAACACAAGTCTGTCAATCTTTGAAGGTCCATAGAAGTATAATAAGTCTATAGTTGAAACAAAGTAATAGATGCTATCCTGTGGGCTAAGCAGTAAAACTTTTTAGGCGTTCATGGTGCTGAAGTAGTAAGTGAATAACAACGTAGGACAGTGATCCCAGATAACTGTTTCCCAGATGACTGTTTCGCTGGAATCTTCTTCAGCACAACCCATAGATTAGAAAAATGCACAAGGAGCAGTGGTCATGAGGATATGTGAGCAGTGGTTGTTATTCACTTACTACTTCGGCATCGTGTTGCTTGTTGTTTATTATCGAATAGTGGGCTTGGAGACTTATTCCCCGCCCAACCCCTATGGCATCAGGCTAGTGTCCACCTATTGCTTGGGGTGAGTGGGCTGTTGGTGGCAGAGCGAAGTTATGTCATTCTGCACAATCGAGGGTGAAAATCTAGTTCTGAAGCTTTTGAGGTACAACAAGGCTCGGAGCACATGCCTTCTTTCTGCACATGTTTGTGACATTGTTGATCCAGGCCTATTTGGTTTGGCTGCAAGGGAAATAGAATATGTGAAATTGCTGAATATGTGCAGAAGCTCCGATCTGGCATGTCTTGCCTTCTTTCCTTGGCAAAAGAATGGACAGCCTGCTTTTGCTTGTCTCCATTGCAAATGGCAGCCGCATTCCCCAGTGCCGCCTCCTCTGTTATACCCTCCGACTTGCTTTCTTTTAAAAATAAAATATCATTTTGTGCAGTGGGAGGTGAGGAACACAGTCTCCTATAGCAGTATAGGAGGGTGCTTATCTTCTAGGCATAGTGTAAATATAACAAGAGAGGAACATTAATGAATTTTTTTATAGTCTCCCTATTGTTTACCTCC
This sequence comes from Podarcis raffonei, assembly GCF_027172205.1. Classification (NCBI taxonomy): domain Eukaryota; kingdom Metazoa; phylum Chordata; class Lepidosauria; order Squamata; family Lacertidae; genus Podarcis; species Podarcis raffonei. Next base: position 98,193,006 of record NC_070605.1, on the reverse strand, counting down.
CCTCTGTCCTTCTTGTCTTTCAATAGCTCCATGTGTTTGCTTCCTCCCCCCTTGCCCCCACCCTAGCACATAAGAGATTTATAAATAGGAACCTTTGGTTTCCTGGCATTTCTACTTTTGTTATAGTTTAGATCTTTGTTGGGCTTTTGCATAGAATCATAGAGTTGGAAGGGACTGCAAGGCTCATCTGGTCCACTCCCTGCAATGCAATGCTATGTAATGAAGCTCCATTAGCTTGCAGCGTTTTGCCTATAAAGAACGTAAAGAATATTAAAAGACTGCAGAGGAAAATGCAATGGGGTTCGTGAAGCGGAGACGGCAGAAGAGGATAGCTAAGGAAAGGTTTTGAGCAAGAGTGGTTTTGCACAACTTGTGACGCAGAACTCAGCCTAGCCAGCCATGAATTATGGCCTGCTAGGTTCTTGATAACAGCTGTTCTTTGGAAGACCAGGCAGGTAGCAAAAGTAGGAAGTTTATTCAGCTCATGGTGTGGACTGACATGTGTGGCAAGCTGTGACCAATTTGATGTGTTATACCAATTACATAGGCTTGATTCCTGTCTTAACATGATGACATCAGTGCCCTGCGCACTTGCTGATTCCTGACTGTGCAGTGGTTGAATACTACCCACAGAGGATAGGAGGTCTTAAGGTTCAAAGACCCACAGTACAAAAACAAATTCACAAAGCAGAGTAGCATAATGAAATTCAGATACAGCACACATACCAAATCTTCAGTTCTAAAGAGACTGGTTAGCAATCACCATTGCAAAGTACGAAAAGAATAACAATGAAAGGCCCAACATGAAATTAATATAGCTGCTGAACAAATTGCACCATCAATATTTTTTCTTTAGTTTATGGTTTTAAACAAATGGCCCATCTAAACATCTGCTGAGAGTCCCTGTGGTTCACTAGAGCAGCTGGTTTCTCTTAGTCAACCAAAGGCTATTCTAAACTCTAATGTTTCAGCTTCATATCCCTGTTCAGTTTTTAAGTCACAGTAATTTTTCTTTATTAAGTCCCCCCTCCCCCACTAAATGAATGGATTAGGAATAGCCTATACTGTATAGGTAGGGAATATCATACAGAAAGCCAGGTGTTGTAGCGTGTTTGACTTCAATCAAGGAAACCTATACATTTGAAATCCAAACTTTGCCACAAAGTGTGTGGCGTTAGACTAGTTACAATCTTTCAGCCTAACCTACCTCACTGGAAAGTTGCAAGGATAATACAGTTCAGTGGTGCCTCACAAGACGAAATTAATTCCTTCCGCGAGTTTTTTCTTCTTGCGAGTTTTTTGTCTTGCATTGAAAATCAATTAATGCGTTCCTATGGAGACTGCCTTCAGACCAGGTCCGGGGACAGCGGGGAAGACGTGCTATGCTTCCCCACTGTCCCCGGAGCTTGCGGGGCTGGCGGTGGGGAGAAGGGCTTTTCTCCCCACCGCCAGCCTTCAGAAGAGGTCCGGGGACAGCGGGGAAGACGCGCTGCGCTTCTCTGCTGTCCCCGGAGCTTGCGGGGCTGGCGGTGGGGAGAAGGACTCTTCTCCCCACCGCCAGCCTTCAGAAGAGGTCCGGGGACAGAGGGGAAGGTGCACTGCGCTTCCCCGCTATCCCCGGAGCTTGCGGGGCAAGCTTCGTCTTGCGAAGCAAGCCCATAGGGAAATGCGTCTTGCGAAGTGCCTAAGAAAACAAAAAACTCTTTCGTCTAGCGAGTTTTTTGTCTTCCGAGGCGTTCGTCTTGCGGGGTACCACTGTATACATAAATACAGTGGTATCTCGGGTTAAGAACTTAATCCGTTCTGGAGGTCCATTCTTAACCTGAAACTGTTCTTAACCTGAGGTACCACTTTAGCTAATGGGGCCTCCTGCTGCCGCTGTGCCGCCACCACATGATTTCTGTTCTCATCCTGAAGCAAAGTTCTTAACCCGAGGTACTATTTCTGGGTTAGCAGAGTCTGTAACCTGAAGCATATGTAACCTGAGGCACCACTGTATCATGAACATCTGAGCTCCTTAGCTAAAGGGTGGATACAAATTTGGCAAAATCTCCATACATCCTTCACTTCACATTATAAAAATGCAATCCCTCACACATGTTAGCTAAACTGGGCCCATTCACCATTAGTGTGTTGGTATTGTTAATTCCAGATTGCAGTAATCATGTGCCAAATTACATGTTGGGTGGACTTGCCCACTGAGTGAAACCCATTTTAACTATGACAAGATCAATTCAGAGTAACAATCTTATGATGGCTTTCCACTGGTGCATCAGCCCAACAAGCTGACATGGGTCTTCTCAAGACTGGCCAAAGTGTACTATGGCAGTGCCAATCCAGAATGGACATTGTTCATTTACTCTTAACTGGAAAGAATATGTTGGCTTGTCAGAACCCCCTGCCTTTTATACAACCAATCTAGGGAAAAGTAAGTGCTTGGGAAGATAAGCAAAGGCCTGTTTCATGCAGGCATATTTGTCACTCGATCACTGCAGTGTCAAGAAGGGGACTTGTTTGTGTGCATGAACCATCACAAATCAAGTAACATGGACACAGCTTTCAAGTCATCTCAAACCCGTTCTTTTCCGTGAAGTCAGTTCACATTTTCAGGTGTGAGTCACCAAGTGTTGAATCATTACGTTATGAGAAATCAAGTGAGGTATATACATGTGAAATCTCAGGAAAGATATTATTTGCCAGGGCATGTTGCATGGGATACATGTGTTGGGAGATATTTCTGTCCCCCTAGTGTTTTAGGGGGTGAGCTCCCGTTGCTTGGTCCCTGCTCCTGCCAACCTAGCAGTTCAAAAGCACATCAAAGTGCAAGTAGATAAATAGGTACCACTCCGCCGGGAAGGTAAACGGTGTTTCCGTGCACTGCTCTTGCTCGCCAGAAGTGGCTTAGTCATGCTGGCCACATGACCCGGAAGCTGTACGCCAGCTCCCTCGGCCAATAAAGCGAGATGAGTGCCGCAACCCCAGAGTTGCAATGGTCAGGGGTCCCTTTACCTTTAAGTAAGGAGATCCCTTTGGACTTATTATGGGGTAAATAATGTCCACCTACCATATCCCTGGTGAGCAGCAGTTGCAGCCCAGTGCAGTGGCTCTCCAATTGCCCTTCTGCACCACGCCATGTTTGGACTGTTGGCACATCCCCTCGGCTGCCTCATAAGCTCTCAGGTTTGTGCCAAACCTAACTATTCAATTGAGCCAATCTGCGGCGGCCTGTAGGGTGTGGCTTGGGAAGTGGACCTGGCTGAAGCAGGCTTCACTCAGATCCGCCCGCCTGCTATTTATCCCAGCCGACTCTGCACGCTGCAACTCAGTCGGACGGGAGCGTCACCCTCCCTGCTGCCCCCTTCATTATTAGTTTCTTATTGCTCTAACTGTTTCCTTTCAGTTTAGATTATTTCTTTCGTCGGTTACCGTATTTGGGGCAGGGAAGGAATTTTCCCTGCACAACAGGTTTTGCCTTCCCCATAGCATTGGTCACAACATGTGGTGGGAGTGTAAAAAAGTGAAAAACGTCTGGAAAATGATATATAATGAGATGAAAAAGATGTTGAAATATACATTTATTAAGAAACCAGAAGCATTTTTACTTGGCATTGTAGGAGATGATATTAATAGACAGGATTGTGTTGCTTTTATATGCAATGACGGCATCAAGAATATTATTGGCACAAAAATGGAAGCAAGAAGAATTACTGACAAAGAAGAATGGCAGATGAAATTAATGGACTACACAGAATTAGATAAATTAACAGCAAGAATTCGAAACCTGCGGGACCAGAGATTCTTGGAGTAAATATATGAACTATTTGAAAAGCAATTGTAATGAACAGATTATGCTAGAAGGACTGCAAGAAGTTCTGTAAGGAGGACTATTTGAAATATTGCAAGAAAGACTATGAAGAGAATTATTAGTTAATGATAATTAAGAGTAATAGAGAAATTAAGAAATGCAGAATAAGTGATAAAGAACAGAAAATCATCAGAGGTGGTTGACGGAAGTCTAAAATACTGTATAAGATAAGAAGTTATGTTAAATGATTGTTGGAAATTGTATGTTAAAAAAAACAATTAAAATGTATATATATATATATAAAAGCATTGGTCACAACTTTGGTGGTTTAGGCCTTGGGCTGAATCCTATAGCCTTTCATCCTATTGGGGTGCGGGTGAAGCTGTGATTCACCCCTTCACCCCTTTCTCCTGCAGGGCGAGAACAGGGTACCCTGTTAGAGGGGTCTGGAGGGAAGTCTCTGTTCAAAGATCCAGTTGCGTAGGGCTAGCAGGCCATAGAGCTTCCCTCAGCGTTTAGGTAGAAACTCGCATTTTGTGATGGACCCATCTTCCCCTATAGACCCGGTCATGCCTCAGACCCCTTGCAGGGGGCTGAGAGGGGTATACACCCAAAGGTTTACCTGCATCTGAAATCAATAAAGTTGTGACCTTTCAAAATCCAAGTCTGTTGTCGTGTCCATTCATTTCACCTTCCCTTCTAGATTCAGGCGCAATATCTAAGCCAGTCCATAGAGCACCATATACTAAGTGCTCTTCATATGGGAGCTCCACAGAAGTTGAACAATAGTTCGTGGGTTTTGTACCTTTATTCTCCAGCAGTGACCATTAGTTAAACTAGCATCAATAGTTTGCACAGTTGCCTGAACACTGATGAGCGATTTTTAGATTGCAGATATGCAATTTGGTCTAATAGGAGCCAAGCTGAGATACATGCAGGAGGTTACATGGCTGGAACGAGAGTAATCAGTTTGTCTCATTGCCCAGAGTCATAAGCAAACTTTTAACTTTTGGACAGGCTGTGCTATTAGTAGCAATAATGATCTTTTTTAAAAATGGCATAGGAACCAACCTCATAATTTATAGTGTTATGCAGTTTTCCAGAAGTTTATGACAGCTAAATTACATCCAAATGTTAAAGAAAGCTGGGGTTGTTGAACGGCAGTTTTACATAAGAAACACTGACAGCTCTGAAGATTTCACAGTTGAGGCTATTGTAAAATGCACATAGCAATAAGTTCTTGTCTCAACCAAGAATTTTGGAAAGAAGGCCCTGTAAGTGATTGCTACAAATATTTGCTCAGTGCAGCTATTTGGGGATTCACATTTAATCCAGTTTGGGCAAAGGTGCCCACTTCTGCTCTGTAGTTCAAGAAATTAAAGCCCTGTGTTCTGTATGAATCTGGTAGTTTCTAGGTGCATGAATGCAGCAAAATCTCTGTTTTATCTGTAAAGGTTTACTTTTGCGTGCTGAGGTCCCCCAAAACACCCCTACCCCAATAACTCACACATCACTCATAAATTTTTTGTTTAAGGTTTTTGGCATAATTTTGGCCACAACTTTATTAAACATACAAATTGTGAGTGGTTGCTTAGGCATTGGTTATGACTATCTGTCCCCCCCGCCTTGGGGGACAGCACTGACTCCCGGATTCCAGCGAAAGCCAGTGTGGAGGAACAAGATCAGGGATAACTGGAGCTGCGGCACAGACCCTCAGCTTCTCCCCGCATGCTCCCAGGGGCTTACGCAGCCCAAACCCAATTCCAGGGGTTTGGACGAAAGGATGGTAAGCCCCTGAATTCCTTTAACGGAATTCCCGTGCAGCAGCAGCAGCATTGGAGGGGCAGGCACAGCCAATCCATACCCCTCCACCAACCAATTTAAACCAATGCCTAACCGCCAACCTTACAAGTTGTGACGATTTGCTACGCAGTAGGCAAAAACCAAATGGCACACACTAATCAGCCAAATGGAAAAATTCCTACCAGGCCCCCGCACCAAGGCGGACGGCCCCATGACAGGCATAGCAAGGTCAAAGCACAAGCCCAAACAAGGGAGGGCGGGCGGCTGATCCGGTGCCCACAGCGAAAGAGAAAGTAGCCTGCAGTGGACCCTGCTTAAATAACTTCTGTTCCCACCCCCAAATTGGCAACATCAAATTTACCCCAGCAACACCAACCATCAATCCAAGCCAGGCCCCTTCAATATATCCTGCCTGGCAACTACGGGGTGCTTTGCCTGGCCCCATCTGCAACACGTGCTCTCCTTTAGTGAGAACACGCTTTGTAGAATGCAAAAACATTGTACGGAAAATATTCTAGAAAAATAGTAATAACAAGGATTTGCTACCCGTGGCCCTGAATGTGCAAGCCATTTTTGCCGCTCAAAACAAAAAATTGGTTCCGAGAAGTGTGGTGTGGACAGAAAACTTAAGTCAGAAAAAAAATGGAGTATGTACACAAAATGCCAACTTTCATATTTCTAATTCCTGTTTGTATAAGAGTCTAGAGGTAGGCAGCTCCTTTGAGGTGTCTAACACAAATTAAAAATACTACCTTCAAAACACAAGCACCATTCAAGCAGGAAAGGATAGAGCCATTGTAAGAATTACATTGAGGGGAAGAGGTAATGAGCCAGGTTTTCCATTCCTCATGCTCACATAGACATTGGTGTTCTGTTGCAGAAATTTCTCCCGTATGTCAGTAGGGCAATCTAGCAGGTGAAAAGGCTCACCTAAATCTTGCCACCACAGTTAACAAAATAGGATGCTAGCAATGAGAAATGTGGATTTGGACATGTATGGAGCATAACTATTTTTTATTGCAAATTGTAGATGGCGCGAAAGCTTGTTGACTTCAGAACAAATTCACATTTTCTCTGGTCCTAAACACATTTGTTTGACTTCTGTGTAATTTACTTTCGAGTAAAAGTGCATGACGTGTTACATGTAGTTCTCAATGACTTTCTAAAATAAAAAGGAACACTGAAAGCAAGCTATTTCCCCTCAACAGCTCCCTTTCAGAAACAATTTCTGCTATAGATGACACCACTTTGACCAAAATAGAGTTTTGAAGTATTGTACTTTCTCCTGAGAACAGAAAAGTTTGTATCAAAGAGTAGAGATTTTAAAATAATCCCTGAAGGGAGTATATTTTCACTCTGTAAGCTGATTCTAGTTCAAATGTACTTTGAGAATAAATTGAAAATAGCATCTTTCCAGCTGTGTTTATTTGATCTTAAAGGTGGAGTTTTCTGTAAGTGCCTTTTCATAGATCATAGCAAGAAAATATTTATTTTTATAAAATAGTCAGAGATGCATTTAGAAACTTATAGTGGCCTTAAAAGTAAAGGTAAAGGGACCCCTGACCGTTAGGTCCAGTCGCAGGCTGCGGCGCTCATCTTGCTTAATTGGCTGAGGGAGCCGGCGTACAGCTTCCAGGTCATGTGGCCAGCATGACTAAGCCGCTTCTGGCGAACCAGAGCAGCACACAGAAATGCCGTTTACCTTCCCGCCAGAGCAGTACCTACTTATCTACTTGCACTTTGACGTGCTTTTGAACTGCTAGGCTGGCAGGAGCAGGGACCAAGCAATGGGAGCTCACCCCATCACGGGGATTTGAACCGCTGGCCTTCTGATCGGCAAGCCTTAGGCTCTGTGGTTTAGACCCTTATAGTGGCCCTAGATGTGTTTATATTGAGATTATGCTTCAAAAACGGTTTTCTCATTATGTGTGTCAAAAAATTCATACATGGAATTCACATGTACTTAGGACTGGACAGGTAAGTCATATATTGTACTATACAGAATAACATGTGATGACTTATGTGGGTTTTCACTGATCCTTATGTGCACAGGGAAGCTAGGATCGGAGATCATATTGCATGTGCAGCCCACACATGCTTCTGTAGGGCCATCATGTGTTGCAAACTCCACTGCCTGTGCAAGGCAAAGAGGAATTTTATAATGTCATCCTTCATATCTGATACTGATGTTTTAATGGATGCATCGTGGATTGGACAACTAGGGGAGTGGGATTTCAACCATCACTAATTCTAAGTTGTCTTCATGAACTTTCCACTCATTGTAATTTATTTCACACATAAAAGACAGTCTTTTGCCTAGAGTTTTGGTATAAAACTTAAATCATGCCTCTAAGTCAAATTCAAATGAGAAGTCTTAGCTTGTATGGAGGGTGGTGAAAGGTGACAGGAAGCAGAGAATAAAAGAGAAATTCCACGGGGACCAAATCAGACTTCAGAGTACCAAATGCTAGTTTGCTCCAGCAAAGGAATGTATTGGAATGAAACCAAAACAGAAAAAGGGAAACGGAAAATTTTATTTGAAGGGTTTATTTAATATGTAAGGCAAAGTATAGAATTCCTGCTGGACCAGATAATTCTTTTTTAAGGCTTTGTTTTTTTATGGGCATGTAGAAAGTAATTTTTAATAGCATGAAGTGGTCTGGAATCGCTTAAATGTCTGGAGGATTTGATGAAAGAGTGGAGCTGATTTATATGGAAGAAGAAATTCTGATACTGTGTGTTTTGTGCTGACTTCACTTTACTGAAAGCAACAGTTTTTGGCATCCAGAATAGATGCATAAGAATAAACAGGAACATTTCAAGGGCAGTTCCAAAACCAGAGACAGACATTTTATAGAGGTGTTTGAGGGTCAGCCCTCTGGAAATGGTGAGTGTTTGCTGAGCATGCTTGTTTGAATTTTAAATGCCTTATCCTCAAAACTATGTTGTACTCCATGCTTTAAAAAAAAAAAAAAGTCTATGACCAGGCCGTCAAAATTCCATGCAAAGAAAATTCGAATTCTGTACCATATATAAATTATGCAAGGAGAGGATCTTTGCAATACTTTTATTTTGCATAATTTAGTCTAGTGATGCTAGTAACAGGAGGATGAAAGGCACTGCAGCCATCCTCTCAGCCAATGAAAAATATTCTATCAGTCACTCCTCTAGCATCTGAATTTTTGACAGGTAGTGCCTTTCTAGAATATCTTAGCAACTCTTACTATCCAGGCATTTTTCTTTTAAATAATATACATAGAAAATTGAATTCTCTACATAATCCCATAGCCTTTGTGTCCCTCCTCTCTGTTCCCATAGAATTTTGTAGTCCTGCAAGCTGCACTGGATAGAGCAAATGTGAATTTCAATTGCATTTCAATTAAAAGGAGCTCACCACTCAGTTGTCCTGTCCATTTCAATGGGAATTAAACGTGACTCATGCCCTCCAACATTCTGCTGATCAAAACAGAGAAAATCTTGCAGCATTTCTATTTTTATTTCAAACCCACACTTCTAAAGTCTCCATTCTTTCTATGGCACATTGCATTACTTTACTTTGCAAAGCCTGTCCTCCTCTGATTTAAAAGCCAAGAAGCATCGGTTCTTTGAGTTAACAGTATGTAAGAAAAACACACACATATCTGAGCCATCATCTTACCTTTAATATACGCAACTGATCGCTGCTCTGCAAGTGAGAGCCTCCTGCAGATATCATCTTATCAGAAGGTCCATTCAGCGCAATGTAGAAATTGGGCCTTCAGAATTCCTTCCCCTTGAATATTAGATAAGGATTCTCTACCTTTTAGCACCCGTAAGACTTTCCTCTTCCAACAAGCCTTTTAAGTTGAGAAATTTCCTAGGCTGCATCCTAACTCAAATTGTTTTTAAGAAGCTTCATTGCTTTATCACTTGTTCTCTGCTGCACCGGCTTCCTTTGGGAGGAAAGGCAGGATATAAATTTAATAAGTAAATGAAATAAACTTGACTATTCCACAGCAAAATAAAACCCATTAGCTGTAATCATGTGTGAAGGCAGACTGTGAATGGCACATGTGCTTAGTGTCCAGGCAAATGCATTTACCTGAGCCAAGATGCATTTGCCTTCTCCTCCCATGATTCTAGAGAGCTGGAGAATGGGAAAAGCAAAAGTCTAATATGTAATTTCTCCTCCTGCCCCCAGCAAAAATCAGGACAAAATGGTTGGCACCCATCTGTCTTGGGAGACAATGGTGGAATGTGCCTTTGGGGGTGAAGTCAAACTGTTGGAAGGTTATAGCGCTTGCTGCGGGTGTAGAGACCATTTCAGGAGAGACATGTTTTGTTGCAGCTGGGACAGATGAAGGCATCTGGTTGTGTTGCTGCAGATGCACCATGGTGTTTCTTATTTCTGAGCTCTACCCAGTGGTCATTTCTCCTCTGGTCATTGCTATGGATGCATGACCTGACTGTCAAAATAGGGACAGAGATTTACCAAGGGTGAGTGTTAGAAAACAGGGAAGAAGAAGAAGAAGAAGAAGAAGAAGAGGAGGAGGAGGAGTATGCAGAATTCATCATGCGAAAGGCTGGACTGGATGAATCCCAAGCCGGAATTAAGATTGCTGGAAGGAATTTTCAACAACCTCAGATATGCAGATGACACAACTTTGATGGCAGAAAGTGAGGAGGAATTAAAGAACCTCTTAATGAGGGTGAAAGAGGAGAGTGCAAAATATGGTCTGAAGCTCAACATAAAAAAACGAAGATCATGGCCACTGGTCCCATCACCTCCTGGCAAATAGAAGGGGAAGAAATGGAGGCACTGAGAGATTTTACTTTCTTGGGCTCCATGATCACTGCAGATGGTGACAGAAGTCACGAAATTAAAAGATGCCTGCTTCTTGGGAGAAAAGCAATGACAAACCTAGACAACATCTTAAAAAGCAGAGACATCACCTTACCAACAAAGGTCCGTATAGTCAAAGCTATGGTTTTCCGAGTACAGTATTGATGTATGGAAGTGAGAGCTGGACCATAAAGAAGGCTGATCGCCGAAGAATGGATGCTTTTGAATTATGGTTCTGGAGGAGACTCTTGAGAGTCCCATGGACTGCAAGAAAATCAAACCTATCCATTCTGAAGGAAATCAGCCCTGAGTGCTCACTGGAAGGACAGATCCTGAAGCCGAGTCTCCAATACTTTGGCCACCTCATGAGAAGAGAAGACTCCCTGGGAAAGACCCTGATGTGGGGAAAGATTGAGGGCAAAAGGAGAAGGGGACGACAGAGGACGAGATGTTTGGACAGTGTTCTCGAAGCTACTAACAGGAGTTTGACCAAATTGCGGGAGGCAGTGGAAGACAGGAGTGCCTGGAGTGTTCTGGTCCATGGGGTCACAAAGAGTCAGACACGACTAAACAACAACATCCCACCTTTCACTGTCCTTAAGGAGTCTCAAAGCGGCTAACAATCTCCTTTCCCTTCCTCCCCCACAACAAACACTCTGTGAGGTAAGTGAGACTGAGGTCACCCAGGAGCTGCATGTGGAGGAGCGGGGACGTGAACCCGGTTCACCAGATTACGAGTCCACTGTTCTTAACCACTACACCACGTTGGGACAATTGACGCCATAACCACTCTATTGAGATTACTCTGCCCAAAATCATAGGGCAGTTTTCTGACACTGTGCCTTGTCAGAAAAAAGATTTTTGCTTGCACAATGGGACTTCACCCTAGGGCCAGCCTGCCCATGAGGCAGACTGAAGCAGTTGCCTCAGGTGGCAGAATCCCATGGGCCCACCTCTGCCACCACTTCAAGGATTGTGCGGCAGCAGCTTCTGGCAAGATCTTGCAAGGGTTTAGTGAGGTCTCTCAAGGTCACACCGGAAGCTGCAGCAGCTGCATGACCCTGGTAAGCCAGCCTTGGGCAGGGGGCAGCTGGAAGGGGGCGCCTTCTTGTTTCATCTCAGGAGGTGAAACAGGATGGGCCGCCCGAGGTTTCCCCCCTCTGCACTTTCCTCAAATCTACTCAAGAGTGTTGGGGAAACCCCATGAAAAATCCATGTGCTGATGGAACAAGAGAGTTCATATAATAATAATAATAATAATAATAATAATAATAATAATAATATATTATAACCAGCCATCCTAGGCAGCTCCCAACAGAATATTAAAAACACAGTAAAACATCAAACATTAAAAACTTCCCTAAACAGGGCTGCCTTCAGGTGCCTTCGAAGAGTCAGATAGTTGTTTATTTCCTTGACATCTGATGGGAGGGCGTTCCACAGGGCGGGCGCTACTACCAAGAAGACCCTCTGCCTGGTTCCCTGTAACTTCACTTCTCGCAGTGAGGGAACTACCAGAAGGCCCTCAGAACTGGACCTCAGTGTCCGGGCTGAATGATGGGGGTGGAGACGCTCCTTCAGGTATACCAACCTATAGGTGGATTTATGTCACTGCTATTTAACAAAAAAACCCAACTGTGTTCTAAGAGGAAATGAATTATTCTCCCAACCTTATAGAGAATTCATTCATTCATTGATTAAATTTGTATACCACCCTATACCTGCACATAGCTGTCAACGTTTCCTTTTTTTTAAGGGAAATTCCTTTATTCCAAATAGGATTCCTTGCAAGAAAAGGGAAAAGTTGACAGCTATGTACCTGCAGGTCTCAGGGGGGTTCACAGGATAAAAGGTTTACAGAAGTATTATTAAATGGGGGAAACCTCAAACCAATCTAGTTAGAACTGAGCTTGCTCAGTGGCCACTGAGGTGGACCCTGAAAACAATGGCGTGTGGATGGAACAAAGTATTCTAGACAAGGGCCAGGTGGACGTTCTGAACAAGAACTATGCAGCAATGATGTATTCCAGTTCCACTTATATTGTTTGAAATTTACATTCTCATAAAACATGCAAGCATGAGCCGTCATCTTAAAGGGTCCATTCTCCATCCCTTCTCTAACACAAGATGAATATATCTTTTCAGACATTGATGGTCACTTGGGAGGCTGGAGTCTAAAGTGAATGCATTACAATGGAGAAAAGAAGTCTACTGTTCATCCAAGGTAAGAAACTGGTGGGTGAATCTTGCACATCTGACCGTACAAGTTGACTTTAATCACCAATAAAATGGAAGCATCCCTATTTGTAGATTATAGATAGCGTTTACTTGATCACAGGAAGAATTGGCCTGTGGTGATGAGTGGTTAGGTGAAAATTTGCTGGGAGGCTGTGAGCTAATGCATCTGCGAAAGCATCCAAGCAGCCAAAATTGCAACTCAAGCTTTGAAATAAGGTGTGCTGAAAGAAAGGGCACGAGGTTAAAACACAGCAGGAATTAAAGGATGTGCACGAAGAAAGATGGCCACATAGGGAAATCAATCAGCACCAGGAGACTGAACAGATGGCTGCATGGAAAATGTGAATATGCAAACAAAACAATGCGTTAAACTTTCAGTTAAAAGGCAGCCTGGGGTCCAGACTCCCTAATATGTTTGCTGAAAATGCATTCAGACTGACTAGTGAATCTCATCCAGAAAAATAAATAAATCAGTGAGACCTCTGGGTATGTACTGGGGCTGGACAAGCATATTCACTGCATTCTTTAAATGAGAATACACTACCTTAAAAAATATCAGCTTTATAAAATGAAATGAAAATGTATTACAATCCATGTCACTTTAAGCCTTGGTTCTTCTCAAGTTAACATGGTGACCTGTCTCCATCTCAGTGTTTAACCTCATGCAATAAGTAACAGTTTGGACATTAGGCTTACCTTCAACCAGTTCAACTGTCTTTGCCCTAGATGACATCTCAATAGCCCACATACTTGTAAAAGGAATTTGATCTCCCGGTTAGGGAAGCCAGGGGTGGTTGGATGTGGTGCATCACCTATGTGTGTGTGCCTTAGAGGCATCCTGATAGAGCACGGGAGACTTCATCTCAGGGTTGTGGGTTTGAGCCCCACATTGGGCAAAAAGATTCCTGCCTTGCTGGGAATTGCACTAGATGGCCATTGTGGTCCCTTCCGACTCTATGATTCTGTGACTGGTTAAGAGACGTTTGAGTCTGTGGCTGTAGGGCATAACCATGCCATATGAGCAAAGAACACAGTACTAGGCTTCACCACCAGTTAAATTAATCTTGGTAGAAAGGCTGGAAAACGCATTGGCCTGATACATAGCTGTCAAGCGTCCCTTATTTGGCGGGACAGTCCCTTATCCCAGCACCATGTCCCACTGCTGTCCCTTATTGATGATGTCCCTTAAATTTTCCGGGTTTCAAAGGAAGCAGCTCCTCTCCCTCCCTCCCTGCCGGCCAGGGAGGAGGGAGGCTCCAACTGTGTTGCTTGGCTGAGTTGCTCACTCAATAAGGAGTCTAAGAACGACTGGAGGGTGGAGCTTGCATGCCTTGTGCCAATCAAATCGGCTGCGTTGCCTGGGGACTCACCTTTGCTCAGCGCTTCCCAGCGGAGAGGTGACAGTGGTTTTCCTTGCTGCATCCCCTTTGCCGGGTTGCTGCGCTATGGGAACCACCACTTGAGGCTTCATTTGGCTGCTGGTTGACTAAAATTCCTTATTTTGGCTGCTGATCCCTTATTTTCGAGGCTGCTGGTCCCTTATTTTCAAATCTCTAAGTTGACAGCTATGGCCTGATATCATGGCAGCCTATAGCAGAATGGGCTCGATGGACCATAGGTCTGACTTAGTAAAAAACACCAAGCTTCTTCTTCTTCTATTTATTCAGATAGTGGGGGGTGGCCTTTGAAGTGTCTTCAGATGAATTATTCAGCAATCACTTAAGTAGGTGCTCTTCTCGCCATAACTGGCTATATTTCTGTTAAGCCCACCATCAAACACTTCTGATGTGTGACGTTCCCTTTGATTGCTCATTTTAAAGCCTCGTTTGTTGATTCCTTCCACTGCATGCCTTCACTTTGATTGTTGTGTCACCCCAGCATGCAAAGCACTAATCGGGACTTCCACACCGCCTCTGTTTCAAAGATTCACTCGATATTCACATTTGCAAGATGTGTGCAAAATAAAAGTCAAGTCAGCAGGCATAGATTTCTTCCTATTAGGAGCTGAGAAACTACTTGATGGCAGCCAAGTCAGCAACTAAAGATGAAGGAAGTGGAAGAAGCTTCTTAGGGTTGAGCTTTTTTTGGCAAAATTGCAAAGAAATTGGACATTTTTGAGCTGCCAACATGGGCTGCGATACGTCCAGATATTCTGGGACATTTTGCTGATTTTTGTGTGGACACTGCTTGCAGTTGCAGTATTCCAAATATATCTAGGAGATTCCGGACATGTGGCAACCCTAACATGGTATGGGGAATCACGGTGGACCATCAGAAAGGTGCACTTAAAAAAAGTCACTGGATATCACTTTCTTGCCCACACTGGAAGAGATGGGAGGAAAAAACCAAACAGCCTTGAGGGAAGAGATTTTGAGGGGAAAACAACAGGACAGGAAAGAGTTAAGCACCTTTTCCAGTCAGACTCACTGTCGCAGCCTGCCAGGGTTGATCCTGGATCAAGAAAAAAAAATGCAAATGAAGGAAAACTGGTACTCCTGTGGAACCATGTGGTTCAACCTTCAGGATCTTGCATTCTATACCTCTGTACTGTGGAGAGAAAGCAAGCAGCTGTGAATTGGAGTGCACCATATTTATTTGAATGTCAGTCTAGCCACTCCCTTCATGGATCACTGCCCTTCATGGATCACTGCCTTGCCGTGGCGAAGGGGCTTGAAGAACTCAGAGAAGCTATGAACTACGCCGAGCAGGGCACACAGGATGAACAGGTCATAGTGGAGAGTTTTGACCAAACGTGATCCACCTGGAGGAGGAACCGGCAAGCCACTCCAGTATCCTTGCCAAGAAAACTCCATGGACAAAGACAACAGGCATATAAAAGTTATGACGCTGGAAGATGAGCCCCTCAGGTCGGAAGGCGTCCAACATGCTACTGGGGAAGAGCGGAGGACAAGTACAAGTAGATCCAGAGCTGATGAAGCGGCTGGGCCAAAGCCGAAAGGACGCTCAGTTGCGGATATGCCTGGAAGCGAAAGGAAAGTCCAATGCTGTAAAGAAAAATATTGCATAGGAACCTGGAATGTAAGAACCATGAACCTAGGTAAGTTGGAGGTGGTCAAAAATGAGATGGCAAGAATAAATATTGACATCCTGGGCATCAGTGAACTAAAATGGACGGGAATGGGCGAATTCAGTTCGGATGACCATCACATCTACTACTGTGGGCAAGAAACCCGTAAAAGAAATGGAGTGGCCCTCATAGTCAACAAAAGAGTGGCGAAAGCTGTACTGGGATGCAATCTCAAAAATGATAGAATGATCTCGATACGAATCCAAGGCAGACCTTTTAACATCACAGTAATCCAAGTTTATGCACCAACCACTGGTGCTGAAGAAACTGAAATAGACCAATTTTATGAAGACTTACAAGACCTTATAGAAGTGACACCAAAGAAGGATGTTCTTCTCATTATAGGGGATTGGAATGCTAAAGTAGGGAATCAAGAGATAAAAGGAACTACTGGCAAGTTTGGCCTTGGAGATCAAAACGAAGCAGGGCAAAGGCTAATAGAGTTCTGTCAAGAGAACAAGCTGGTCATCACAAACACGCTTTTCCAACAACACAAGAGACGTCTCTACACATGGACATCACCAGATGGGCAGTATCGAAATCAGATTGATTATATTCTCTGCAGCCAAAGATGGAGAAGCTCTATACAGTCAGCAAAAACAAGACCTGGAGCTGACTGTGGCTCAGATCATCAGCTTCTTATAGCAAAATTCAAGCTTAAACTGAAGAAAGTAGGAAAAACCACTGGGCCGGTAAGATACAATCTAAGTCAAATCCCTTATGAATACACAGTGGAAGTGAGGAACAGGTTTAAGGATTTAGATTTGCTGGACAGAGTGCCTGAAGAACTATGGATGGAGGCTCGTAACATTGTACAGGAGGCAGCAACGAAAACCATCCCAATGAAAAGGAAATGCAAGAAAGCAAAGTGGCTGTCCAACGAGGCCTTACAAATAGCGGAGGAGAGAAGGCAAGCAAAGTGCGAGGGAGATAGTGAAAGATACAGGAAATTGAATGCAGATTTCCAAAGAAAAGCAAGGAGAGACAAGAAGGCCTTCTTAAACGAGCAGTGCAAACAAATAGAGGAAAACAACAGAATGGGAAGAACCAGAGATCTGTTCAAGAAAATTGGAGATATGAAAGGAACATTTCGTACAAAGATTACCATAATAAAGGACAAAAGTGGTAAGGACCTAACAGAAGCAGAAGACATCAAGAAGAGGTGGCAAGAATACACAGAGGAACTATACCAGAAAGATATGGATGTCTCGTACACCCCAGGTAGTGTGGTTGCTGACCTTGAGCCAGACATCCTGGAAAGTGAAGTCAAATGGGCCTTAGAAAGCACTGCAAATAACAAGGCCAGTGGAAGTGATGGTATTCCAGCTGAACTATTTAAAATTTTAAAAGATGATGCTGTTAAGGTGCTACACTCAATATGCCAGCAAATTTGGAAAACTCAGCAGTGGCCAGAAGATTGGAGAAGATCAGTCTACATCCCAATCCCAAAGAAGGGCAGTGCCAAAGAATGCTCCAACTACCGCACAATTGCACTCATTTCACACGCTAGCAAGGTTATGCTTAAAATTCTACAAGGAAGGCTCAAGCAGTATGTGGATCAAGAACTCCCAGAAGTGCAAGCTGGATTTAGAAGAGGCAGAGGAACCAGAGACCAAATTGCAAACATGCGCTGGATTATGGAGAAAGCTAGAGAGTTCCAGAAAGACATCTACTTCTGCTTCATTGACTATGCAAAAGCCTTTGACTGTGTCGACCACAGCAAACTATGGCAAGTTCTTAAAGAAATGGGAGTGCCTGATCACCTCATCTGTCTCCTGAGAAATCTCTATGTGGGACAAGAAGCTACAGTTAGAACTGGATATGGAACAACTGATTGGTTCAAAATTGGGAAAGGCGTACGACAAGGCTGTATTTTGTCTCCCTGCTTATTTAATTTATACGCAGAATACATCATGCGAAAGGCTGGGCTGGATGAATCCCAAGCTGGAATTAAGATTGCCGGAAGAAATATCAACAACCTCAGATATGCAGATGACACAACCTTGATGGCAGAAAGTGAGGAGGAATTAAAGAACCTTTTAATGAGGGTGAAAGAGGAGAGTGCAAAATATGGTCTGAAGCTCAACATCAAAAAAACGAAGATCATGGCCACTGGTCCCATCACCTCCTGGCAAATAGAAGGGGAAGAAATGGAGGCAGTGAGAGATTTTACTTTCTTGGGCTCCATGATCACTGCAGATGGTGACAGCAGCCACGAAATTAAAAGACGCCTGCTTCTTGGGAGAAGGGCAATGACAGGCCTAGACAGCATCTTGAGAAGTAGAGACGTCACCTTGCCAACAAAGGTCCGTATAGTTAAAGCCATGGTTTTCCCAGTAGTGATGTATGGAAGTGAGAGCTGGACCATAAAGAAGGCTGATCGCCGAAGAATTGATGCTTTTGAATTATGGTGCTGGAGAAGACTCTTGAGAGTCCCATGGACTGCAAGAAGATCAAATGCATCCATTCTTAATGAAATCAGCCCTGAGTGCTCACTGGAAGGACAGATCGTGAAGCTGAGGCTCCAGTACTTTGGCCACCTCATGAGAAGAGAAGACTCCCTGGAGAAGACACTGATGCTGGGAAAGATGGAGGGCACAAGGAGAAGGGGGCGACAGAGGATGAGATGGTTGGATAGTGTTTTCGAGGTTACCAGCATGAGTTTGACTAAACTGCGGGAGGTAGTGGAGGACAGAGGTGCCTGGCGTGCTCTGGTCCATGGGGTCACGAAGAGTCGGACACGACTAAACGACTAAACAACAACAACTAGCCACTCACTCTGTCTCCAGAAATACTGTGGGTTTTTTGTGGGTTTCTATGAAGTGAGGTGGTGAGGGAGAGGCCATATTTAAATAACAGAGATATAACACCAGTCATTTTTTACTTTCTTGCCATGCTGGGGTGAGAGTAGCATACATAGGCCTATGTGCTATGTGCATTCTGCAAGAGTTAAGCTCTCACCTTCAAAATCTTATATCAGCAAGGCAACAGTCTTTCACCTGTTCCTTTGGTCCATGCAGGGCTGGCCCAAGACATTTTGGAACCTGAGGTAGAAGCCAAAATGGTGATCCCTGCCTACCATGGAAAAGGGGTGGGTGAAGGTCTACATTAGTGGTGTCCAAACCTTTTTCAAAGAGGGACAGATTTGATGAAGCGAAGGGTTGTGAGGGCCAACCAAAGGGCCGACCAAAGTTGTTGTCCTTTTTTAAGGATGGAAGTTGTTGAGCTTTTTAAATAATTTTACCCCAGGAAATAAACTGCCACAGGAGCTAAATTAAACTGACCAGCGGGCCAGATTAAGCCCCTGAAACGGACTTTGGACATGCCTGGTCTACATAAAGAATAAGGGGTGGGACTGGGGAGAAAGATTGACATTGAAATCTACTGCCATCTGAGGCAGTTGCCTCATCTTGCCTCATAGGTGGGCTGGCTCTGGGTCCATGATCCAGTGTAATGCAGGGTGGATCTCTGAGATTATTGAGGAGCAAAGAGGGGATCCCATTGGAGCCGTCAGCTAACTAACCATGGGAAACCTTTAAGTACATTTAGACACTAACTTCTGTGGAGAAGAGAGGGGCCTTCTTCAATGTGTGAATAGCAGAACACCCAAGTCCTTTGAACTGTTGCTTGTTCCTCTGGTGTTCTGTTGTGTTTTGTGAGATAAGTCTGAAGTGAAATAACCTTAATTTTGCAAAGGCCATTATCTTTGCTGTTCCTGAATCAAAGATTTACCTTTAAAAGGGTCTGCAATGACTGTTTTGAATCTTGTTCCTAGTTATAAGAGGCTGATAAACAGTAAACTGGCAAATACAAGGATTAGTGCTCTGATCTTGTCTGCAGCTATTAGGGTCAAGACATTAGCTGTTCTTTCGGGTTCACGTCTGGGATAAAAGTTTGTTCCAAGTCATTATCTATCCTTCAATAATTGCTTATCCTCAGGTATTACTTGTATGTTAATTCTTGATATCCGAACTAATGCATCCCTTGGGGTTTTTTTTTTATTGTGAGCTTTGACTTCCCGGTAGTTATTTCACATAGTAACTATGCATATGTTTTTGGCTGCAACATTCTTTGAATTATTCTCTTTCTTTTGAGATTATGGGACCCTAACCTTGGCATACCATTTCAAATCCTTAATTCATTCTTCATTGTGCAGTGTACCGTTTTATTTGCCCTTGTCTACTAATTAGGAGATAAAAGTGATAAAAAACCTCTTTATTTTAGCTCTAGAGCTCTCAGTGAAAATCTTCAACCTTGACCCATGAGGAACTTGACGCTTTGGCAGTATGGTTTATATCATGCACACAAGTCTGTGAACTGGTGACCTTAGCAAATGTTTATGAGGTGTGCGTGTGGGACTGTGACAAGGGTTTGACTGAAATCCTTGACAGGCCTGCAGAATGTTAACTTCCTGTGTTGAGGGAGTATTTATGCTTTATTGGAATGAGTCTATATTGCATCAGGCTTAGTTGGTTTCTAAAATTTCCATTGTATAACTTTAAGAAATTTAATCTGGAAAGGAAAATGCCTGAGAACCCTTTTATACTTCAGGCAATGTAACTTCTCCTCACAACAGCATGCCCCAGAATATTGCAATTGCAGTGCTTTGCTTAGGAGAAGCACACTGTTCCCTGAGAGGAAAAGTAAATAATCTTTTTGCTACACAAAACTCACACTCTTTCCTGTAACTTGATGTAATGTGTGTGTGGGGGGGGAGATTGAAATTAAAATATTTTTTCAATGTCTAAAAAGATGACAGAAATAGTAATGATTTATTTATGCAATTCTAACAAAAATAGCTGCGTAACAATAATTGTATTCCTGTTGCCACGCCACAAAAGAAAACTTTAAAAATAAAGTCATATGAAATAAAATGCTGAATAACTTGTCTATCATCAGTTTTAACATTCAGCAAATTGTATTTCAATTCATCATGGTTTTCAGAGCAGAGGCAATATATTTTTTCCCCAGCTGCGATTTGTGAATATAATTTAAAATAAAGCTGTGGTTATTTTTATTTATTCATTGATTACATTTCTGTCTCACCCTTTCTCCCAAAGGAGCCCATTAATTCCCCCCCCCCCATTCATTGTTTTGTTCTTATAAGGTCTATTACTTTTATTACTATTTTTCAAGCATAAAAATGTAGGAGAACAAGAAGTGAAGCATATAAATCAGGAGTGGTGGAACTTGTGGCCCTCTAGATATTATTGCACTACATAACCCATCATGCCTGCTGGCTGGAGCTATTGGGAGTCTGAGACCTGTGGACCACAGATTCCCCACTCCGGGTATAAATACTACCTAGGCAGTAATCCAGAGAAAGTTCTCCAACCTTAGGTTAGTGCTAGACAGGCAAATCACAGTGTAGCTGTCACAGGGGGACCCTCACTGTTAGAATTGACCATAGTAATATTGAAAGAGCATGCAGCAATCTTCTTCTTCTTCTTCTTCTTCTTCTTCTTCTTCTTCTTCTTCTTCTTCATCTTCTTCTTCTTCTTTGACTAAAAAGATATTGGAATGAAAAGCCCTTTCTCAGAAATATCAAAGGGTCACTCACAGACTTGATTGTGTGCAGTTCCTTGACATGGCTGTGTATTCCCATCATCCCTGACCACTGGTCCTGCTAGCTAGGGATCATGGGAGTTGTAGGCCAAAAACATCTGGAGGGCCGAGGTTGAGGAAGCCTTCTCTAGCCAGTGTCTGGGCCTTTGGGGTTCTGCTTCATTATTGCGTACCGTTTATAAATGCCCCCAGTTTTCTATTTCAACAGTTTGCTGCCCATTCCAGTTCTTGTTCCTACTGAATTCAATGAGTGTTCCATATTTTCATCAGTGTGAAATTGCGGGTGGTTTGTGAGGAGCCCCTCTCCTGGGGTGATGGTTTAAGGTTTTTTTATTTGGTGACGATGACGGCACTTTGGGGGCAGTTGGACACTATGCATCACCCCAGGTTCCCTTCCCTGCTTGCTCTCCAAAATGGCCTCACATTTCATAGCTGCTATACCTGTGGCGGGACACGGGTGACGCTGTGGGTTAAAACACAGAGCCTAGGACTTGCCGATCAGAAGGTCGGCGGTTTGAATCCCAGTGACCGGGTGAGCTCCCGTTGCTCAGTCCCTGCTCCTGCCAACCTAGCAATTTGAAATCACGTCAAGTTGCAAGTAGATAAATAGGCACCACTCTGGCGGGAAGGTAAACGGCGTTTCCGTGCGCTGCTCTGGTTCGCCAGAAGCGGCTTAGTCATGCTGGCCACATGACCTGGAAGCTCCCTCGGCCAATAAAGCGAGATGAGCCCAGAGTCGGTCACGACTGGACCTAAAGGTCAGGGGTCCCTTTACCTTTTACCTATACCTGTGGCAGAGCACTGCTAGGCTTCAGGCGGATCATAGATGGAGCTGTTTCTGAGGAATAAATACATGAAGCCTAAAACTGGGGTGGTAGTGGGGTGGGAAGAGAGGCTGCTCCATTTGCTTAATGGCATTTTTGCTGAGTACAGTATTCGTTTATCTGGAAAATTTATGGGCCACCCTTCACTAAGATTGGCTCCCAAAGAGGTTTTGCACAATTAAAATACCGCAGTGATGAAACACACCCACATAATAAAACAACAAGCAGATGGAACAGGACCATCAGCAAGATTTAAAATTGCCTCAACGCTTGAGACCCGAGGGAATAAAAAACCAAGTGTTGTGCCTACAATTGTGCCTCCTTTAAAAGACACATAACCAGCCACTGACGAACCAAAGACCACCTTCTTTTATATAGACTGAAGTCACATGGCATGAAATTGGGCTGATTTGCAGCCAGTTTTATGATGTATGAAAATACCCCTTGGGGTTTCAAAGATTTTGCCTTGCACAGGAAACTTTTTTTTTTTTAAGTGACAGGCGTGACTGGAGCAGCTGCGTTAAGGAGAGTTGTATCCAGTCCAGTAACTGAATTAGGCAAAATGGATGCTATCGGAGGAACGCAGTCATCTGCCTCCCCTTCTCCCAGCCTTCTCTGCTGCTGAATCATAAATGGTGGAAGTGACAGGAGCAGATGTGGAACTGGTACTTAAAAACAAAACTCTAGGGGTGATTTGAGGTCCTCAAAAAATACCAGGTGTTACTGCATTGTCTTCTCCAATCACACTTTTAAAAAATGCAAACGTCTTTCTAGAACTGGAAGAGGAAATGTTTCGAAGCCTTTTTCATTTTGTTTTATCGCGGTGGGTAATATATTACTATTACCAAGCTTCCTGAATTAATCAGAATGTTATTAAGATGCTGATGAGATGAGGTTAAGATCTCAATAGCTTCTGCAGACAAGCTGGTGATATAGAGGTCAAAAGAGGTTGACGTTTATTCGTTCATCACGGCCGGTTAGAACATTCTGGACTTTCAGCTGAGTTAGTTTCCGTACTAAAAATGTCAGAGAAGTAAAATAGCATTTGGGAAGTACAGTTCTGTCTATCTGAGGCTAAAGATTTCTGCAGCTGTGGTTCTAGCCATTTTTACAAAGTTCTGATTTTCTTGCTCTTCCAAAAAGAAACAAAACTGTTCCAGGATCCTGTTACATTTTGTGCTATTGCTGTGAATTGCAGTGGTCACCCTGTTGGTATATTTAACTATTTCCTCCTCATTTTGATCAATTCTGTGTTTTCTTACTAAATCTGGTGGTGACTAGAAAATCCCCAATTGGTGTTTTCCATGCCTCCAAATCAGTGGGCTTTTGCTCTTTTGAGTGCCTCATGGGAGTCTCATCCAATTTCCAAATGCATGCCCTGAGATTAATATTATTGCAATCTGCAAATCTGGGATTTGAAAAGGGCAATTTGGAAGGAGAGAGGCTGTGTTGTTCACTTGGCAGTGATAACACAAGTGGGTTGCAATATCAAATGCCTTTTGGAACATCTTGCCTCTCCTTGTCTTTTAAAGCTTTTCACAACCATCTTCCTACGACATCTTTTCTTGACATCACACTCATGAGAATTTAACTTATTCAGCCTTCAGCAGCCATTTGACATTTTCAACTCTGCTGCACTTGATAAGGATGAGCAGGAACCAGTTCTGAATTAGGTCTATGGGCTAATCTCTGGTGACGCAAAACCTTATTACTTTCCATGTCTTTGGGCTCATCCAGACTTCCACTTGTCCCACTGCTTTCTCCCGGGAAAACCCAATCTTTACTGCTGAATGGGAGCAAATGTCAATTGAGTCAATGGAGCGTCGGTTGACGTTTGCTCTGATTTATTGCTGAAAAGTGGGTTTTTCTAGGGTCAGAAAGAGCAGAAGCAGGAGACAAAGGGAAAACTGCTCAGACCGTTGCTCTCTAGGCATGGGGCACATACAAGACTGCATGAGCCTGTTTTGACAAAAATAAAGTGAAACACTAAAGCCGACAGATTCAGCACAGTGATTTTCAAAACTGTGTGAGAGGTACTGTTGTGGTCAGAAGACTAGGGCATCTAGAAATAAGAATCTGGAACCAAGCTTAACAGACGCAGAGTTTTATTTTATAGCTTCTTCCTTGCACACAGCTGCATACAATGGCATAGCGTGGGTTGCCAGTGCCCGGGGCCATGTGGAAGGAGGGAAACGGGCAGAGTACGCATGCGTATTCAACACCCTAATAGTGTCTGCTTCACCCAGGAGGTCGCATTGGCAGAGATAAGAAAAGAAGAGTCATTCCATTGTCTGGAGAGGTCAATTCCTCATTCACACGGAGAAGCCATTTTCAAGGGAACTCAGCAATGGAAGTACACAGCTGTATTGAAGCAGCACTGGGTGATGAAATTTTGCACACCTGCGATGGCCTTGGAATCCGATTCAGAGACTGAACCGGAGGAATCCCAGCCTGCACAGGAGTCCCCGCCTCCAGGGCCGGCTGAACTGGGGCAGGGCCTTGATTCTGAAGCGCCTGCACCTGTGCTGGATCCTCAGGAGCAGGCACCAGGTGAATCCACTCTGGCTCCGGAGCTTGGGCATTGGGCTTGGGCCGTGCAGCCCCCGGGAGCATGCGGGTGAGAAGTGAGGGACTGATGCCCAGCTTCATTTCTCCCCAATACTGTTTTCCCTGACTGGCTTCCGCTGGAATGTGGAAGTCAGTTCTGTCCCTGGGGCAAGGACAGATAGTCATAACCAATGCCTAAGCAACCACTCTCATGTGTGTATTTGAATAAAGTTGTGGCCAAAATCATGCCAAAAACCTTAAACAAAATTGATGTGTGAAGTGAGAGTTTATTTGGGGTGGCTTGGGGACCCGACACGCAATTCAGAAATTTGAGGAACCATGATTTAGCTTTTGTCTTCAGCTTTACTTTCTCTTTGTGGAAGAGGCAACAGAGGTAAAGTGTTAGCTTTTGCCAACCTTCTTCTGCTTTTCAGAGTAAGCAAGCTTTCAAGCTTCACAGTGCTTGTTCTCAGGCAGAAACAATTACCATGACCCTGGCAGTCATCACTGCAAACATATCGCTTTCTATTTTCTCCTTCAATGACTATTTCCACCCTGAAAACTGACATCTGCTATCTGGCTTTGTCCAATGGCCAAATATCTTTCCCAAATATCTGACACTATTGCCTTCTCTTGCTGATTGCTTCGATGCTCTACTTGACCTGCTTATTTTTTATGATAACGAACACATCTGGAATCTTTGCTTGAGGCCAGAAGCAGATATACCACTGACCTTGCAACAAACTTTCTGATTAATTTCTTTTAGAGTTCAAATAATTCCTCTTTTTTTAAAAAAGATACAAGCACACAATCCCTTAGTGCAAAATATTGGATGAATTGCACACGTGCACATATTTGTAGATGCTTTTCTCTTTAAATTTTTTGCTAGTGGCAATCTGGCTCCTGCTTCTGGATGCAGAAAAAGCATCCAGACCAGTATCAGAAGTATTTTGTACTTATGATCTTCTATTGGGAGAACAGAGAACACACCATAGAGATCCCTGCTTCGCAGTGGGTTGATCTGGATGACCCTTGGGGTCTCTTCCAACTCTACAATTCTATAATTCTCTCTGGGATTTTTGCTAAAGTGGCACAGTGGACTTTCCAAGGATGCAAATTGTTCATTTGCCTCAAGGGCAATGTATTGCATTGAAGAGGTTATGAATAAAATATTATGACTGCATTTGTTCCTCCAGGGTTTTTTCTTCTTCCACAGGGCATGATTATCATTAAGAGAATTCCTTTGCAAGAGACTTGGTGGAAAGGTGTATGGCATGCAAATTCCTCATTAGAAATCTGATGCCCTGATTCAAACAAGCACCTCGAATTCTGCACAATACAGAAGTGTTTCTAGAGATGGAACTTCATGTGAACAATATGCTTTAGCTACATTCATTCATTCATTCATTTCTTTGCTGCATTCATACCCCACCTTTCCTCAGAGAAGTTCACAGTGGCATACATAATTCTCCTCCCCAGGTGGTTGGAGAATGGATGGCGGCTAACAGATTGAGGTTGAATCCTGACAAGACAGAAGTACTGTTTTTGGGGGACAGGAGGCAGGCAGGTGTGGAGGACTCCCTGCTCCTGAATGGGGTAACTGTGCCCCTGAAGGACCAGGTGCGCAGCCTGGGAGTCATTTTGGACTCACAGCTGTCCATGGAGGCGCAGGTCCCTTCTGTGTCCAGGGCAGCTGTTTACCAGCTCCATCTGGTACGCAGGCTGAGACTCTACCTGTCCGCAGACTGTCTCGCCAGAGTGCTGCATGCTCTGGTTATCTCACACTTGGACTACTGCAATGCACTCTACATGGGGCTACCCTTGAAGGTGACCCGGAAACTACAACTAATCCAGAACACGGCAGCTAGACTGGTGAGTGGGAGCGGCCGCCGAGACCACATAACACCGGTTTTGAAAGACCTACATTGGCTCCCAGTACGTTTCTGAGCACAATTCAGAGTTGGTGCTGACCTTTAAAGCCCTAAACGGCCTCGGCCCAGTATATCTGAAGGAGCGTCTCCACCCCCATCATTCTACCCGGACACTGAGGTCCAGCACCGAGGGCCTTCTGGCTGTTCCCTCACTGCGAGAAGCCAAGTTACAAGGAACCAGGCAGAGGGCCTTCTCAGTAGTGGCGCCCTCCCTGTGGAACGCCCTCCCACCAGATGTCAAAGAGAAAAACAACTACCAGACTTTTAGAAGACATTTGAAGGCAGCCATGTTTAGGGAAGCTTTTAATGTTTGATGGATTGCTGCATTTTAATATTTTTTTGGAAGCCGCCCAGAGTGGCTGGGGAAGCCCAGCCAGATGGGCGGGGTATAAATAATAAATTATTATTATTATTATTATTATTATTATTATTATTATTATTATTATTATATTCTCACAGTCACCCTGTGATGTAAGTTAGACTGAGAATGAGTGACTGGCCGAAGGTCACCCAGTAGGCTTCATAGCCAAGTGGAGATTCGAACCCTGGTTGACCAGATCCTAGTCCAACTCTCTAACCACTATATCACACTGTACCATATATGATGCTTGGAATCAGAATCTTCAGGTACTTCCTTTATGTATTGCATTTCTATTTTGACAAGGACTTATGGGATATATCTCATTTGATTATCCCAATGGAGATTGAGAGTTGCCCAGGGACTAGAATCTCTTAGAAACCTCAGATCATTTGAACATCATTAGGCTCTCCCGAGCCTTCAAAATGTTTGTATCTCTTTGCATGGTAGATCCAAAATATGGTAGAAATATGGTGCAGGGTCCATGTAAAATCCCAATGGGAAAGATACCCAATAGTGAAAGAATTAGCAAATAACCTCCTCAACTGAATTTTATTCCGTTTCAGAGAAATGTTTATGAAATGTCCTTTGGTCCTAACAAGTCCCACAAAGCATAACATCAAAAGAAAATTTAACTGTTAAACCAAATTAAGAATAGAGCACCGAGCATCCCAAAATGAAGAAGCGCGAAATCAAACTGGAACATACCTACTAAAAACCATCAAAAGCATTGCAGGTGATTGGACAAGGGGTCTCTTGGGGTCCCTTCGACGTCTACAGTTCTGTGGTTCTATGATTCCCACTTTCAAGTAAGCAGAGATGAGGTCAGTCTAATCTCTCTTGGGTTTCAGTTTCATAGCTGACGCACACAAAACAAATGAGAAAAAATCATTATTTTTATTTTTTTAATTTTTTTAAGGACCAATGAATGCATGCACATTTTCCCAAATCCTACACTTCAGTATTCTGGATTCAAAAATATTCAATTCTGCTCCCTCTTAAGCACATGGGATGCATAAGTGTTCACACTTTGAAGCCTCTTCCATCATATCAGAAAGCATTTCAAATGGCAAAAATGTGGTTGCTTTCTCTTTCATTTGATTTTTGAGAAATCGCACAAAATATAATCCAGCCTGGAAATAAAAGGGCCTCTGAAAGGCCTTGGCTTGATACATTATTCATATTCCTTTTCATTGCACATGCTGGTTTAGGCATTGATTTGCAGTTTCCCATGTTGTGCACTTGGCAGCTGATTAGTATTTAATTTTTACAACGGAGCCTGGGAACAGATCCATGGAGCTATGTTGCTGTTGCTTTTTAATGCCTATGATGAGGACGATCTTATGGATGGATGGATGGAATCACGAGCCCCCAAACAAGGTAATGCACAATAAAATAAAAGCAGTTGTATGAGGTTGAGAATCCACCTCTACAATTCTACATCCAGTGGGAATAAACACCCCTGAACTTGACGTGAGATAGATTAGCCTACAGAAGGCTTAAGATAGGCAAACATAGGTGGGCAAACTATCGCCTTCTAAATCCGGCCCATGGACGGTCCGGGAATCAGTGTGTTTTTACATGAGTAGAGTATATCCTTTTATTTAAATTGCATCTCTGGATTATTTGTGGGGCCTAGGAATTCATTCCCCCCCCTTCAAAATATAGTCCGGCCCCTCACAAGGTCTGAGGGACAGTGGACCGGCCCCCTGCTGAAAAAGTTTGCTGACCCCTAATATAGAGTATATGAACCCACTTTTGTCTATCCCCCCCAATCACTATGCTGGTATGAGAGTACTCAGCAGAAAGAGACAATGGGGTGTCATAGCCAGTGCCGGATTTATGTATAAGCTAAACAAGCTATAGCTTAGGGTCCCACTTTTTTGGGGGCCCCCAAAAAATTTAAAGGGGAAAAAACTGGTTGCACATTTCCAAAATATAAGATAAAAAACAAATAAAATAAAACCTACATACAGCAACAGTGTTTTGTGTTGTGTAGGCTCCTATGATGTAAGTAATGGGCCCCGCCTGCTAGCCTGCTCCCTAAAATATCACTGGTTTGCTCATTTCTATATATAGGGTGCCTACATTGTATTTCACTATTAATATACTTCTTCTTAATTGTATTTTAGTTCAACAATTACTTTGATAAAATACATATTTTGTTATGTGCAAATGGCTTTAGATACCTATTAGGTCCATAAATTACCATATAGCATATATTCAACACAAAAAACAGCAACAATTTGTTGTTGACAAAGGACGGCTGGTGTTATGTACTGAAGTTGTCACCCTGGGCCAGCAGGGGGATACTGTAGATAGTTCAGGTCCACATTTGCAAATAAGGGATCGAAAGTGACGTTCAGTGATTGGATAGTTACAGAAAATGGTTACTGTTGCGTTCTAGTAGAGCTCTATATAAGCAGGTTGGCTGAACCCTTCAGTTCAGTTCTGTTCTGGTCTGTGAATAAACAAGAGCTGTTTGAAGAATCGCTGTGTCGTCTGATGTGTTCACCCACAACTTAACAGCTGGACATATAAAGGGCCCCATTACTTTCAGTAGCTTAGGGCCTCATCAAACCTAAATCCAGCCCTGGTCATAGCTGTAGAGTTTCTGAGTAGGACCCGAGCGCATGGGTTCAAATGAGACTCAGCCTTGGGGCACTCACTCTTTTCAGCCTAACCCACCTCAGAAGATTGTTGTGAAGATGAAATGGCCAAGGAGGCAGAGAGCAACTATTTAAATCGCCTTAAGCCCTGGGGTGGAAAGGTAGAATATAAATGTTCTAAATAAATATTTTTAAATGAATTTGAAGGGGAATGGGAGATTTGTATGCCAAGCAACGCACACCCCACTTTTCTCTAGGTTACTCGTGCGCTGAGCATGGGGGACTTGCATATGGTAGGAGATAGTGCTGGATGAGCATTTGGGAGGTGCATGACGTCTCCCCTTTCCCCTAATGTTCTGTTGTGCTGCCTATGCATTGTGTGTGTGCAAGAGAGAGAGAGAGAGAGAGAGAGAGAGAGAGAGAGAGAGCGCACACATGGTCTGCACACAGTCTTTACACCTGGTGTTTCCTCTGGTTTGGTCTGTCTTGCTCAGTCATTAGCGTTTTCTATTTTATCTCCCCCTGCCAACCTACAGATGGAGAGACTGTTTTACTGCAATGTGATCAGCTTGTGCCCTTTCTCCAGGCTAAATGGTTTCAGCAAAAACAATGAAACTGGGGACAGTGGGTGAAAAGATAAACCGTGGAAGGAACATTTCACAGGTTGCTCCAAAGCCGGCAAATGTCTTCAGCTGATTTACTGTTTTTAAAGAGAGACAGGTTTTGTTTGGAGCAAATTTGAACTCAACTGCTTTTTAAAATGCTCCTCAATCTCTACCCAATTACGTTGAGGAGGCAACAGCACACCAGTCAACTTTAAAGAAGGAGTCACATGCTTGCTTTGTCATGAAAATACCTTGCAAATGGCTTCTTTATCCCTGTGTTCCATCAATGCTTACGGCTTCTTTTCTTCATGTGTCATTTTTAGTTCTTGCTGAGTTAATGAGGTTCACGGTTGAGTCTCCAAAGAGATCCCGCTTGACATGAAACGCGGCTTTTCTTCTGAAGATATGATGCTCTGATTTTGCCAGCAAAAGGTTTGTTTCTATGTATTCCAAGTTTCGCCACATAGCAACAGTTCTGCACCGGGTCTGTCACTATGGCAACCAAATATCCCATAATTGTCCAGGCCTTCTGCCAAAAAAGAAAAGAAGATTTTAATTTTAGTTTGACTATTCATTTCTGAGCCACTGGGCGATGGACCTAGCTGGCAGAAAGCTGGAAAATATTCATTTCTTCTTTTAGGCTTGTTTTGTTGCTCTTTGCAGGGAGATAAAACCACAGGTTATTATTATTATTTTTAAAAAAACTAATTGTCAGAGCTGCCCGAGGTCCCAGCTCACAAAGGACCAACGCCGCTTCGTTGTTAGGTATAAAAGTCTTTATTGAAGTTCAGTTTCACTTTCACAGCCGCAGCGTGCAACCCTATGTCTCAAACTCTAGACCGCTGAAGCTCCGTCTGAATCTCCTCCCCCCTGACACCAGTTTAAGACTCTAGCCTTGCTCCACCTCTTCCTTTGTTCTTTCCTCCTCTGGGTCCGCCTGTCTGTCGGGGTCTCGCCCTTCCTAGACTCTTCTGACGCTGAGTCCCCTGAATCTTCCCCCTCCCTCCGGCGGGCTTTAGGACCTGGTTCCCAATCCGGGTTTCCTGCTGTCCCGCGCGCCTGTACATTTGAACTTGGCGCGCGCGCCCAGCCTGCCACTTTCCTTCTGACCGTTACACTGCTGCTGTCACTGCTCCCCCCTTCGTGGAGGCTAGCTGGAACTGACCTCCCCTCCGTTTCTCCACTTTCCGATGGAGGCGTGGTCAGCCCTGACTCATCTTCTCTCCCCGCTGGAGGAGACGCTGGTCCTGACACATGTGACTCTTCCCCCCCACTACGCTCTGGTGGGGAAGCTGGTCCTGATCCCCCGCTGCTGCTTTGGGAGTCCCCGCTGGCCCCTTGCTTCTGGTGCGTCCCCCCTGGGACCCCCCTTGCCCTGACCATCGGCGCCCCCTTCTGGGAATCTTCTGATTCGCTGGAGAAGCTCATGGAATCTCTCGGGTCACTGTCATACTCCCCTACGCTGCCCTCGGATTCCTCCCCTTCGCTCTCCATTTCCTCTCTCCCCTGTGCTTCTGCTCCTGAGCCCCTGACACTAATCTTCAGATTTCCTTGCATTGAAGAAAGCTTTCATAATGCTCTGGCACCTGGATGGAAATCATTAAACTAGAAAGTTATGACATGGAATACCTTTTTGTGATACATTATTTTCATTATATAGACCACTGATGGCTTTCTTTGATTCTTCTTCTTTTTCTGGGTGTGTTTTGTCATATCTGCCATGGTTCAAAGCCTCATCTCATGCAGCTTTCAAGTTAGCACAGAAACACATGCTCAAGCTGCCTTTACAGCTCTCTTAATGGGACAGAGGGTTGAATCCCAAAGGTTCCCTTCCATATGCAGAAGTCACCTTCCCATTGCCGAAGGCCCATATTACACCTTGCAATAGAGAATCAAATTCAAATATGTTCGTCTGCTTTCACAAAATCATGTGCAAGTGGAAACATGAGGACGGAAGGTCTGCCTTCCTCTACATGAGTCCGCCTGGACCTTACGATTTCTGTTGGGGGTCCCCACAACCATTGTGTCTTTCTCCATCGTGGTGCCTTCATTGGGAATCTCTTCCCAAGGAAGCTTGCCAGATGCCAAATCTGCCTGGTGTGTAAAGGTAAAGGTAAAGGGACCCCTGACCATTAGGTCCAGTCATGGCCGACTCTGGGGTTGCGGCGCTCATCTTGCATTATTGGCCGAGGAAGCCGGCATACAGCTTCCGGGTCATGTGGCCAGCATGACTAAGCCGCTTCTGGCGAACCAGAGCAGCGCACAGAAATGCCGTTTACCTTCCCACCACAGCAGTACCTATTTATCTACTTGCACTTTGATGTGCTTTCGAACTGCTACGTGGGCAGTAGCTGGGACTGAGCCACGGGAGCTCACCCCGTTGCGGGGATTCGAACCGCCGACCTTCTGATCGGCAAGTCCTAGGCTCTGTGGTTTAACCCACAGCGCCACCCTTGTCCCAAAGTATTTGCCTGGTGTGAGCAGATACTTAATTTCCCCAAGCATATCAGCATGATCAACAGCTAGTTTTGATGGTTCCAGTAAGTGCATTGGATTCTACTGTTAACTTTTATTATAGGTCTAGATTCTTTTAACTGTCTGTTGCTCTGGGATTCTCTTACCACTTTCTCAAGCCTTTGCAGAAATGCAACAGTAGCTATTTCCCTTCTGCTTGTGGTTCTTCGGATCTTTGGCATGAACTTAGAAGTTCAAGGGAGAGAGAAAAAAATGACGAAATGCTAGATGTGTTCTCTGAACTGTAAGGAAACACCTGCAGGTTTCTTGGGTCCAGATTTGAGTCCCTAAAGTCACTTACTGAAGGCAATTAAATTGTCAGGCAGCGAAACCGCACACTCTGCCTTGGGCTATTGCCTCTTTTGCAAAGGCTCACAAAGCACCCTACTTCCAGCCAACAAGGATTTCTTTATTCTGTCAGTGAGCAGCCTAAGAATTCTAAGACACCTCCCAGCCAAAAATAAAAATAAAATATCTGTGCCATCTTGAAATTAGTGGTTAAAATCAGTGCAGTTTTGAAAGCTTTAGTCCTCCACATTGATTCAAAATCTTGATGTATTTTTTTTAAAAAACCTATATGTTGCATTTCCTCTTCCTGCCCCGATCACACTACAGACACTTAAAGTTATGCTTCTTAGCACTTTATTATATACATTGCCCTGGAATCTATTGGGTAAAGGGTGGTATGTAGAAGTTTTGAATAAGTAAAGTAGTCGTGCTAGTATAAGCAGAAAGCTGCGAAAATTTCATTTTACTTTTAATTTGTATACTGCCTTTCTATATTACGATCCGCAAGGCGGTTTGCAAGCTGAAGAAACAACAAAATTGAGAGCAAAGATCGCACACCCAATAACAAGCTGATCCAATTACAAAAACTCATAATAGAAACATAACTTTAAAATCAGCACCTTATATAAAATTAAGCAATAGTCAAAAATCGATTAGAATATAATGCCAACAGTAAAATTAAATATCAGCAAGTAATAATTAAACAGTTTACGCTTGACAGTTACAATAAAGAATTACTCAACTATCATTGATAAAAAAAATAATGGCCAGCCGCAATGCATAAAATTCCACAAAACACACCAAACCATGTAAAAGTATCAAATTGAGAGAAATATTTGAGACAAGTGCCCTCCCCCCCCAAAAAATCTGGGCAGCCGGTTCCATTTCAAAGCCTGGGGTGAAACAGGAAGTTGCCCCCCCCCAAAAAAACACCTCGCCTGCTGCCCCATGGGATTCTACCACCTGAAGTGAGCTGCTTCACTCTATATATAGCACAACAGTGAGAAGCAGCTGAGGACTGATTTGATTCCCTCCCCATTTCAGCAACACAATCAGATATCTAGATGCTTTAAGCTGAACATCGGTGGGGAAAGGCTACGAGAGAGAAATGATTTACAGTAAGATTGGCATGAACCCATGCCCGGCCGCTGCTCAGAGCAGGGGTAATAGGGAAGAAATTCTGTTTAGTTCACATTTAAAAGCAGCTTGAAAACTGCCCCCCCCCCCGCAATGGTTTATAGAATGAATATGGGGCTAATGGGAGAACGAAGGAAATAAGCTTCAAAGCTTTCCCAAAATTCCCCCCTCTACCGAGCCACCTGAGGATTTTAAAGGAGAGAGTTCTGCTCTGATTTCAGAGGGTTCACCTGAGTCCAAAGAATTAGTGAAAATTCAGGCCGCTCAGATAGAAGGCTTCTGTAGTCATGGAAACAGAGTGTGACATAGGAAGTAAGCACTACAGTTTGGCTGATGGAGGGAAATACTAAAAGTACATAGTGTCTGAAATGATAAAAGTACCTTCTATGAAATCTAGGAGCGACCTTATTTGATAATGATGACTGCTAATATTTGTTGTGCGATGCCTCAGAGTGCTTGCAATGTCACGTTTTGATTGCATCTCTCCCAGGCCAGGAATGAAATTTCCAGACCCATGTAGACATAAGTTTGATGAGCCTGCTTTAAATGCATTAAATTGCATCTCAGCCAGTTATTCATTTCATTTGATAGAACTTGTTTCCGCCCCCCTGACAACAGAAATCAAGAACATGTTGACCAAGGCTGAATTATCAAACAGTCTAACAAGGCCTGATTTGGACTCATGATTTTCATCATAGAGTTCTGATGCTGCAGTCAACTGATCCCGCTCCCCCCATCAGAAATGGGGTTCTTCTGTCTGGAATGGACTAGGTTCCATGATTTTGATGAAAGAACAATCAATGTTATGAAAATGGAAATTATGTGTTGCTTTGATTTGAACCAGTTATATAGATGATAGATTAGATAGATAGATAGATAGATACACACACACACACACACACCTCTAAACAATTTTGAACTGGGGAAAAGTTTGAGAACTGATGAAAGAAGCTTGTCTTGCACTCCTTCTTCCAAACTAACAAAATGGTAGCTCTCCTGATCACTTTAGGGTGGAGGGTCCATAGCTTTGGGGCAGTCACTGTGAGAGCCCAGCTCCTGCCTTTTGCTGTGAGAAGTTTAAATGCTTTCATAAGGAGTGAACAGAGAGCGCTTGCAGCTGGCCAGATGCCAGTTGAAGAAGAAGAAGAAGAGGAGGAATTTGGATTTGATATCCTGCTTTATTACTACCCGAAGGAGTCTCAAAGCGGCTAACATTCTCCTTTCCCTTCCTCCCCCACAACAAACACTCTGTGAGGTGAGTGGGGCTGAGAGACTTCAGAGAAGTGTGACTGGCCCAAGGTCACGCAGCAGCTGCATGTGGAGGAGTGGAGACACGAACCCGGTTCACCAGATTATGAGTCCACCACTCTTAACCACTCCACCACACTGGCTCTAAAATGAATGGGGTTCATATTAGAGATGCAACACTAGACCAGTTCAGAGTGTTCAAACAACAAAATAGAGGTGTATTTATTGGTAGGAAAAGAGAATGAGAATTGTAATCATACAGGCAATTTAGAAAAGAAACAGAAAGACGAACGTAATTCTAGCTTCTCTTCTCTAGTTAGTTTTGTTGAGCTTATGCTAGGAACTGGCAAACACACCTCTCTGTATGGCAGTTGATTGACAGCAATTTCCACCTTGATGGGTGATTTCCCCCCACTCCTCCCCCAAAAGAAACAATCCCTTTCCCCCCAAAGGGATGAATTTGGAAGGTAAAGTTTTACCTTGGGACTCTTGACCAAAAATTCCTAGGATCCAAACCAAGCGCCATGTTCTGATTTGAGACTTAAAAAAAGAACCAATGAACTTTCTTGGTGAAGACGCTTCCAGGTGTTTCGTCAATTACCAAAGGCAAGCAGGACAGAAAGGATTGACTGTTTGAAACACAGATGTCTCCTTAACAATTGCTGTTTAGCTGGGCACCTATTCTGGAAGAAAGTCTGTTGTGTTTGAAGAGAAAATAGGTGTTTATGAGACCAACACCTCTGTTGTTTCCAGATACATGATTACTTTGTAACCTTGGGGCCAATTTATAATTTATAAATACCTGAAGTATCATAATGTAACCAGAGAAGGTTTCTCCATCACTCCTGGCAATTACTGTCATCCTGAAATGTGTTTTACATTTTATCTGTCAGCCTTGTTTATGCGGGTCTGTCATTTCTAATAACGCTGGTAGGAAACTATCAGTAAATGATGTTCCTTTCCCCCTTGTTGTTTGTGGCAGATCATTTTACCTGCAATCCCAAGGTTGGTAATGCATTACTTTTCTAATTGTCTCTATTATTATATCCTATTAATAACATGATTGACATTTTGATGCTCATCCAAAGTGCTCTGAGTAAGTGCATTTAGTTCATAGCTGAGCAGAGAGGGCGCTGTGGGTGCCGGTCACAAAATGGCTTACTGGGGGCATAACACAAAACTGGACAGGCTACAGTCATGAAGAAGCTCCCCCCATAATGATGTTTTCATACTAAGAAAGGGTTAACCAGTTGAATTTCTGCCTAGCATACAACTGTTAAAGTCATAGGAACCCGCTTTCCCCTGAATGCTAGCTCTAGACAAAGAATAGGCCTCCCATTGAACACAAAGAAATTTACTTCTGAGTAGATGTGCATGCATTTGTACTAGTTTTGGTCACTAGTGTAAAACATTTTGAATTAAGAATTAAGAAGACTTCAAGAATAACAATAATGTTGATGCAGTTTATTCTTATGGACAGGATCTTAAAGTGAAACAGAAGAATGTGATTCTGAGGGTGTGGGGAGGAATGATTTTACACTTCTGAAAATAATTGCTTTAGTGTGTGTTCCCTTGGACAGATCTACTAGTCAAATCCTCTCCGCTGCCTTTCTACAACTTAGCTGATTGTGACTTTATTAAGAAATCAAAACACCTTTTATACTCCTGGACGACTTGATAATGTAGCCTGGGGACGTCTTCTCCCTGCCTTCAAATTTTTTGAATGCATCTTTCTTTGCCGCTTTTTAACAGAGAAAATAGCCTTTGTAAAAAAAGAATTAACAGCTTGTGGAAGTGTGCTCTCTCTCTCTCTCTCTCTCTCTCTCTGCAAATGCAAATCCATCTTCTTCTAGATTCTCACAGATGTGTATTTTGTCAGACTTCTACAATAAATGATTGGTTTGTGTGGGCTGGCAGGGGCTTGTGGGAGACCCTTGTTAATATTCTGTCAGGAAACTAATGGGAAGCTCGGCTGCAATTTGTTTCAGATAGAATCACCTTTTCTGGTGTATCAGCTTTCACAGAAGTGAATAATTCCGTCCTTTACCCATGCGATGTTGTCGTTTGCTGCTGAAGCCATCCAAATGCTTATGGTTTATGTCTTCCAAATTCAGCTCTTCAGTCTCATTTCCTTTCATAGTTTATTCTCCTTTTCACTAAAAGGCAATTTCCAGTAATTTCCTGTGTATGCATGTGCGCAGATCCAGACATTTATTTGGGTGGGGCATAGGAGGGGCGCGCGAAAGCAGCATCTTACAGCTTAATTCTTTGGCTTTCAAACTGCGTTCTGGAGAAAACTCAATGCGAAGAGCAGAAATGGTAGCCGAGCTTCTCTAAAAGACAGCTAACTTTCCACTGCCTATCCTTGTCTACAGGTGGATGCTGAATGGGTTCAAAGTTGCATGTTTAACTGACGCAGGCAGAGGAGTTTTGTGCCCAGGTATCATGAGCCCGCTACCCCGCAGGACTTTGCCACCCAAAACACCACTTGTGACAACATTATATGTGTCAAGGCGGGAGTCAAGTCACCATGCAACTCGGCAACACTTCCCAGTAGGTCTTGGCCCCACAGAGCAGTTACCTGGACTGAAGGTCCCTGCCTCCTACCCCTCCTAAGGCCCCCTCCTCTCCCGGATGTTTCTCAAGCAGTCTCAAACTGCATCTGCACACCACTGGTCTCTGTTCTGCCCTCAATATACTGCAGGCTTTTGGAGACCCGAGGGGATGGGAGCTGGTCACAGCTGGAGAAGAAGACCACCGGGATACGTCAGCAACCTCTTGACCCCCTTCCTCTGCTTTAACCTCGGAATCTGACCTGCTCCCTGCCACAGGTTCCTCCTGTTCACTAAACCCTGTTGTCTCATCAGTATCCAGCATCTCTTCCTAAGCTTCCCCCTCTGACCTCTCCTCTTTGTCCCACCACCAAGCCCTGGGCTCTGAGCCTTCTTCCTCTGGGATCTTCCTTGGGGGTTCTTCAGCTGGTGACTCCCACTACTCCTTGTTGTCCAGCCAGTCCCTGACAATATGGGTCAAAGAAGGCCACAACTTTCTTGATTTTCTATGTAAGTGGTTTGGCATAGGGCCACTGGGTCAAAACTGATTATCAACCAGACCGTTGATATTGTCCTAGGGGACAGCAGCAGAGCAGACCTGCTTCTCAGCTGCTCTAACAACACAAAAGACTGTTATTAACTGACATAAACTGTGCCAACTTACACAACTGCCTCTGGCACAAGGTGTAGGACCTTTTTTCTTAGACCGTTGTAGCACTGATGAGTATTAATTTAGCATTTTGGATGCTCATATCTCACACCTTGCACTATAGGATAGACAGGGAAGGGCATAATGTGGTGGTGTCTCTGTAAGGCAACAATGGGATAGAGTCACACAAACTGGAAATCCCAAGAGCGGCAGTATTGTCCATGAGGAGGTGACATTACCAGGCCCCGGTATAGTCCTGAGGATATTCTACTGCCCCCCATTAAACAAAATGTTCAAGGAGATCTCAGATGAAGAATAAAGTCAGAGACGTACTGAAGGAGAACGTGTTGCCGTAATGTGTGACTTCAGTTCTCCTCACATTGACTGAATCAGTTCATGTTCCCATGATGAAATCAAGGTAATATTTATTTATATCCTAAATGTCTGTGGTCATGCAACCATCCAGATGGGTGACAGGCCTAGACAGTCTTAAGTTGTGCCCAGGATCTGGAATGCTGCTGAATTTGATATCAAGTTTAATTTATTCAGAAGTTTACAGCTGCCCAAACGTCCAGCGCAGTCACATAAACACTTTTGAGTTTAAAACAAAGAATGCCACTTCTCTTTCAAGCCTTTAGTCTGTGCATGAAAGCAACTTTTGCGAATGGGGCCTCCAGAGAGCCTGGGTGACTGGGTAGGTATATCTCACTCATGAATCTGTCATTCTGAGTTTTCCTCAAATAGGAGGCGATGGATGTGAAACCCTATTAAGGGGGAAGTAGGAATTGGGTCAAAGCAATACCAAAATTTAATTCAGAAAAAGTCTCCTTCATCCCTCAGATGTTTGTGGAACACTATTCTTTTGTGTGTGTGTGTGTGTGTGTTTGGAGATCTGCTTCTCCTTATATTATTCATCCGTGTTAGTGATTGTTTCTGGACCAGCCTTTCGTCACCTTTATCAAGCTTTCTGCTTATAATGAAATGCATTTTCAAGTGTGTGTCATCTTGAAATGAAATCCTTCCTTGATCGCTTTATGTACAGTGTTGATTATAGCACATATTTGTACCAGAACCACTTATTATATTGCACTAAGTCCATTACTATTTTTAGCGGTTAAATCATAAAAATGCCATTAGTGTACTCAGATCCTGGAGAGTGCAAACTTTCTCACAAAGGGCCATGTACAGAATGATCAAATATGCATGAAGCAGAGCTATATGACATTCATAGAAAAATGAAATAAAAACACTAGTAGATGGGTATCATAATTGAGGACAAGGTTCAGGATCCCAGAGAGGGCTCTGGAATGCCAAGTATTGATGACACAAGGATGCCAAGAAATGGCAAGAAATAATTACTAGGAACTGCAAAAACTATTCCCTGCACCTATCCTTTTTTGAGTTCTTTTAGACTACGAGGACAGAAACAATACAATATTCATATATGAAACTGAATTTTCACTTAGCAATCCAAACTCGAATCTAAGCCTTTGAAGATTTTGAAATCTTGAAAAAGTGTACCAAGATAAGGTTGATCTTTATATGAGCATGTCAGCCTACCCTATCAGGGAAGTGTCATGCATCAGATCCTATTTTATGGACTTTTGTTCCTTCATGAGTTGCACTCATTATGAACCCTACAACCATTTCCTCATCTGACTTCATAGCATGTTTTCATTTTTTAATCAGCTTTGTTGGATAATAGGCTTTTGAGGATGTTGTTCACTTGTGCCTCCATTTTAAAAAATGGATTAATTCTTTAAAAGAAAAGTTAACATCTTGCTTTATATTAACCGACAAGCAGCAGCTGCTTTCCAAAGAATAAAAGGAAGAAGTATCAAGAGACCTTCCTTGTGAAAAATGATGTTATTTCTTCCCTGGGCTGATATGAGGGATGTGTTACTAGCTCTGATTATGCCAATCATGCCTTCCTAAATGATGTATGTGTTTTGTTTTGTTTTGTTTTTAAGAGGGGGCTTATTTGGGTGAGCACAACAAAAATAAATAAATGGAAAAATGAAGATACTTTCATGTGTGAGTTATTGCTATATAGTGCAACCAGCCTGTCCTGTGTCAGTCTAGGGTGAATATTACAACATCTTACACTCAATCTTTGCCTTTTGACAAGGACTTTTAGGAGCTGTACCTGCACTGAAGGCCTTAAACAGCAAATTCCTGCCGGTTATTAAAATACCATCTGCCGCAGCACAGGGGATAGTAATTACTTTGGATTCTTATTATCTAGTCAGAAACTGTGGGGAAATGTCTGTATTCTTCATTCAAGGGGGGGGGGGCGGGTTCAGAAAAGAAATTGTGCTAATAGTTTTAGAAGAGCCATGAACTTAATAGAGTTATGTAGCTAACATTGGATTTTCCTACATAAACAACATCATCTGTCATTAACTGGAGTGTCTTAATGACTTGGAATCAACTTGAATAATGACAAGACACCAGTTATATTTAAATCACAATGAAAAGGAACCAGAAAAAGCGCAGTAACTAGGGCATTTTGCAAGGAGTGTTAACCACAATAAAAACTGTACATGTCATACTAATGAGAAAAAAAGGAAAATAAATTAAAAAGTTAGCATTTATTATACCGTATTTTT
The DNA here is from genome assembly GCF_027172205.1 of Podarcis raffonei. Classification (NCBI taxonomy): domain Eukaryota; kingdom Metazoa; phylum Chordata; class Lepidosauria; order Squamata; family Lacertidae; genus Podarcis; species Podarcis raffonei. The sequence goes on along the minus strand of NC_070605.1, from coordinate 98,151,814 downwards.
CGCTCTATAACACGCACCTGACCATAACACGCACATCGTTTTTAGAGGAGGAAAACAAGTGAAAAAACATTCTGAATGAAACAGTGGATGTATCATTTTTGTGCTTCATGCTGTGGCCACAGACATGTGATCTGATGGTGAATTTGGGGTGACCCAATGCAAAAATCCTGAGAATCCCTGTGGATCCATGCTTTGTAACCACGTTTTTGCACCATTGCAGCCCCAGGCAACAGTGGGTGTGTGATTTTTGGGGGGCAGGCTGTAGCCATGGACAGGCTATGTGCTCTGATGGTGAATTTGGGCTGACCCAATGCAAAGATCCTGAGGATCCATGTGGATCCATGCTTTTTAACCACATTTTTGCACCATTGCAGCCCCAGGCAACAGTGGGTGCGTGATTTTTGGGGGGCAGGCTGTAGCCATGGACATGCTATGTGATCTGATGGTGAATTTGGGGTGACCCAATGCAAAGATCCTGAGGATCCATGTGGATCCATGCTTTTTAACCACATTTTAATGGGGAGGGAAGGAAAAACACAGAAGGGACAAGGAGCAGGAGAGGGGTGTGCAGAGAAGCAGCTGGCTAAGAATGCAGGAGAGGGGTATAACGGGAGGGAGGAAAGGAAGGCAAAAGTTTTCCCTCACCTACCCACCAGCCAGCGCTCGCTCTCTCTCTCTCTCTCTCTCTCTCTCTCTCTCTCTCTCTCTCTCCCTCCTGCATGTTTTCAGCAGCACCGGAGCACAAAGACGACACTCTGCTTTCCCCTCTGCTTGCCTGGAGGGGAGGGGCTTTCCCTGCTCTTTGGTCCGTTTGAGCAAACACAGCAAGGAAACAGAGGAGGGTGGGCAGTAAGACCCTGAGGCAGAATGCAGGAAAGCAGCCGCTTCCTCTTTTCAGGTTTCCCTTCTCCGAGACGCGCGATTTGATTTTTGCCTGATTTTTTTTGCCTCCCCTCGCGCCATTTGGCTCCAGGGACCACACGTTCGCTCAATAACACGCACAGACATTTCCCCTTCCTTTTTAGGAGAAAAAATCTGCGTGTTATAGAGGGAAAAATACGGTACTTGGTGTTTATACATCAGTTTTTGGGTGCTATCTAGAGCTATCAAATTCAGTGGGATCCCTCCCTTGCTAAACTTTAAAGGAATAAGGGTCTAAAAGGTAAAGCAGATTCGAACCACCAACCCTCTGATCAGCAAGCCCAAGAGGCTCAGTGGTTTAGACCACAGCGCCACCCGCTCTAATCCTCACAACACAATATACCTGCCTCATATTGCAGAAGTGGGTAGAGGCCAAGTGGTGATTTGAGGAACGTCCACTTCAGATTTGATTCCATATGGAAGGTCTGTCATGACTAAGATGTATGCATATCTAATCAGAAGTAAGTGCCATTGATGTACGTCCTATATTATGGTAAATGGGTATAGGGCTGCGGCCTTAATGCGTGGCTTGCTTGATTCACTGACTTCAATCATAAAACTGAATGGCCAACTAACTGTTGGTGTGTGTGTGGGGGGGGGGTGTAAAAGTCTAAGGCAGGCATGGCCAAACTTGGCCCTCCAGATGTTTTGGGACTACAATTCCCATCATCCCTGACCACTGGTCCTGTTAGCTAGGGATGATGGGAGTTGTAGTCCCACAACATCGGGGAGCCCAAAGTCTGTGAAATGCTGGTCTAAACAATGTTACCAGGTGGGAAAGAATTGTTGAGAGTTTTTGTGATCTATTGTAGGAGACCTGTTGTGCTACCTCTGGGTTAAGGGTGGGAAGAGCTCTGAGTACATTTTAGAGAGTTTGACCCAGAAGGATACAACATCCTGATTCCACCTGGAGTTAGATACCAAAATGTCTCCATTTACTTGAAATCTTCTATGTGTGAATTCTGATGGCAGAAATTTTAATTTCCAGTATAATGACAGTTCCCTGTTTGTTTGCTCCGAAGGAGAAAGGCACCTGATATTTTGGCTTCAAGAACGAAGGAGTTTAGATGCAACTTAGTATGTATAATAGGACAGTTTATCTGAACCCACAATTCATATTAATTATTACTTCCAGTGTTAGAGGAGAATACATAATCTAAGGTCCCATTAAGTTCTTCACTTTCCCTCTCAGTAGGCTCTCCATACCAACTAATTAACACAAAGGTCATTGTTCTCATTTCAGAATACCAACAGATCATTAAAACAGCACATCTCTGATTATGTTGATAAATGGAGGCGCTGCTGTTGAGACAGAATTTTCAATTTCTTCACAAAGGCTGAAAACAATCCTCATAAATTTAACAAGAGGATAATTTATGGAACAATGTGTTCTCTTGAAAGTATGTTTATTCGCTCTCTCTAAAGGACAAAGAGGAAGTCTTAAGATATAAACATATCTAAACAGACAGGCTGGCTCTGAGTCAACAACGATAGTTGAAAGCAGTGCTTCTCAAAGTGTGTTCAACAGGAGTTTGTCAGGGTTTCCTCAGTGAGAAGAAAGGTAATGGCGGAGCACTGAGCTTACTCAAGATCAATGAGCTGTTAAAGGGCAAGGTCTCAGCTACACAGGCCACATGGTCAGGTTTGCACAGCACAGCAAACCAAACAGTGGCTTACAGGGACTATGTGAACAGGCAGCCTTACAGAAAGGGGCTAATATCTGCTTTGATCTTCATTGGTCCTTTTTACTCCTGCACCGTACAGGGCTAAGCCATGAGAGTAAAAAGGTGAGGGATGTTAATGATTGGTTGCACTACTACCAAATTAATGAGATGTTTAAGGATGGTATGAAGAAAAATGGATTTGGAAATACCAAATCAAAATTTAAAATTGAAATATTGAATAACAAATATAAAACATTGTCAAAAATGTATAAAATATTGCTGGAATGGCATCTGAAAGATGAAGAGGTAAAGTCAGTAAAGATTTTGGTTGTAATATAAAGTTAGAAGATTGGGGGAAATTATGGAAAGAAGGAATAAAATTTACAGCGTGTAATGCCTTAAGAGAAAATGTGATGAAAATTATATATAGATAGTATATTACACCGGTGAAATTAGCCAAACTCTATAAGGTAGATAATAAATGCTGGAAATGTAAAGAAAAAGAAGGTACTTTTTATCATATGTGGTGGGAATGTAAGAAAGTGAAATGCTTTGGGATATGATATATATTGAAATTAAGAAAATGTTGAAATATATTAAAAAACCAGAAGCTTTTGTATTGGGAATTGTAGGTACAGACACTAGCAGACAAGGTACTAAGCTTTTCCTATATGCAACAACTGCGGCAAGAATTTTATTAGCACAGAAGTGGAAATATGAGGAATTTCTGACAAAGGAAGAATGGCAACTGAAGTAAATGGCGTATGCGGAACTGGCCAAAATGACGGAAAGAATCCAAGAACAGTGGGACCAGAAGTTCATCAAGGACTGGACTAAATTTGTAAATGATCTGAAAGACAATTGTAGTCAATCAAACACGTTGATAGGATTGCAAGAAGCTTTGTCAGGAAAGGTATGAAAATCACAGCGGAAAAGAATAAGAAAATATGATGCTTTGATGTTTTTGATTTGAAGGCAATGGTTAAGTAGTGAAAATGCAGAAATTTGAAATGAAAGGTAGAAAATCACAAGGAAGGTTTGAAGGAAGTCATGGCCCTAAAAAGCCAAAATCTATAATATAAGTGGAGAGATTGTAATGGAAAGCATTATTGTAAAATTAATAAAAAATGATATGGCAAAAAAGAAAGAAAAGGTGAGGGAAAGCAAATAGTTTGGTTTGCTGTGCCATGTGAACCTGTGACGGTGAGATCGAACAGGCCTGGTTGCATACTCACCAACATTTCTCCAATGAAAATGGGATGTCCTATTCCTTCTCCATCATCATCATCATCATCATCAACGACAACATCATTTTATTATTTATAACCTGCCCTTCTGACTGGGTTGCCCCAGCCACTCTGGGTGGCTTTCAACATATATTAAAACATAATAAAACATTAAATAAGGAATCAGGATGAAAAAAAGACAAAGGGCAAATGGGACAGTTTGGGGGCATATTTTAAAATATATGATACTAAAGTCAATCTACAAGGAGGGGTGATCCCATGAACAACTGCTGAACACAATGTGGGACTAGAAGGGGGGCAATAGGGTGGACTAATATACTGATATGCAGCAACACTAGGTCTATCTAGAATGCCATGGAAGGTCGGGTTGGGAAGTCAGAAAATATGTAAGATGTGTAAATAGAAAAATGGAAAATGTATAAACAATATTTTTTTATTAAAAAACCCCATAATAAAACATTAAACATTAAAAAAAATAGGTCCCTATACAGGGCTGCCTTTAGAAGCCTTTGAAAGGTTGTATAGTTTCTTATCTCTTTGGTTCGGGGGTCGCATAGCTCTGTAGCCACCAACATTTCTCTGATGAAAATAGGGACATCCTAAGCGAGAGAGTGACATTCTGGGATCAAATCAGAACTTCTGTAAATCCAGGACTGTCCTTGGAAAATAGGGACACTTGGAGGGTCTGTGGTCAGCATTCTCTATGAATTGCATATGTGCCTATGACCTTGAATCCTTTCCAATGGTTAAATTAATAACATTCATTTTTTCTTGGTAAGTAAAATTGCATAGAAATCATAAAAAAGCAATTGCCAAGTATTTTACATCTTATATCTTATATCCTATTATTACTTAGCATTACCTGACATTTTCTGAAGGTAAAATTAAAAATCTTTGGTTTTCGGAAAGCAGTTTATGTGCTTTTTCATAAAAAAGTAACCAAGCTCAATGTTGTCAGATCACAAATATAATAGCAGATTTGAATTCATCACACCCAGAAACGTATTTTGAAGACCCTCACTGAAGAAATTTTCAGTACTTAAGTTTCACTCCCTAAAAACATATACCTGGGAATATTTCCCATTTAAAGGCAAACTTATCAATTCCACACTTTCCAAAGCAATAGGCAAATCAAAACTTAGCCATGATATGGCAGTCACCACCCCTTGCTTTCCTGCCAATTCCTTCTCCATTTTAAACCCTCCACACATCCAACACATGAGACATACTGTCCTCCATAGACACTGGGCTTTTGATGCAGAAACTTTGGATGAAATGTTTTCCACTTGTTTCCACTTTTTCTTTTTCTATTTTTGTTCTATCATGCCAGACAGAACAATAATCCCTATTTCTCGGAATCTGGACTTTGATCATTGCCAATTGAAGGTTTGTTTGTTTTCCCCTTCTTGGAAGAGAAACAGAAAATAATGCAGTATTTTTCCAATTTATTCCCCTGCAATATCATATGTATGGGTTTTCTAATAGCGTAATAAACAAGGCTCATTTTCAGCAGTGTGAGGGAAGAAGCTAAAGGAAATAGAAAAAAACAGGAGGTAGATGCTAACACTCTGGGCACTCTGCTACCACAATTTCCCCTCTTCCAATGCGCCTCATATTACCGCACACATTCATTTTAATCACCTGTATTTATAATAACTATGTCTTTAAAAATAGCTCTTTCTGAGGTAGAGGCCTTTATCCTCAGCTCAGGTCAAATCCTGTATGATTTAACTGGCTGGGGCTGATGGGAGATGTAGTCCTAAACCTCCGGAAGGTACCTCTGTGTTAGAATGTTATGGAAGACCATTATTATTTTGAGGAAGTTTAGGAAGCATGCAGCGATGCTCCTTTCACATCTAGAAAACCTGTGGGCTGGGCTTTTAAGTGGTTAATTCTCTTTTATTTCATAAAACGTTAGTTTCTCACAGGTAGCTGTATGCTGAGGTGGCATTGTGATGGAATCTTAATCTCTAAAATAGGCCTCTGCTAATCCCACGCTGGCACCTGGAATAGGGGAGTGCTGGCTAGTTATATAAGTTATCTAGTCTGGCTGGCTGCCAAGTATGAAGCAGTCTTTGGTGGGAATGGATGTGTCATCCAAACACCAGATTTGACCTATGCAACCCCAACAGCATATAAGCCTTGCAACCACCTGTCCCAGAGAGAACTTCAGTGTAGGCTAGATCCAGAAACTGCTAAACAATAGCCAAACTACAATGTCCGTCTTCAGGAGTCACGCCAGCTGATGATGGAATTCCTGGCAACCAGAGGGGCATGTGATAATGGCAACACTTTGTACCTTTTTGATTAGGGGGTATTTAATAAAATCTTTAGACTTCACCCTTCATCATGCTTTGAATCCAAAAAGAAGATCAGCTCTTTGGAAGAAATGCACCAGGTTGCCAAGGGCAGGAAGAAGAAGAAGAAGAAGAGGAGGAGGAGGAGGAGGAGGAGGAGGAGGAGGAGGAATAGTAGTTTGGATTTGATATCCCACCTTTCACTCCCCTTAAGGCTTAAAGCCCATTTTGGGGGCCTAATCCGGTCTACCATTCAGTTTAATCCGGCCCCTGTGGCTCAACAACTTTGGGGTGAAATCAACAACAAAGAAGCTCAACAACTTTGGGGTGAAATCATAAAAAAAGCTCAAGAACTTCAAAAGGTCAACAACTTTGATCAGCCCTTTGGTTGGCCCCCACGGCCCTTCACTTCATCAAATCTGGCCCTCTTTGAAAAAAGTTTGGACACCACTGCAGGAGCCTCAAAGCAGCTAACATTCTCCTTTCCCTTCCTCCCCCACAACAAACATTCTGTGAGGTGAGTGAGGTTGAGAGACTTCAGAGAAGTGTGACTAGCCCAAGGTCACTCAGCAGTTGCATGTGGAGGAGCGGGGAAGCGAACCTGGTTCACCAGATTATGAGTCTACCGCTTCTAACCATTACACCACACTGGCAGTGGGATTTGCCAGCACAGGTCAGGCCAAGGAAACAGCTGAACCACTATGGAGACTGGAAGAAGGCAGCTGAGAAAGGCAAGGAAAGCTATTGTGCCTAATGAGCAACAACAGGAATGAAGGAAGCGATAGAATAGGCCCGGCCAGATTCCCACCATTCCCCTACCTTCATTGCCCACCCAGTGGTGACCACCTAAATGGTGTGTGGTGTTTTCTCCGCTATCTGGAGACCCAGGTACCACTTTTAATAGGTTTACTGGGTACTTTGTGGGGAGAAATGGCAGCTCCATATGTACAGCCAGAGAATCACTGCCAGAGAAAGACTCTAATGGCTTGGTACACCTAGTTTCTAGTGAACTTGCAGGCATTTGAAACTGTTCTATATATGCCCCTTATGGGACAGATATGTGGCCCCCATTTTGCTGTATTTCTGTACTTTCTCCTTATATTACAAAACCCCACCCCACTGTGTTCACCCCCACCTTAGATTTAGTTCATAGCGGATTAAATTATATGCATTTCCTTCTTCGTTTTTTCTTTCATGTTAGGTATAGCCTATCCTTTGTCCTGATGGATAGCTTTCCAGCCTTCTTTTTTTTTTTAAAAAAGAAGAAGCTCTAAGCGAATGAGCTGCAATGCAGAAGAAATTACATTTGCAGAGAATGAGTTCCTAGACATCAAGAGACTCCAGTTCATGCATCAAGCGTGGTACCTTTGGCTGAAAGAAGAAATGTCCTGCTAGCAGTGCACCCTGAAGACATGTTAATTTGGCTTGTTAGATTGTGGTTAAGAGACTAAGTTGGGAGCAAGGAAGTCCTTGGTTCCAGTATCACAATTCACAGTCAAGAAGTCACTGGATGGCCTTGAGGCCACTAGGGCATGTTCCTGATGCTTCCTGGGTCAAAGATCCTATTGCCATTATGAAGAAATGGGCAGACTGCAATTCTCCACCATTCTCACAAGTGACATGGGCACTAAGTTTCTGAGCAGGGTCAAATCACTTGATCCTTCTGTTTCTTTTGAGGCATACAAACCACTTGTTTCAAGCCTCTGTACAGATGAACATGTGAATGGAAGACGTTTCATTTCGTTTTGTTTTTTATATATAATTTTTATTAAATTTTCTGTTTTACCATTTAAAGCACTCATTTTTACATCCTTAAAATATCGATGACTTCCCTTCTTCTCTTTCTATGGTTCATTTTCCATAACACAAATCCCTGCATATTTTACAGAAACTATACCATGACATCCATCAAAATTTATCTATGCTGTTGAATCTATCTTAATGCTGCCAGCATTTTCAGCCGTACACAGTTGTTTCCCACACATTCAATAAATGTTTCCCAATCTTCTCTAAACATATGTGCTTCTTGTTCTCTTATTCTATATGTTAAGTCTGCAAGCTGTGCATGTTCTGTCAACTTGAGCTGCCATTCTTCTTTGGTTGAGACCTCGCTCGTTTTGCATTTTTGGGCTAACAAAACACGGGGCGCAGTAGTGGCATACATGAATAACTTTTTTTGACACCTGGGAATTTCAGTCTGAATTATCCCCAACAGAAAGGACTATTTTTCACCCTATAGGACGCACCTAGATTTTGGGGGGGGGGAATAAAGGGAAAAAAAATATTTCCCCCCCCCCGTCATGGGGCTGGGGCAGGGGAAGCCTGAGCTTCCGCCGACCCCAGCCCCCAGAACGGGTCCCAGAGCTTGCGGATCTGGCAGCTTGCGGGGCTGGGGGAGGGGGAAGCCCGCCGCCAGCCTCCAAACCAGGTCGGGAGACAGAGGTATGGAGCGCTGTGCCTCCCCGCTGTCCCCAAGCTTGCGGGGCTGGCGGCAGGGAGAAGCACGCGTCTCCCCGCCGTCAGCCTCCAAACCACATCGGGCGACAGCGGGATGGCGGCGTTCCACCTCCCCGCTGTCCCCCGAGCTTGTGGGGCTGGCGCTGGGGCTCTCCAGGCTTCAGCGAAAGCCTGCATTCGCCCCATAGGACTCACACACATTTCCCCTTCATTTTTGGAGGGGAAAAAGTGCGTCCTATAGGGTGAAAAATACGGTACCCTTCAGTTGCCTGCTTTTAAGTGACTGTAAAAAACCAATCTCAGATGGAAAAGAAGAAATGCAAATACGCCTTTTGTTAACTTTAGAGAGTTTTGAACCATTTTTCTTGATGCTGGGAGTCTTCGTGACAAAGTGTGAAATTGCCTGCTGCAAGGTATCTTACACACCTTTATTTTTATACAAGTTGTAACACATTTGGTAAATGCCTGTCATAATATAAAATATGACAGCTTTTGCTATCCTACACGCATTTGTATATGTCCTATTGTTGCTGGAGTTTCAACTGGTTCAAGCCATCCTGAAGGTCACATTTCTTCGCATGAGTGAGTAGTGGAAAGGCACCTTTGTAATAATCAGTCCATTTGCAAATATATAGATTGGTTAGGATTCAGGAGCAAGAGCACAAAGGCAGGCAATGTTAACTCAAAAGCCTTCAAAGCACCATAGAATAAATAACATCTGACTATTTCTTGCAGATGGGAGGGGTGCATAAAATTCTGTTCAGTGGCATTTTTATGAGAACTTTCTATAATGCAGTTGGGGGAGAGGAGAGACACAGTATCTCCTTCTTCCTCCTTCCTCTCCCAACCGTGTATTTATTTAGGGTTTATAGTCCAGACTAAGCAGGGGTCAGCAACCTTTTTCAGCTGTGGGCTGGTCCACCGTCCCTCAGACCATGTGATGGGCTTCACTATGTTTTTTTGGGGGAAATGAACAAATTCCTGTTGTTGTTGTTTAGTCGTTTAATCGTGTCCGACTCTTCGTGACCCCATGGACCAGAGAACGCCAGGCACCTCTGTCCTCCACTGCCTCCCGCAGTTTGGTCAAACTCATGCTGGTAACCTCAAAAACACTATCCAACCATCTCGTCCTCTGTCGTCCCCTTTTCCTTGTGCCCTCCATCTTTCCCAACATCAGGGTCTTCTCCAGGGAGTCTTCTCTTCTCATGAGGTGGCCAAAGTACTGGAGCCTCAGCTTCACAATCTGTCCTTCCAGTGAGCACTCAGGGCTGATTTCCTTCAGAATGGAGAGGTTTGATCTTCTTGCAGTCCATGGGACTCTCAAGAGTCTCCTCCAGCCCCACTAATAGCCCAGAGATGCATTTTAAATAAAAGCACACATTCAACTCATGTAAAAACACGCTGATTCCCGGACTGTCCGTGGGCCAGATTGAGAAGGCGATTCAGCCGCATCCAGCATTAGAACTTGTGCCTGCCTCAGTTTGGGGCCCGGATCCAGATAGGTTTCGCCCTGAATCAGCCCAGGTTGGGTTGAGGCCAATCCAAAGTGCCATATTGGGTCCCAGATCAGGGGGATGGGTGCAGCCCTAGTTCTTATATTTGCAAAGGTGGAAATTTACTTCATGAGTTGTGCTGGGTAAAAAGTCAATACAAGCCACATTGTGCAGCTTTACCTCAGAGGGAAAAGTATTGTCCTAAAATGGATTTAGGCATTTTTCTTATGGACCAACCCACCTACCTTTACTTTTCATATGGCTGAGACATTTGGTTCAAATAAATCTTCTGAAACGTTCAGGTAGGGCAGAATGCTTGGGTTAACCATGACAACATTTTATAAATACCACTTTGCTTCAGGGCTTTCCTCCTTGGAATTCTACATTTGCCATATATTTGTATAGCATTAAATTGCAATATTTTGTTGCTGTGGCAATGCAGACCACTGTACTCTCACTTAGGGATAATAATATTTAATTATGTGAACTAACATTTCATTCTTTCGTGGATATTTCCCAAAGTGTGCACTCTTTATGCACCTTCCAGACCTGGAAACAATTTTGTTTTCTTCTATAGAGTTTATTTTTGTGTTTTACCTATTCTGATGTTTATTGGGTTGTTGTTTTTAAACCTCTCTCTCTTTTACTGCCACACTGTCACTCTCAGTCACTGTTTCTGGAACGTATAATGTGTAGACTAACATAATAGTAACAGAATTTTTGGAGTGCGAAATCTAACTTTAGACTGATAGCCACCTACTTGAGAAGCTCAGTAGATCTTAACAGAGCCTTCCCACTGTTTTACTCAGGACTTTAGATCACCGAGGGCAGAGCTTCTCAACCTGTGTACCCCAGCACCTTTGGGTGACCTGAATACTGTTCAGGGGAGCCACAGCTTTCCTTTCTTCCTTCCTTCCTTCCTTCCTTCCTTCCTTCCTTCCTTCCTTCCTTCCTTCCTTCCTCCCACCTTCCCCTTTATTGCTCCATCTTCCTCTAGTCAATTTACAGTGCTCTTCTCTACTATGTGCTTACATAGAGACTCAACGGATTTGTTTCTCACTCAAGCCTTGAAGGAAGCCTGGTGGCCTATGAGTCTTCTCAGTAAAAGCACCCCAATTGCGTAACACACTTCCTCCATCCCCCTCCCCGGTGCCGGATTTACATATAAGCTAAACAAGCTATAGCTTAGGGACCCACTCTCTTGGGCCCCCCAAAAAAATTTAAAGTAAAAAAAACCCCTGGATGTACATTTCTAAAATATAAGATAAAAAACAAATAAAATAAAACCTACATACAGCAACAGTGTTTTGAGTTGTGTAGGCTCCTGTGATGTAAGTAGCGGGCATATATAGCATATATTCAACACACAAAAAAGTGACAATTTGTTGTTGACAAAGGACAGCTGGAGATATAAATTAGCTTAGGGCCTCATCTAACCTAAATCCGGCCCTGCTCCTCCCTCCCCAAGGATAGGTGGGGAAGCTTTTCCGCCCATTGACTGCCTTCCTTGCTGATCGATCTCCCAAGACTCGTATGCCCAGTGATGGTTGGAGCTAGCGGCAAAAAGTCGGTGGAGCAAGAGATGTGAATGATCTTTGTAACTGCAGCCAGGCAAAAGTCAGAGGTTTCCCTGCACAAAGCTTGCACACCGCTCCATCAGGCAAGAAAAAGGCATTATCACAGTTCATCAACACATTCCAGCCTGTTCTGGAAGCCCCTAGGTTTGTAGAAACACATATAGTCATTAGGGGGTAAAAGGTAAAGGTAAAGGTACCCCTGCCCATACGGGCCAGTTGTGTCCGACTCTAGAGTTGTGCGCCCATCTCACTTAAGAGGCCGGGGGCCAGCACTGTCCGAAGACACTTCCGGGTCACGTGGCCAGCGTGACGAAGCCGCACCAGCGCAGCACACGGAAACGCCGTTTACCTTCCTGCTATAAAGCGGTCCCTATTTATCTACTTGCACTTAAGAGTGCTTTCGAACTGCTTAGGTTGGCAGGCGCTGGGACCAAAAGACGGGAGCTCACCCCACCGCGGGGATTCGAACCGCCGGCCATACGATCGGCAAGTCCTAGGCACTGAGGTTTTACCCACAGCGCCACCCGCATCCCTCGTCGTTAGGGGGAGAGGGACCCAAAAAGGCCACAACCCAAAACAGAGCAATAAGGACTGAAAAAGTTCAGCAACTATGTTGATTGTCTTGATTCGGGGAGGGGAGACTAGGAGGAGATTCTATCTGTCTGACATTAACCCAGAAGTAACTGCAAGGGTGGCTGAGTTTTTGTCAATTGGATCTCTTAGAGTGGTGAATGGCACTGTTTAGCAGGAAGAAATCCCAATGAAAATCCTTGTTACTATATATTTTACATGGCTGTTTATTTGCATATATTTTAAAATTTTAGATATGGATGTTTTATGATGTTTTATGATGACCTATGCTTGCAATGGGATGTGGATGGTGCTGTGGTTTAAACCACAGAGCCTAGGACTTGCCGATCAGAAGGTTGGCGGTTCGAATCCCTGCGCGGGGTGAGCTCCCGTTGCTCGGTCCCTGCTCCTGCCAACCTAGCAGTTCGAAAGCACGTCAAAGTGCAAGTAGATAAATAGGTACCACTCTGGCGGGAAGGGTAAACGGCGTTTCTGTGAGCTGCTCTGGTTCGCCAGAAGCGGCTTAGTCATGCTGGCCACATGACCTGGAAGCTGTACACCGGCTCCCTCGGCCAGTAAAGCGAGATGAGCACCGCAACCCCAGAGTCGGCCACGACTGGACCTAATGGTCAGGGGTCCCTTTACCTTTACCTTTATGCTTGCAATGCCTAATAAAGGTTTGGTGAAGGAAGGAAGGAAGGAAGGAAGGAAGGAAGGAAGGAAGGGGGAGGAGGGGAAATGAAACCGAATCTCCTGGCAGAGGGCATGACTGCCCGGAACACTGAACATGAGCACTGTGTGCTACATCCCATAATATGTGCATGCACTTACCATAAAGTCCATACATGTGTAGATGGGATTCTTTGTTCTTTGTTCTTTTCCTGCGCACTTTGAAGAACCCAGGAAATGGTTTGACGCTGTACGCCAGACAGCAGAATCCTTTTGTCACGGAGGAAATGTTATCTTTATTATTCTGGTCTGCCATTTCTTTTATGCTCTGCGATTCATCAGCCAGCTGTTATTTGTGCAGCACCCTTCAGCTCCTCAATAGGACTATGGCATTACAATCAGCCTTCATTATCTTCTCGGGCTCTTATATTAGAACCAAGCACAGAGGAAACACTTTGTAATTGCTCTAGGCATAGTTCCTACATGTTAGAGATGCCATCGATAGGATTAATGAATATCACTTGGTTGCGGGGGTGGGTTGGGAGGTTGAAGAGGAGGGAGAAAAGAATCGGCAACAGTAACCGTGCCCTGCAGATGGGTTGCAGGGCTAGTGGGGGGGAAATCCCATCAGCAATTAAGTTTGTTTCTTGTAGCAGCAGATGTGCCGAGACTCTCACTGAATATTGAGTACACTTGAAAGGAACTTGGAGAGGGAAAGAGTGGGAAAATAGATGAAGATTTCTTTCAAAGAAGGTCCTAGCAGGACAGGACGGCAGCCTGGGAGTAGCTGGTTTTATGAGTACATTTTGTAATAGTTGTCGAGGGACCATCTCGACATCAGGAGTGGAGGGCAGGCAATTTCCTTGGTTAACAGACGGTGGGTGGCTGGCCAGCCAGCCAAATGCAAGCAATGTGATGGCACACAGGGCTAAATTCATTTAGCCCTGGGGTGGTCAATCTGTGAACCTTCAGATGGTTTTGGACTACCAGTTACAAACACAGCCAACCAGCCCTTTCCAGCAAGGATGGGCGGCTCCCAATAATTTATTGGCTCTTCCGTTAACAAGCAGTCTCTCTTGGAATCCACTTGTTGAGATTTGTGGCTTCCCTGTAAAAAGCAGCTCCCATGTTTGTGTGAGCCCAGCAGTGGCAGCTTTGTGCAGGCTCTCCAGGCACCTCTGTGACTTTGAAAGTGCATGTCAACTCAAGCACCTTTGGCCCTGGAAACAGTTGCTTCTTAAGTTTCCTGAACCGATAGCAAAACAGGCACCAGGGAAAAGACAGTGGGAAGAGTTGCCCACAGAGGAACAACCTGCTGATTTGATACCTGATTTGATTTTGTGGTTTTATATGTGTTGGAAAAGAGACATGGGTGGTGCTGTGGGTTAAACCACAGAGCCTAGGAGTTGCAGATCTGAAGGTCAGCGGTTCAAATCCCCGCGATGGGGTGAGCTCCCGTTGCTCGGTCTCTGCTCCTGCCAACCTAGCAGTTCGAAACCACGTCAAAGTGCAAGTACAGTGGTACCTCGGGTTACATACGCTTCAGGTTACATACACTTCAGGTTACAGACTCCGGTAGCCCAGAAACAGTGCTCCAGGTTAAGAACTTTGCTTCAGGATGAGAACAGAAATTGTGCTCCAGCGGTGTGGTGGCAGCAGGAGGCTCCATTAGCTAAAGTGGTGCTTCAGGTTAAGAACAGTTTCAGGTTAAGGATGGACCTACAGAATGAATTAAGTACTTAACCCGAGGTACCACTGTAGATCAATAGGCAGAAAGGTAAACAGCGTTTCCGTGCACTGCTCTGGTTCGCCAGAAGCAGCTTAGTCATGCTGGCCACATGACCCGGAAGCTGTCTGCGGACAAACGCTGGCTCCCTCAGCCATTAAAGCGAGATGAGTGCCGCAACCCCAGAGTTGGCCACGACTGGACCTAATGGTCAGGGGTCCCTTTAACTTTACTTTATGTGTTGGAAGCTGTGCAGAGTGGCAACGCAGCCAGATGGGCGGAGTATAAAAATACTACTACTACTACTACTATTATTATTATTATTATTATTATTATTATTATTATTATTACAGTGGGACTTTGTAAGTCGAATGGAATCCATTCTGTAAGTTTCTGCAGCCAATAGGAAGCTGCAGAAGCTGTGCCAGACGTTCAGGTTCCAAAGAACGTTCCCAAACCGGAAAACTAACTTCTGGGTTTGTGGCGTTCGGGAGCCTAAACTTTTGAGTCGCAAGGCGTTTGTCAACTAAGGTACGACTGTATTATTATTATTATTATTATTATTATTATTATTATTATTAATTATTATTATTACCCTGATCATGCCCCTCTTTTCTTTTCTTTTTTAGCCCTCTGTCACTTTAACTCAAAGCAGGGTTTATTTGTGTTGCACTGACATGTTTTCTCTGCTTGAAAGATGTTTCAGATGATATTTAATAATTGACAGAGACCTTTAACACATGCATCGCAAACCATGGGTCATCATTAGTTGTTTAAAAAACCTCTCTGCACTTTTCCCCCATTAATGATGTGAATCCATGAGATTGCTATGGTGATGTTGGTGGAGCATCCAGCATCATCAGTTTGGGGTTGGTTTACTTCAAAAGGGCAAACTGTAAGTTCAGGAACTCCAGGTTTTGAAGCTGAATTGGGTTCAGCTTTCCATGTTCAACATTACAAAGCTGGGGACAAAATTCAACTGCAAAGGCTTCATTTAATTGCAGGGGAAAGAGAACTTGCTCTCTCCTCAGACAGACAAAGATGGGCAAGTACCTGCCTCATAGATTTTTCAATTAATACAAACAAACCAGGAAACATATGGTGATAACATCATGCAGCAAGTGGCATAAAATATAACAATTTAACAGCATTGGGTGGGGGAACCCAATGATGTTATTTTTGACAATGAACAAGACCAATAGGAGAAGATAACAAGATGTGAACTGCAATAGCCTGTAACCAGTGGCCAGTTCATCAAAGTGACAACTGAACTGGTACCAAACTGTGAACTGGATCCTCAGTTGTGATCTATTCGCACACTTTAGAATATATGCAGGGGCTGGCTTCAGACTTTCTGACAAATGCAAATAAATCAGAGGCGGAGCCTCACACATTCATTATTACAGTTATCAATGTATGTACAGAACAAAGGGGACTAGGAATTTGTTGGGCAGGAAACTTGTCTCAAGAAGCCACTAACTCAGCCCTTCCTTTTTGTGCACATACAAAGACCTGTGACCTTTTTGAATCTTGGCTCACAGGCAACCAAGGCTCAGGCTACGGCTTGAAGAGCACAGTCAGCTTGGCTTGTTCATTGTGTTGCATCATGACATGAAGTATTTTCCTGGCATCAGAGTGCATTAAAGAATTCCTATAACAAAGAGAACTAAGCTGGTCTCGAACTGATCGGGAGAAGCTACCCTGTGGGGGGCTTTTAATCACTGAGAGGCACACGCAGTGGCATTGCTCAACAGTTTAGTACATCAAGTTCAGAAAATTGCCATACGTGTTCAAAACAGCAATGTAATTTTTAGCCAGCCAGAATATAATTAGCTGAGTAATTGTCTCCTTTAAGGCTGAGACAACAGTCAGACAGAGTCATCCGTTTCAATAATTGGATTCAAGTGGGTAATTCTTCAACTCAATGAACTTTTTTTCTTTTGGGTAGAAGAAATGCCCCCTGTGAATTCTCACCATCATTTAGCTTGTTCATTGTTGCAGCATTTGGAGATGTAGTTGTGAGCCTGATTAAGGCTGCAATCTGATACACGCTTGCCAGGAAGTAGGTTTCCTTGAACTAAACAGGACTTACATCGAAGTAGAGATGCACAGAATTATGTTGCAAGTTACTGTTCTGCTGTGCTGTGCTGTTTAGGTTCTGGAACAGAATAAATATATAAAATATACAGTGGTACCTCGGGTTACATACGCTTCAGGTTACATACGCTTCAGGTTACAGACTCCGCTAACCCAGAAATAGTACCTCGGGTTAAGAACTTTGCTTCAGGATGAGAACAGAAATCGTGCTCAGGCGGTGCAGCAGCAGTGGGAGGCCCCATTAGCTAAAGTGGTGCTTTAGCTTAAGAACAGTTTCAGGTTAAGTACGGACCTCCGGAACGAATTATGTACTTAACCTGAAGTACCACTGTATGTCCATAAAAACATAAAAATATATTCTCTCTCTCTTTCTCTCTAGCTATTCTTTATTCCCGGTTAACATTTAATAGGGGACAGAACTGTGGGGTTCTAAAAACATTTAGAA